>NC_143571.1:52395000-52705833 GCF_054136105.1 Typopeltis vanoorti | reverse complement strand
CAAATTAAAAATAAAACAGTACTGCGTTGGAAAACAAGAAAGAAGAGTCAAACTTCTTTCAAAGCATACATTGTTTTCTTCAAAATAATCCATCGTCTTTTGATTAGATGGCAACAAGAAGTACTAAGTAATTTTCTTGATCTTCTCTTTTGTCATCCGCTACTTTTTCTAATCTCTTTTTTTTCTAGCCTTTTGGGGGAAAGTCTTAGAGATACCCACAAATTCCTCTGATGTTTCTAGTGATATAAACAAGCCCATACGTAGTTTCAAATCGATATCCGAGACAAGTTAAATTTGATAAACTTAACTTCGGCATTCCGTGACTTGCTATTTGTAAGAAAAATATACTTAAACAATGAGAAAGGAAACACAATAGTAAATTGTATTTAAGAAAGGAAAAATGCAGAAAAGATAAAACATCCTCATTATTACAAACTTAATAATATAGTATTATTTATTTTGCATATCTTTAAATTGAAAATAAAATTGTTTTAAGAAAATAAACGTCATGATAATAAGATTGAATTAAATTCGTTGTTTCGTTTATCATGTTATAAATAAATAAATAAATAAATAAAATCTTCTAACGCCTTCTTTTATTCTTCAAAGATAACTTTGGAACTCTTTTGGGATTCCTTTTTGGATTTAGATTATTTTTTATGACGACCCCACACATGAAAAGTCACAAGACCTATAACACTACAGTGCCATGTGAGGACAAGAGATGAAGTAGAATATGTAGCCTGTTGAGATTTTTTTTTAAAGAGTGAGAGGTTATACTCAGTGGGAAAAACAGTATGGAAGGGGAGATTGTACCAAAGGATGGTGGAAACTGGTGAGAAGGTGGAAACTGGCTTCGAATACATCGAAGCTGAACAGCATATGGGTATTGGCCAGTAGCTGTTCTAGTTCTTACATGGTTAGAAGAAAGTGGAGGAATGATAGCGGCCAATTTACAGGAGCAACGTCCATGAACGTATCTATAGAAATGGCACAGAATTGAAACAAAACGCTTATGATAAAGTGATTGAAGGGAACCTGTGGGGGAAGGGTCGTCTATTAAGCGGACTGCCCTCTTCTGAATATCATCAAGAGTTCTTAGGGAGGTCTTGGGTGTTCCACATTAAACGTGGGAACAGTATTCTAAAGTTATTCTGATCTGAGACATAAAGTATTAGCAAATGAGAGGAAGAAAAGTGATTTTAGAACGAAAAAGAACACCAAGCTTTTTAGAAGCTAAGGAAGGCTATGTGAGTAATAAGTTTGTGTCAGGATGAACTGGTTGAAGCAGTCGACCTAAAGTGAGAAAGCTCATTTTAATAGGACACTGGAATGTTATCAAAAGTGAGAGAGCATGAGGTAGGATTTTTCGTGCAGGTAATAAGGCAGACGCGTTTTTTTTGGCATTGAAATTTACTAAGTTGTATTCACCTCATTTCAGGATGTTGAGGAGGTCAGTATTCAAGTCACTGGTTATGAAAAATCTGGAGGTATCTAACATTAGGCTACTCCAGGGTTTATTGAATGTTTAAGAGAAATTAGGAGTACTCTCATCGGAAGCTGGGAATAGGATTTGAAGTCAGTCAGTCAGAAAAGAGGTCATGTGAAGAGTTGGGACAATTGAGGTGGACTGTGATCGTGGAGGATGCCAACTGAGGTTCTGTTAGGAAAAAGAGATCAAGTTTTGATGTCTGTAAATGGCCGTGTATAGCACTAATGTTATGCTTCGAATGTTGGTGAAATAGATATAAATGTTTTTAATGTTATTTTTGGTGGGCGATTGTGTGTTAGGGCATATTTTTATTATTTGTTCCAATTTGTTTTATATTTTTCTGTTTATAGATATTTTATTAATTTTATGGGATATTTTTTCTCCGCAGTTAAAATGCTAGTATTTTTATGATTATAAAGAGAGCTGCACAACTTCGTTCATTTGTATTCCAAAATTCACAAAAAAAAGCTAAAAAATGCACACATGGTAGGATGAGGTAGGATTTTTCGTACAGGTAATAAGGCAGACATTTACAGAAAAAAATCTCAAGAGAGGTAATATGCATCTGAAAAATCGCATCCTGTAACAGAATCATCTTGCACGTCCAAGAAAACACAGAAATCAGAAGTTATCGCTATTCACGAAGGAGCGGTTTTCCATAAACCTGTGATACCAAGAGGAACGACAATTAAAGGTGAAGAAGAGTTGAAGGAGAATTAAAACAGTGTGAACAGAAACTGGGAGAGTGAACTGGATGAATAACATACTTCCACTACTCGATATTTTCTTTTGGTAGAAAAACCTGGACCTGGCAAGAACCTAATAAACTCCTCCAGAATTACTGTATTTTCTCAGAGTCGAAATATGTTGATGGTGGTGATGGTAGTGTACGTATTTCTGAAATACACTCTGGTGGATTAAAATATAACAGTTGTGTAACTTAGAGTAATTTACCGAATGCTTTGTAAAATGAATTAAAAATGAATGCCTGATTAAAAACTATCGTTCAATGTTTAAAATGTGTTACAGGTTCAAATTAGTTACTAACTTTAACAAAAGACCGAAATGTTATCTCTTTTGCCTCACGTCTTTTACTATTTTTTCATGTCTTTTGCTCGTGCTTGTAAAATGCCTTTTCAGAATTTAAGCCCATGTTCGAGTATAATTGATGCTACATGCCTTTTTACTCATAGATTAAAACGAACTTTCTGTTAAACTCACTGTTCAAATATGATATGAAACACTTCCTTCAACATTTAATTCTTGCTTGATTTCATTGTTTTCTTTTACTTCCGATATTTTACTCCTCTGGTGTATGATAATACTTCCCTTGTTTTAATTCAGTCTAGCATAAGGTTAATTGACTAATGAGATACAACGGAAGCCAATAGCAAAATAGAAAAAGTAATATTTAGGAATCTGAAATTACTTTAAATCAAACATGATAACTAAATGCAGGCGAATGATTAGTGGGTTAGCTTGCTTACACGGTCTCTTTAAAATCTTTATGAGCTGAAAACTATACATTTTCTCCTTCACCTTAACGTTTTATGTTGAATGGCCTGTAGTTACCAAATAACTTGGTTTTATATAACCTGATTAATGCTCTGATAGGTCGATTAATCCTATCCGCATAGTTTACAATAATGGGAAATTATGTGTATTCTCTGATTGGGTTTGTCTGTCTTGAGGGATGAAAATTGGAGCTTCCAAACACTCAAACATAAAAAAGATAGCTTTATGTTTAAGTTTGTAATGTCTTTTTTTCTTGGATATATAATAAAATATATATAATCAGGGGGTTGGTTACAATGTGAAGTTTTACTAAAGCATTCAATTTACAAAAACAGAAAACCGTAAATTTTGTTGGAATATTCAAATGTTATTCTTGAATATTCACCGAGTCCAGGAAAATCGAACAATCATCATCATAATCAATAAATAAGTCTTAGAGTTTAGGCATATTTCTATAAATGGTTAGGAATTGTTAGAAGACAAGTTAATATACTTAGTTACAAGAATTGAATGTATAAATATTTACTGTATATATAAAATGAAAATTATACCGAAAATATTTAAATTATATAAAGCCGAGAAATTTAATATAATATTTAAATTATACTGAAAAGATGTTCAAGGTTTTTCCACGTGTTTTCTTATAGGCAACAAAATAATTAACATTCTGCATATTAGTCTAGTTTAACAAATTCAACATGTGAACATTAATAGTTTCATTCTCTTTCATTATCTTTAGTAATTAGTAAAGAAAGATGGTTAGCTGTTGAATACAACAAATTCACAGTTGCATGCTACTGAATAAGCTTCCACAGTATGACAAGCGGAAATATGTTGTTTTGCAAAACTAAGTCATTTTTTAGGCTTAATTGTCAACTAATCAAATTCTACATATTTCCTTCATGAGAACATCAAGTCTGGCATAATAATAATCATGTTTTTCTTTCAGAAAAGATTAAAAAATATATACCATAAAGGAAAGCTATGTTCGATTACGAACTCAAAACTCGAATGCTGAACAAGTAAACAATACTTTATTTCGAATTGCTGTTATACATTTCATAACATGTGAATAGTGATTATTATCTTTGTTTGGTAATAATAATATTTTACTCAGGATTTTTCCTGACTAAGAGTGGACATGCCACCACAAATCAATTCCCTTTGATTTTGGGAAAAAAAATGAAGTTTTAGATTACAAAATTTGTCAAACAGTAAAACGTCTTAAAAGATATTTTAAAGATTCACAAGATAAATCTATCTTGCGAAATCACAAGATAGATTACTTTCTGTAGATGGAAATGAGAAGCGAAGAAGGTGAAGTTATATGACCTCAGAGAAATGTGGGAGATGGTTAGGGAGAATGTCCTGAAACCCAGTTACATCATTTGCGATTGTTTAAGGTAATCCTGAAATTACAGAAAATAATCGAAATTTATTGACAAGTAGTTTTTACCATTTCCAGGTTTTACTTCACTTTGGAACCAAGTGAATAAAAGTTTCAATCTAATATTTTGAAGTTGCATAAGTATAAATATTAATACACAGAAGAACTGGATTAATTGAAATAATGAACTAGCAAGACGTTTGCTACGCGATATTGAATTCGTGTGTGTGTGTGTGCATAATTTTTCACATAATTCATTACTTCTATTTTCTTGGTACAACTTCTGCTAAACATTTTCTACAAAAAATCGTTTTTTTTTCTTCTTTTATTTTTGTAGTGGTGACCGCGATAAATGGGCTCTTGTTCGTGCGATGATGCAAGCTTACGAAGATTGGCCAGACAAAAAGTGAAGTCTCAACAGGTAAGTGTTTCAAGTAAAATGTAAAGAGGCTATGACTGGCAAGAGTACTCTAACTTTTGACTGATACAGTTTGCCAGAAAAAGACCAAATAAAATCATCTTGGAAATACAAACATATATTCTTATATGTAATACACAAAATTATCCACCTTTTTGGAAGTATTGATCTGAAGTTAGATTGAAATTATAATAATCATCTTTTTTATTATTATTTCTATTTTAATTCTACGCATTTGGTGACTAAATTCTATATACTTTTCCCTCAATTGTATTTACATTTTTTTCCCCAAAAAACATACAAAAGAGGAGCAACTATTATAGATGACGGCAGCAAAGAACAAAAAGAAATCGACCAGAAGTAAAACAAAAGATAATGTCATCCCGCTTCCAACTTAAATAAACCATTTAAATAAACGTAACAAGAAAAACCAAGTAAATATTCATTTCCTTGTTATTTAAATTGTCACAACACACTGTCAACTGATTTTGGAATTGTGAAAAGTCAAATTAGCAGAACTAAATATGAAAAAAAAAAAAAAACAGTTATTTGTTCTCTTTTATAGCAAGGTATACGCAGAATACTTCGAAGTTAGTATTATTGAAAATTTAAAAACTATTCAGCAGATCGTTTTAAAAATTGTATTAAATCTTGACACTTCGCCAACTTTCCCTAATTTTTCTGCTATACATACAATGTAGTATTCATGTTAGTTTTTAGAAATTTCATGATAACGGTGGCGCCACTGTTTCCTTTTTCATTAAGCGACATTTCATTCAGAAAAAAAAAAAAACAACAATGGAAATTTCCTGATATATAATATAAATGGAATTTATTTAAAAAAATACTTGAGCATACGAAACTCATAAATATCATTTAATAAACATTACTAGTTGATTCCTCAAAAATGAGTGATCAATAAACGATGTATTGTTGAATTAAATATCGTTTAATTTTTGAGGTTTTTAATCATGTGATATAAGTGCTATCCTTCACAAACGAAAATTCAAAAGAAAATTCAGTAAAGAGTGAATGCTCTTTCGAAATATATTTTTATGACTGATAAGTTACGTATATATGCACGCACACGTACGCTGTATATTAGCTAACTTGTATAAAAACCTTATTTAAAATCAAGAGGAAAAACAAGACAAACAGAAGTTTCATATATCCTTTCGCGTATTATCTAACATAAACAGTTAAACTCAGACATAAACAGCAAGTAAAGGGTCATTGATTAATGACCCCTTTCTTAATTGTTTATGTGTGATTTTGTAATGAAACTATTTCTGTATCGAGAGAATGTAATCTTAAAAGGAAACATAATTCCAAAACAAGCTCCGAAGATAATTTTAAAGGTCTCAGAGAATAGATAAGATTTAAAATATTAAAGCGGCTTTGGCTGATCAACAGATGTTTTTGCACAAACAGCGCTAAGAAACCAATAAGATTGCTCAAAACAGTTTGATCGATTTCCTTCTTGGAAGTTAAAAAAAGATTTTCGAAGAATTTGACCTTAAATCAATAAAGGCTAAGTGGAATATCAATTGGTGTCTGAGAAGGATTAAGTCGAACTTATAAGCAAAGTTTAAATTCATTTTGAAGTTATCTGATGAACGTAGAGATGATTGGCGTATTTAATGCTGAGAAAAGTCGCAGACTACACCGATCAAATCCACTCAACTTCTGTATAAAGTTCGCTGTTTGGAGCAAATTTATATAAACTTTTCTTTAAAAAATTACTTCTAAACATGAGTATTGGGTATATTGTATTGTGAAAAATGCAGAAGAAGAAAAAAAGCGGAATAGAATCTCACACTTTGGATATAATTCAAAATTATATCAAAAATGTGAGATTGATTTATTAATCTGTCGGGATTATTTGGCTAAATGAAATTGAATGCCATGTAGACGTTACACTTTATCAGGTGAGATGAAGATTATTTAATCAAACGGTAGTCAATTCAAAAGTATGGCAAACTCAAATAAAGAAAGAAAATACTGTACTTATACTTTTCTCATTCAATTTTTCTTCTGTTAACATTAAATTCGTCGACCTGTTACTACCAATATCATAAAACCCAATTTTCGTTATAGGCGATGAAATTATCTACAGTAGATGGTGTAGAAAAAAAAAATCCAATTTCCTGATTTAAAAAAAAGTAGTATGCCAAATTCACTTGAAACCGATTATCTCCATTAGGACATGGTTCTAGCATTTTAGAGAGGATTCAAATTTAATTCTTCAGACACAAAGGATATCATTATCGATTTTTCGAGTGAAAGACTATAATTTTCCTGCATTTAGATTTGATTGTTTGAAATTAGGGAAGAAGCAACTATGGCTCTATGGTCGAATGGTTAGAGTATCCGCTCACCATCCAAAAGACTGAAGATTCGTATCCCAATGGGTATGAATGTTTGTGACTGTTTATATGGAAGCCGAATTTCATCGCTGTGAGACCATCTTCCCGCTTATTGGAGACCCGAAGTGTCGTGATAATGTTTCATGTTTGGTCTCAAGAGCAGGGTTCAAGAACTATGTAAAAAATAAATAAAATTAAATTAGCAAAAATTAATGAAAATATTAAAACATCCCTAGTTCATCCATGGTGCAAATGTATTATGGGTTCCATTCGTGGGTGGGATCCACAGAAATAGAACACCTCTAAAATCTTCCCCACAGGGTGCAGACAGTACTTTTTTCCCGTCTTTCCATCTTTTCTCTGGTCTTTTCCTTTACCTATTGCTATACATGTCTCCATTCTATCAGTGATTCTCACCATCACATGAGAGGGGTGTTACACCAAAGCATATTTCTCTTCATTTTGTTCAATTATCTATTCATTTGTGAACCGTATCTTTAGTTAAATTCCACCATTCACTACTAAATGGTTAAAGGTAAGACAGATTGGTGAAAAGCTTTCCTCAATTTTCAAGTAATCTTGCTTACTTGATATAATCCTACCTGGTTGTATTCGTTTTTTTATTTCCTCCATTTTCCCTTTTTTCTTATTTTTATATTTTGTTCTAAATAAACAGTCGTGAAGACGAGACTTGACCTTTTGTTGTACAATCTCGTGCAGGGCGCAAAGAACATTTATAAAGATTTTCGATGTGAGTGAGCTGTTATGGAAGGTAGAAAGGTTTTAGATTGTCGCTCCACATGACAGATAAACCGACAAGAAAAAAAGTACAGCAAAACTTTAATTCCTTTCTCGTAGTTCGAATCCAACCAATTTCAAATAAATATGGAATCTATTTTCTCCGTTTTCAGTTCTTCCAACCAAAATACATCTATTGTATATTAGTTGCAATTATTTTCTTCACATGCAGAAAACATTTTAATTTATATTGTTTTTAAAATCAAAGTGCTTCCTTCACAAACGATGCGTACCTAACTGCGGACCTCCGTAGCTCAGTCGGTATCAAATATGTGACTGGTTAGGAAGATCTCAGCCAGAATTCCTTTTGATATACAAAGAACCTTTATGATAAAACTTCAGCAGCCTTAGAGGTAGAAGATTTGACTTTTACTCACAGAACCTCGGATTTTTTCATCTCATAAACTAATCAGAAGAATATACCAAGTTAAAATACACTAATATACTTGTAACATAAAGTGCTTGCAAAGACGTCAAAGGACACCCCCATGGGCAAGATGCATCGTACCATGTAAGTTGCTTTGTAGCCGGTACAAATTGAAGGATTATGATACTCCCAAGTCAGTGCAACTGTGGCCGGGTGAAATGGCTATGAGAAGGGAACAGACGGTGTTTGAAAGAGGCGTTGTGATAGAATTGCTATTGCAGGCCGATTTGCAAATTGTTAACAAATTGGCCATCCCACGTCAAAAATCAGTGATACCATACTGAGATGGAAGCGTAGGGAGTCAACTGCAAAAGTGCTACCCGCAGTCGAAGACCCACCACACTCATCGAACGTGAACATAGAGTGCTAAGAATGATAATATGTAAAAACCGGCATTCGTTGCCTGGCACGTTAAAAGCGTAGTTCCGGGCATCGCCTGGAACATCACTCTGCACATAAACATTTACAATGGCTCACAACATGAGTTTTCATGGTAGGACTGCAATATGCAATCCCCATATTACCCGAACCAACATGATACGTCGTCTTCAGTGTTGTAAAAAGGTGTACATTGGGACGTGGAAGCTTTGAAAATTGTGCTATGGAGCGACGCATCACGCTACACCCTCTACCGAGCAGATACATGGTTGTGTAGAATGCTCGGTGAACATCTCTTACCAGAGTGCGTAACTCTGAAACATCACTCTGCACATAAACATTCACAACCTTGGCTCACAACATGCGTTTTCATAGTAGGACTGCAATATGCAAGCCCCATATTACCCGAACCAACATGAAAGGTCGTCTTCAGTGGTGTAAAAAGCGTGTACATTGGGACGTGGAAGCTTTGAAAACTGTGCTATGGAGCGACGAATCACTCTACACCCTCTACCGAGCAGATGTACGTGGGTGTGCTCTGTGAACATCTCTTACCAGAGTGCGTAACTCTAACTATGAAATTCGGAGGTGGCGGTGTGATGGTATTGTATCGTATGGTATGGTATGGTATGGCCCTGGTTTGACCTCAGACCTCTGATTGTGGTGCCACGAACATTCTACTCCGACTGAGAGGTATCTGAACATACTGGACAATACAATTCTCCCTACTTGGTGGCGTTTCTAAGGAACTGACCATTGTCTCTTTTAGCAATGAACCATGTCATAAGGCTGCTACTGTAACTACGTGGGTTGTGGACATGAACATCACCATATTAGTCTCCACAAAGCCGTGATCAATCCTACTGAATATCTTTGGGACGAACTGGAGCATCGTATGGAGTCAAG
Organism: Typopeltis vanoorti; assembly: GCF_054136105.1. NCBI lineage: Eukaryota > Metazoa > Arthropoda > Arachnida > Uropygi > Thelyphonidae > Typopeltis > Typopeltis vanoorti. The sequence continues at coordinate 52,696,146 of NC_143571.1, read as the reverse complement.
GGACCCCACCTTACAACAGTGCAGGACCTCATTGCATGTCTACAGGAATAATGGTCCAAAATTCCCATTGATTGCTGTCATACGCTTGTAGAAAGTATGTTTCGTAGATTGCTGCAGTCATCACAGCGAAAGGAGGTCCTACATCTTATTAAGGTGGGCGCCATGGCTGTTTGTTCTTCACAGCATGGTGTCCGTTGACTTATTTCCAAACAGTGTATATGCAATACATAATAATAGACTAGAGCATATCTGTTGGTGTTTTCTTATTGTATAATCTATTATCATGTGACTGTCTTAAATAAATTCAGAGATTCATTATTATATTTTGTTTGTTTGTTTTTCAGATAAACTGAATGAAGGAGGTTTTACTCCGCTTCAAGAGCTTATCGATTCTCTCTCTCATGATTTTCGTCTACGCTCAAAAAAATGCTTGATTCCAGTATTCATCATTTAGACCTTCCATATGAAATTTGTATCAAATCAAAAATATGAAAAAATCATATTTTTTCTTTCTTTAAATGAATGTAATTATTACTGAAGAATAATAAATTTTTCATGGATATCTATTGATAACTAAAACTTTCATTATTTTGATAATAATAGAAACAATGTGCTATATTGAGAGGAAGGTAACAAAAGAATTATTATTATTACTAAGAGAACACCCTTCACTTACCAGCCTACCTGCCCAAACATATGAGTACAGATGAAAAAAAAAAAAAAAAAACTGAATAACGAGACACGGAACAAATGTCGAGAAAAATATTGAAAGCAACATGCACATTCAAGGGTTATTTAAATTAAAAGTGAACAAATTCTTAGAACTCGGTAATTGAGTGAGTGTCTCAAGATAGCATAAATAGCATTCACTAAAATACGATTATAGAGAAAGAAATTAACTTACCATCAAATTGTACGAATATCAAATTCGATTACAGAAAAAGACTATTACTTTCGTGGCATTTTCACGGCACAGAAAACAGCTGGATTGTCTCTTCATTGTCTTGGCCAGAGTATCGGTTAACTACGTGATGCATACAATGATATGCATCATCTTGCCAAGATCAGGCATTCTCACACTGCTCATTTTTATCTAAAGAAAAAAAAAATCTACATATTTGTTTATTAAGTACATTTTCAAGATATTTTGAAATCATAGATCAAACTTATAGATCATCCTCAATGAACTGATAACGCAAAAAAGTAGAATAACAACAGCGGATTTCTAAAACGAAACTAACCAGGTGCTAGTGTGATATAGTACACTGGTGTCCAAAACCTAAGGGCGAACACTATTTCTGAAGATTACAATCCCAAATTTAGATGAATCAGCATGTGCAATTTGTATAATTGACCATTTCGAGTAGAAATCTTCAGTTATACATTCAAATTTCCGAATTGCGCGAAAACGGGTCAAGTGGTAGCACTCAACAGTATAAAAGGCAAAAAGCTATGCTAAGCGAATTTGTTTAAAGGAAGCTCTTTTCGTAAAGGAATAAAGTTGCCAACTTGAATGTCTTGTAATTTCTCAAAAACATTACTAGATAATTTCATGCGGAGAAGAAATACTGGAAAGCTTGAAGAAGGCCGCAGAATTACTGATATTGCCAGAGAGTTTGAAATCTCACATAATGTTGTAGCCAGGCTCTTGGCGACGTTTCAAACAAATGGTTTGAAATAAACCTCTGGGAGACCTCTTAGCAAACGCCTGGAATCTGTCCCAGATTCGCTAATCGTCTCCGCTCTACCGAGGAGCACGAAGACAGATTTTTAGTTACAAACACAAGACGTAATCGACGCGCCACAGCAGGCCAGCTTGCAAGTCGGCTCCATTCAAGCACAGGTACACGAATATCTCAACAAACTTGGCAAAACGTCTGAAAAATTTGGCACGACACCAATGAGCTAATGTACTTTCTACAAATGAGAGCACTTTTAGTCTTTCCTCAGATTCTATATGCACTTAATCTGGCGTGAAAGTGGTACTGCTTACCATCGCGAGAATGTTACCGAAAAATATGACTATGGCTGGTGAACAATATTGCAATGAAGTTCTTCAACGTCATGTTCGATTCTTCCGTGGTGCGCTAAGCGAATAATTCATTTTTATGAATGACAATGCCACACCACATCGTGAAATCTCACTTTGTCTCCAGAAGTAACTTCATTAATGCAAAACGATTACATAATAATATTAATTAAATGTTTGCTCTACGGGGATATCGCACAATAAAACTGTTTATAAGCTCTTCTAAATTAAAATTATAAGCTTGTCCGCCTCTATCGATTAATTGCTAGACCAACCAATCTTTCTTGGGTCATTGCTGTTCGCAAATATTTTTTTAATTAGTTTAGACTTGGAAAAACTTCTTTCCGCACTTGCTACGCTAACAATTCTTGTTAGCGTAGCGACGGCGCCTACCGCAATATGGCTGAACGAGCGCCCTTATTAAGTCCGCCTTGAGGCAGGCTACCTATATGCTACACCCTGTCGACGGTACTGGGCACAGACCATCCATGATGAGTTCTAGAGCACCAGTAACACCATGGTGAACTAATATTTACCAATAATTGTCGGGACAGCACTGTTATTTGAAGTTATGGAACATTCCAGGTTTGTTAACAACATAAAAACCGTTGTAAAGATAGTAGGAAGCAGTATTTCATCGCGGCAGTTGAATACAGGTGGTATGGCAACACAACGTGAACTCAGTGACTTCAAGTGCGGTGCCATCGTGGGCTGTCACATTGGTGACATGTCCATACATGCCATTTTCGCTCAATAGAAGCATCCAAAATCAACGGCGATGTGATGAAATAATGGAGACATTCTGGCATCACTAGTGTAGGGCAACACCCAGGTCGGCCGCCGAAAATTACTGACCGGGACAGGAGGGTGTTTAAATGGGTGGCACGCAAAAACAGGCTACAATCGCCACAGACCATCCATAATGAGTTCCAAAGCGCCAGTAATACCATGGTGAGCACTAATACTGTATGGAAAAAAACTTCATTTACGGGGTTTCCACGGAAGAGTAGTGGCACACAAGCCGGGCATCGCAATAACAACGAACAAGGGGCTCCTCTAGCCTGGTGCAAAGAGCGTGTAAACTGGACAATTGACCACTGGAAAACGGTACTCTGGAGCGATGAATCAAGATTCACCTGTTTCCGGTCTGATGGCAGGGTGTGGAGCCAGCCTGGTGAACGCTTGTTAACCACAGCGTGTTGTATCCACAGTAATGTTTGGTGATGGAATAATGGTGTGAGGTGGACTAAGCTTGTTTGAATGGGACCACAGTCGTTGTCCATGGTTCCATGAAGGCGGCACAGTACCCCTTGATATACTATATAATCAGGTGCAGCCTACACTGTGGAGTTTTTATGGAACTGACCCGTGTTACTATCAAGACGACAATGCCCCATGCCACAAAGTTGCAGCTGTTATGGAATGATATGAAGAGATGGGTGTTAAACGACTGACCTGAACTTCACAGAGTCCTGACCTCAACCCCATCGAATACCTGTGGGACGAATTGGAGCTGCGATTGAGGTCCAGAGCAGCACGTCCTCCATCTATTGCCGAACCCAGTGCAGCTTCAACGGAGGAATGAAGACAAATTTCACCTGATGTCTGCTGCACATTAGTGGAAAGCCTCCCTCAAAGGGCTCAGGAGGTGATCAAAGCCAAAGGTGGATATATCTGATATTAAGGTTCTCCTGTTGGTATTAATTGTAAATTGTTAAAGTGTCTGGACAATTATCAGTAAATAGTGTATATCGTTATATTCTGTATGAAATACACTTTCTTGTGTCGGCTTTGTCATATAATGTTTTTAATATTGTAAGTGATATGCTATTGCACAGTTTTAATTTAATTCCTAATGCTTTCAGCAAGGTCGTACAGTTTAATACTCTAATGCTAATCATCGTGGATAAATTGCATCATGAAAGCCTTTAAAGCATTCGAACAGTGATTGATTAGAGTAGTTTGAAATAACGGTTGAATCAACTAAGACTATGAAGTGGTGTGTATTATGTCTCTAAATTGCGCATGTTCTTCTAGCTGGTTTCCTGGATAAAAATGCTAGTTTTTATTCAGCAAAACGCTTCCATCCTCGTATGAAACTGACTAACTCATCCTCACTTGAAAAATTCTGTTAAGGCTTTTTGCGTCCTAGATGGGATTCAAATCCAGGTCTTTCCCACCAAAAGACTTCGTCGGTATCGAATAGCAATGGGGATTTCAACAGTGATTTATCTATTCGGTTGTGATCTACAGGTTGCTGCATTAAATGCAACTGGGTTGAGTCTGTTAGATGCTGAAATCTCAGTGTGGGTATATATGCTACGATGCGCACTTGAATGACAATTCTAACGTTTCGTAATGAAATTATAATGCAGATACCCATTATTATTATTATTATTATTATTATTATTATTATTATTATTATTATTATTATTATTATTAAGAAACTCCCAACACCAATCTATATAACGGAACACTGGACTCCATACTTCAAAAATCTTCTATACCAAGCAAGGAAGACAAAAACAGAGAAAAACTACAAGTTCCTGTGGACAAAGAATTCCCAGATATTTTTGAAAAAGAGTGAAAACACTCGAGTATACATAATTACAAGTGAATCCGACTTACACAGCCTACCTAAAACACTAACTCTTTACATCCTTAAGAATAAGATTAGAACTCATTTAAAAACTGTATACTGGAGATCTCAAACATAGGCGAATATATCCAGTCAGACAACATAAACTTCAAGGTCTTTGACTCTTTGAAGAAATGGTCAGACAACATTTCCACCAACACCAACTTCACTATCATACACACAAACATAAGAAGTATAAAAAAACACTGGCTAACATTGATAACACAGCTCAATTATACCATGATAAACATAGATGCGCTAATACTGACCGAAGTTGCAATAAATGACACAGAAATTTACGCATACAACTCAATTATCAAACCTACAACTTATGTAGACCAAACAAAAGAGGAGGTGGAATTGTGGCATTTATCAAAGAAAAATACAATGTGACAGAAAAACAAACTCACTTCGAACATGCGGAAACACTAATTTTAGAACTCACAAATAGCCACAATAGTATCAAATACACAATAAACACAATATACAGACCCCCAGATAATAATCCACTCAGTTTTCTTCACGAGTTAGAAACATGGCTAAGCGGCATCGAACCGCGTACAACACACAGGCTCATCCTAATAGGAGACATTAACATAAATACTCTAGACCATGCTTCTTCAACCACTAACACATATCTTGATATACTAAGTCAGTACAACATAAACCCTACCATTAATACACCAACAAGAGAAGAAATACTCAATAACTCACTAACACAATCATGCATTGATCATATCAACATACGGGCACCCATCCATACATATACATCATCAGTAATTAACGAAAAAATTGCCGATCACTACTTTGTCTCAACTTCGTTTTATTACGTTTCCTACCCCCCCTCCCACCACCACAAAAGTCAACAAAATTCGATCATACTAAAGAGCATTGTCGATAACCAAGTAAAAAATAAAGACTGGAATTTCCTACTTAAAATAAACTATCCTGTAACATTATACGAGAATTTTCACCTAATGTTCACAGAAATATACAAAAAAGCAACAAAACCTACACCAATGAGGCGACAAACAGACAGCAACGCATGGATAAATGACGACATACTAAATACTATTACTGAAAAAGAAAATCTATGGAAAAAACTTAAAAAGTCACCCAGTGACACACATTTTATTGCAAAAAGCTTCGGTCAGGACACTAACCAAGAGGAACTTGCAGACTCATTCAACTATGCTTTCACAAACAACATCACACAACTCAAAAAAGACAAACTACTAACGATCAACAAAAAACTATCCACACAAAGTCAACAACAAGCGATGTATATTCCACCCATAACAAAACAAGAACTGAAAGAAGCAATCCTACAACAAAAACCAAAGACCACTCCAGGAATAGACAAAATAAGACTCACAGACCTTATAACACATTTTGAACAAATAAATCCAATACTTTTGAAACTCCTGAACATAATATTCGACACAGGCATTATTCCACAACAACTAAAAACTGCAGTAATTACGCCAATATACAAACACGGCAAAAGAAACTATACTCAGAACTACAGACCAATAGCTACACTACCAGTCATCTCAAAAATTCTAGAAAAAATAACACACACCAGACTACAGAACTATTTACAGAAGTACAACATTATCTCACAAAACCAATACGGATTTCAGAAAACAAAAAACACCATTACTTTATTAGAAGACCGCCGACACAATAAACAAAGCTCTCGACAAAAACAAGTACGCCCTCCTCATACTGCTGGACCTAACCAAAGCATTTGACACATTTGAACATAACATACTACTCACCAAACTATACTCAATAGGTATAAGAGGAACACTGCATACATGGTTCAAGAACTACCTCTCAGACAGAACACAAGTAACAAAAATAGGTACATGTCACAGACGGAGTATACAAGTAAAACATGGTGTACCTCAAGGTGCCATATTATCACCCACTCTATTCAGCATATACATTAACGATGTTCATAACATACCCATAAGAAGTCAAATATTTCAATACGCAGATGACACTGCACTACTAGCAATCCACACAGACATTAACACAGATCTCTGCAAAGCACAACAAGACCTAAACGAAATCACAACATACTTCCACCAAAACGCAATTCTAATCAACGGCACCAAAACACAGATGTTGATAATACACAACCCAAGAATCATACCCACTACATCACTATCGATACATTGTCACATATACTGCTGCATCAACAGCAAAAATACCTGCCAATGTACCGAAATCAAACCTGTAACACAAGCAAAATACCTCGGTCTCTATATAGATTCCCACCTTAAATGGACAAAACATATAGAATACCTACACACTAAACTCCGGATCATCGCAGCAAAACTCTTCCAAGTTAAAGATATTATTCCACCCAACATAAAAAACTCCTATATCACGGTATCTGCGAATCCCTACTCAGATACGGAATAACAGTCTGTGCAAATACATCAAACAGCCACCTAACAAAATTAGAAACACTACACAGTATCAAATCGTGTCAACAGTGATCTGGACACCTTACATGCAACAACCAATATCCGACAAGCACATGGCGGTACACAGAATTCTGAGCATTAAAAACCTGAAACACTACATGACAATAACAAGGAATTATTTCAACATCACCTACCGAAACAACAGAGACATATATCGTATAACACGACCTACAACAACTCTCTACATCCCCACACCCTTCAACAACTCATACGGTTATTTTGTGAGATCACATCAGATATCCATGCAACTCAACAACCTACCAAGAAAGTTAAAACACGTAGATAACTACAGAACATTAAAAATCGAACTCTGGAAAATATACCAACAAAGTTAAGAAACCATTAACACTAATATACACATTATAAATCACTAGCATCCAATGCGTACATCCCATGCATAAACAGTAACAACAACATAAATAGTGAAGGCTAAATCCCACTCTCTTCATAAAAGCTAACCCAAGCTTCGAAGTAGGTGGGATTAACTTGCCTCACTCATCTACAAGTAATTCTTATAAGCAGATGCAGAAATTTGTATGAATAATCACTCTTTCTCAAACTTTAAAAATAAGAAATAAAAAATATATATAAATAAAAATTAATGAGAAATAATAATTGTAATTATTACTATTATTAATTGTTATTATTACAAATGAGAAATAATAAAATGTTAAAATTTTTAAAAAAAAATTTTTTTTTTTTTTAAATTTTAATTAATAATTAAAAACATCTGCAATAATCACCATTACGAATATTATAATAATATACGTTATAAACAGTTATTGTTATTATTATTTAAAAAAACTTTATGTACGAGAAAATATTTGTTATGCATAATTGTGTTCATATAATGTATGTAATTTATCTGAAAAAAAAATGTAATTTTTATATTTTTCTTAATTTCTATAATTTTATAATGTAATTATTATATGTATGCAAGACATAATAAAGTGTTAAAAATTATTATTATTATTATTATTATTATTATTATTATTATTATTATTATTATTATTATTATTATTATTATGGGAAATAATAATAATTTATTAAATTATTAAAAAATTAAGGCAAATTGTATACCTGTGACAAGCCGTGGGGCAGTACAGAAAAGTATAAAGGTAAAGAATGTTCACTAAAGTACACTTTTCAACAACACGTTGAAAAGGAAGTTGGGTTTATTTTCTATGTGATGTTGAAAATAAACAAGCAGTCACACCTCAACTAACCAAAAGGAAAAAAAGAAAACTGAAAAGGTGTCTGATTTTTCTTACTAACCCTGTCGTGAATCAGGAGCTTAGGGCGTTCATATCTGCAGAGGTTTGTACTGCTAGAATATTAGTAGTGAGACTCCGTAGCCTCGAGTCCCATCAAACGTCTGTAGCTGTGTATTAATCAAGCCATCACCATAAACGATGCTGGAGTCACGATGCAGTCTTCAAATTAGATGAAAGTTCTTAGATGGAGCAGTCAGAATAACGCTATTTACCTCAGTATATCATTTATTTTTACTTGCAAAGTACACAGATGCTTCTCCTGGAGAGAAGCATCTGTTTAGAAAAGACTTTCATGGCGTGTGGAAAATAATAAATGCAAAATATTATAATTAGCATTTTTAATAATTCTCTTGTCACACTATGGAAGATTTTCTGGAAACAGCCTATATGTTCATCAATGTGATAAATGTATCGTAATGCAATGATTTTGGCTTCGTGATTTGAGAAAAGTGGAGTTCCAATATTATTAGCAAGCAAACAGTCCCCTATCTGAACCCTATACAGTACCTCTGGAAAGAGTTAGACTTTTAAAGGCCAGACTAACAAATCCATTTTCACTACAGGAATGGACTAGAATATTAAAGGAGAAATGCGCCAAAATATCTGTGTTTATTTTACCAACACTTAATGAAAAATTCATCTATAAAAATAACATCTTTAATTCCACCAAATGTAGGACAAGAATGTTTGGGATTTGTGGTAAAATAAAGATTTTTGATATGTTCAAGTGGCCGCATACTTTTTTTTTTTTTAACAAAATATGACTTGAATTACTACATGCATTTCTTGTTTATTTGGGCTTGGTTATAATTTGATTAAATTTAAAAGTCACTGAAACTGACCCATTAAGTCAGCATATAATGTCTGTTAACTTAGCAGCCGGACTGGGACGTGTGTCCCAGTCCGGCTGCTTCAATGAAAAAAATAAAAAAACAAAAAATCAGAGGACACTTTTGTATGACTTCGACAAACACACCTTCTGCCGAAAGTTTCTTATAAGGGTTCCTTCCATCCTAGACGGCCTCCGTCTCCACAGCGCATTTAAACAATGCAACATTTTTCATTTGATTGGAAATATCTGGATATGAATCCCGTCTATGGTGGACAGAACATGGACGTTTCAGCTGAAGGTGATTTAGTTGATCTCACACTGAAGTGGGACAGAATTTTCTCTTGGCTGAAACGTAAGGTATTATTAAATTGCATTTATTTTTTAATACGTTTGTATTAAAAAATAAATGCAATATTTAATAATAATATTAAATATGGCAAGCTGAAGTATTTCAAAATGAAATATTTTGGTGTTTATTATGTATTTAGAATTATCAGGAAACTACTTTAAATGTTTATATTAATGAAAATGTTATTCTCATTTATATTCTTATATTATATTTTATATTTAAAAGAAGATATTTATCGCATTTTGACAACGGAGATAGTTGCCTATGCATGTACAAGTTCTTGTTAAAAGTAGTGGTTGTATTACTAGTTTTCATCATCCCTTTTCTGACTTGATATTGTTTTGAAAGAAAATAAAGTTGATAATTCTATTTCATAGAAATAGGTCCTTTTAAGACCAAAGTACTCTCATAAAATTGCTACAACAGTACTTTAAACGCCTATTTAAACGCTCGACATCTTAGAAAAAAAGTGTTTAAACTTACTCTTACAATTGAATATTTAGTTGTATTTAAGGAATGGCAAAACACCTCGTCACAGCTCATTTCACCAGATTAGCATTTCTTCAAAAGACTCAGATTAAAGCAAAAAGAGAAAATGCTCAACTAAGTCGAAATGACGAAAAAAATATAAAAAAAATATAGTACCCTTCGCTTATCGTCTTGTAAGATGATTTGAAAATCATTTTATTTCATTGTTTCTTTCTTAATTATTAAAGAAATGTTGAGCCAATAATTCCATTCCTTTTAGAAAATGTGTAATATTTAATTATTCACCGTAAGGAAATAAAGTTAAATATATTTCACATAGTACATAATTGCATTCATTTTAGTAAGATTAAGATAGATTAGTAAATCAATTATCTTCATTAAGTAAAGATTAAATTGTGTTCATGTTATTTCGCAAATAGATAATTTTTATTTCAGAACTGTGTGCTTTCTGACGAATTCAAAGAAGCATCTCTTATAGATAATAATAAACTTTATGGTATGCTAATCGTACATTTTGAGTAATCAGCAAGCACTCTGCTGCCAAATTGCTGATGTATTGTGGGCTTTTGTGTGTGTGCTGCTGTATTAGCGTACCAAGATAAATATGTCGACAAAGATAGCAATTTGTAGTATTACAGCTTTATCATCTTAATCGTTTCTCGACTCGTCAAATCATAATTTTTCTTCGGGATTCTTGTTATGCAATACTGTAATCCTGTAGAAATATAGTGACTTTTCCCTGCAATTCTTCAGCAAAATAAATACAAAACAACAACAACAACGACAATAAATAAACAAAAACAGCTATCAATAAAAGTTTAAATTTCTGAAAATATTTTTAATGTAGGGCCAATTATCTGATGACAAATATAACAGCACAGCATAGTGGAAATGAGGATGCCCCAGCATAACCAATCCATAATGGCAATAATCAAATGCTTAAATTTACGGATTAATTTAAAAAAAAAATACCGGCCAAAAACCTTATCTGGTTATAAAGTGACACCTCCAAGGACTCATTCCGGGATTATACTCATCACACTTAAGTCTTCTTAAGTCATCTACAACACAATGACATTCATGACCATCAACACTGTCCACATACGGTATGTAAAATGTGAGAGTTGTTTGGCCGATTTTTCTGCATGCAGTATGAAAAACGAGTTTCGTGCAGGAAAAATCGTCCCTGGCGCCATATTAGATCAGCTAACTCAGCTTTATTTAAAAAAGTCCATATAAAGATTCCTCTCTCGTCATGAGGAGAACAGAACCCAGGTCTTTTCCATTAGAAAGGTTCAATGTCTCGTTATTCTTTCATTTGTGATAAGGAGGTATATTCTTAAATGAAATTATGTAAAACTTCCAAATTTATTTGCTTGAAGGATTTCTATATTATCTTTAATAGTACAAAACTTAATAATAACAAAAATAGTATAAGAAAATAATGTAGAAAGTGAAGAATAATAAATGTGCATAGAAATACGAAGTACAGAAATCTAATACAACAATAAAATAAAAATAGGTTAAGAACTAAAAACTTGTAGTGTGCTGGTCATTTCGTTAAATTTGCCATTAAATTTCAGAATGTAAAAAAAAAAAAAAAAAAGGGAAAATTGCTCTCAAAATGACACCAGCAATACAGTTCAGCGAACTGAAATTTAATAAGAGATCAAATGTAACATTTTTAAGTTTCATTTTTAAAGATTTCAAACAAGTCTAACTTCCCGAAGACAACCAATACACAAAAAAATCTGCTTTTTTTAAGCTCAAGATCGGACTTATTATTTCCATCCAGTCGAATATTCTATCAATAGAGAAGTAAATGCTTCCAACAAGAATAAAATTTTCTAACTTTGAAGAATAGTTGATAGAATCGTATTAATAGGAGGATGGTTTGCATTCTGAATTTTGGAGAGGAAGTTTTTTTATTCACAGAACAACGATAGAAATATCATACATAAGTATCTGTGTATTTGAATAGTACTTTTGGAGGTATAGTATGCTTTTCAAAATAACGATTATAAGGAACCTAAGTATTCACTCTTTGCTGACAAAATCTGAAACACTGTATGAATATCTAAACATTCGATTCATTGTCTGAAGGTGAGCCTATTTATTAAAAATGTCCACCTTTACACAATGAATCCAGTCACTGAACCTTAATAAAGTAATATAAATTATAAAAACTATTTAATAAAATATAGATTCATAGCTTTACAAGGTACCATACTAGCTGAGGATCCTCATGCAGTGCATAGTCTGCACTTTACTGAAGATCATCTTTTGTGAGTAACTTGAGAAAATGGTCTGATTTCTGTCTCGAACAAATTTAAAATACAAATAACTAATTTGGAACTGACGTCATTGTTCTGATCTCTTTAAATGACAATATGGAAATAAATATGAAGCACCAGAAAACAAAACTCTTGTTGAACATTCTGAATATGCTGGTACTCGTGGTTAACAATACAGAATATATGAAAAAAATGTTTTATACATATGTGGATAAAAAATTGCTATAAGTCATCGTTCCAAAGTTATTTTAAAAATTAAAAAAAAATCAAAACTAAAATCAAGAATATTCACTGTTTTGAATTTTTTTGAATTGTTTTGAATTTTTTCCCCTCTTTATCTCAAAAAGTCAATTCTTCACTCAACAGCGCACATATCTTTCTATACAATGGAAATTTTTTATTTGAGCAAACAGATGAATATGATACTATGTTTCCATGACAACAGAGTGGTAAAATGTACGCTAGTGCCAAATGTCCTCAAAAACTTTCTTGTTTTTCCTCCATATTTCTTTCTTCAGCAGTGCATACTTGCAAGAATCTTGATCCCACGTACTCTTATGTTTAAAAGCATTTGCTTCTTTTAAGTAATCAAATAAATAAAAACTACGTAAGCAAAATGCAGGAAGAATACATATCTGCAAGAATAACACATCCGCCGTTAGGAATGCAGCAGAGAAATGCAAAAAAAAAAAAAAGGAAAGCCAACACTGCAAGACTCAGATGGCCTGCCTTTTTTTTAACTGAAATACTTGATAAGGAACAGCTCAATTAACTTATGCATTATAGGGGGGGAAGAGAGAGAAAGAAAGAAACTTCGGTGTGCCTTATGATTATATACTGTATTCAGTAGTCAAATTATTTGATGTTCCGATGCTAAATGGAAATTCACAAGAAATAAACAACTAACGATGGTTGCTGAGAACTGACTATAAATAGGCCGTAAATAGCCTCTGATAAGAACATCTCATGCATATGTTCAGGTATGATAGGAGTGGATTCCCACAGGGGATGAAAGTGGAGGTGCTGCAGAAATCAAAGCCATTATCGATATGCTGGAGACACTGTTGCATGTAAAATCCTAGAGACGTAATGTTTTGTAATCACGACCCAAGCAACTAAAGCTATGAAGGCACTCTTCAAATCTATAAATGACGTGTGTTCTTTTGGTCAGTTTGTCTGTTTTTGAGGAGTTAAAAACTTGAGTTTCAGAGAGGTAAACCCTGCTGTGTTGTATGAGACAGGTTAACTCACCTCTCTGAAAAAATCTAAAAATCTTATAAAAGTTCTTCAGGTTCGATATGGAATTCGAACCTAGGAACGACTGATAGATGTGTGTGTGGGGGGGGGGGGCTAAGACCAAAATCATAATTTAAATCGACTGATTGATTTACATTTTCGAAATCAAATTGACTTCTCGTCGTATGTGTGCAATGCGTGAGTTGTATTTCCTATACAACTTTAATGATAAGGCTATGACCTCGGCATTACTGTTCAAAAACAATCTAAACAAAAGACAATATAACTGTGTGACAAAGATATGAACGTATTTCTATATAAGGAATTAGAACAGGTTAATTTGTATTGGATTGTTTATGATATAGCAAAAATCCGCTCACAATTTTTCAGTTATAATTGTAATAGGGATGGCTATGTGTAATCTTATGATAACTTCCACCATGATTTTTGCAGAACCATTATTGCCAATGATTAGGAGATTTAAAAAAAAAAAAACGATTCTAAAGTAAGACGATTTGATCGATTTTTGACTTCAGTACAGATAAGCAGATTTAGTGTTTTTCTTTTTTTTTTTTTTTAAGTGATTATAGGAGTTGTCTTGTCTTAAGCTTTTTCACGAACCATTGAGGTTCTTTGGCTGTGGACTTCACAACCGCGACCGTCTCGAGGATACGGTGGTTGGCCCTATGGTGTGTCCTATGTCTGCAGATTCGTGTCTTCACGGGGCCGGTTTGCCTGCGCTGTGAGAAGAAAAACCCGAGTTTCCCGGTGAAAAAAACTGCTATCTCCGTAACAGACCAGCTAACTCACCTTTAGTCGAAAGAGACCAGATAAAGGTCTCTTTCGACTGTTCAAAACTTGGTTCAATTCTCACGTCTTGGACGAGAATCGAACCAAGGTCTTTCCTACCAAAGGGCGTCATAGGTTCTGATTACAGGGGTTACTTTGTTTTATTTAATAATATTTTTAATCAAAAATAATCATAGAATTTCTTTTCTATTATTTAACTGCAAATTCTCAAATATTACAATTCCAAAAACCGTCAATGCCTGTTATATATTGGCAATTTGATCAGTGTTTTGTTATTTACAGTTTTCCAACTTTAGGCAGCTTGATTCTCTTTCTTATACAGCTTGAGAGGACTTGATTTCAGTGAAATCGTAGAACGTAGTATCATTCAAGCTAAGGCGTTTGCTTAACATGGGTTTAATGTATTATTAAAACTTAATTTTTAACATCTTAGCAGCCTACAAGTATTTGCAAAATTACATGCTGCTTGGATTTTTAAAATAAAAAAAAACTAGAAAAATCATAAAATCTCACCTCCTTTATAACCTCGACACCGCAAGGTTTTTACCTTGCGGTGTCGAGGGTCCATTGATCATCGGACCTCAATCCGTTTACAGGATAAGGTGGTCAGCCCTATGTCCCTGTGTATCCTATGTCCGTAGTGTTGAGTTCTCAAGGCCGGTTTGCCTGCTTTGCAGGATGAAAACCCCCAGAATAAACTGAAGAAAAAACCCTGCTGTCCACGCCCAAGACTGGCTAACTTGACTATGGCTGAGGAAGATCCTTCAGCTCCTCACATCACCAACGGGAATCGAACCTACGACACTCCTTCCCCAGGCATATGGTTGCGAAGCGCATAGCCACTAGGCTAACCGCACGGACTGTCAAATCATAAAATTTGATTTAAAAAAGTTATGAAGTAATATGAAATAGAAACACAGATATCATTTGGGGCTACCTTTCGCCTGGTCAAATGGTAGCACCTGCTGTGGTATTCTCTTTGTTGGATGTAAAAAGACGTCAGTGTGGATCGGTAGCGGATGCCCTGAAGGAGTCCCAGAATCCCTGAATGAAAGAGAGTGCATTAGATCTGTCACATAAAACATTATCGTAGAAGAATGCGTTGATGTCCTCTTGAAGCAAGTGCAATGCAACATAGTAGAGTGCATATAGTCTGCTACAGTCAGCCGATAGACTATATCCAGGATATGTGGATAAATACGAAACAACGATACCAGTTCTGACTATCACAACATGACAAATGATACAAATGCCCACTTACGTTCCTCATGCCATACGTATTATCATCCATGTGTGTGGTGCAGTAAAAACTACTACTGGTCGGACAAACACATCTATGCCCATTCTTCTAATGTCTAGTCGTGTGCTGTTGCAGTTAAAACTATATCCGCTTTCGACGATAACCATTGACGAGGAAGTATCTATTATGTCTCCGAAATCCCATACATGCGACGTTACAATGCATTGGTAATCAAAAATAAAGATATCTTTCACCGATATGATGTAAGCAACCAACAAGGCATGCATATCTAATACAGAGCCACATAATGTTCAAATCGTGACGTGTCCTTTTCGAATTCTGTCATATCGTAACTTTTTTTTCCATGAACTACAACTTTAGTACTAGTTTTAACAGCTTATACCCATTACTAATTTGGATTTTACACGTACCTGTATACTGCAAGGCACTAGACGTGTTTCACTCTGAATGGTAGTCGTTAAATTTAAGGACTAAGAACTATTATTAGTTGCTGACTATTTCTTATAGCTTATAACAGCAGTTTAGTCTGAGTTTCTCCTTGAACATTTTAATGACTAAAGTAGCAAGCTGATAGTCCTCAAGAAATCTCTTATTATGAATACTCAACATGAAATGAATATTTGTTCATCACATGTTGTTGATTGGCCCATGGCTCAGTCTCGCTCAAGGTGCTGGATCATCGTTCTAAATGTACTACAAGGATAAAACCAACTCAAAAACATAAAACGAAGGCTTTCAAGTGAAGAAGCAAATCAATATATTTTAAGGTCAAGGAATCTAAATCCATATTTCATACAACATCTTATTTTTGGTTGTCATATACATCATATGCAGTATATGCTGGAATTACTACAGAATCAACTAAGACTATGAGTCCAATGTATTATTCTGTTATTTTGGTGTAGATTCTTCATTTTACCTGTTTTTTCAGAATGAAAAATCCACGTCTTAAGGAACAAAAATCTTGTGGGCTCTGTAAGAGACAGGCTAATCTAAAAACTAAAGTAATAGTGTAATAACTTCAGCTAAAGAAAGCCATTTTATAGATTCTTCACTTCCTTGACAAGATTCAAACTAAGTTGTTTGCAACAGAAAGCAAGTATTGTGATGCCTCGCGAATACGCTACGTTGGTTCTGGTTTTGTATTCAGAAACGACTCCACAGTTAAATTTCATTGCTAAAGGCTGAAGTTGCATAAGAGCAAAAGCTATTATGATGATTTTTTTGAAAAATGATATATTTTACTCCGCGAAATCTTCATCGATGAAATCACATGAATTTCATAGATGTAAGAGGTCTCCTAATACCTTGACATGAATGTTTCAGCTAAATCTCAATATTTTCCATGACTATTTGGCATTGTTCTAAAAATGAAAGAAATATTTTGATTTGTGATTATTTCTTTAACTCATTTCTTTAACAACATGAACCAATAAACTCAGAGTTTGTTGGTTCATGTTTCCTAGCTGTAATGAAGAACAAGAGATAATCGATGCCTGCTTTATAAGGTATGGCGGACTTAACCTATTTGAATAGACTTTTCGAATAGATTTCTAAACTTAATAATACTATAAATGTATATTCTGTATAAATTCCAAAAAACTTCAGCATGGAATTCTAAGCTGCCAAGGAATTTATTATACTACACTGAAACCTCTAGTTTAGACGCTAAATAAAGGAATTAAAATCTTAACTAGAAACAAATACAAGAATATTGTGATGTGCAATAAATATACCATGGACATGGCATTTCTATATATAGTGCAAGGCCTTCCTACGAAAGCGTCAAAGAACCACAGAGTAGAGGAACTTTTTCTAAGCCTTTCTTGTTCAGTTTCCAGAAATAATGGATCTCTGGCATCAGCATGTAATGTTTTTCTTCTAGTTTATAACCAAGCATTTCAAAAAGTTCGACACTAGAACTCATACTATTATTATTATTATTACGTGACACCTCCAGGGAGTCCAAAATTCATCGAAGGAGGGCACCGTCTCTACAACTCAGCTTCCACCACTCAATCCATCAACTACAATGAATGGCAACTACACCAACGCCATCTACCGCCCTCCACCACCAAATGTATTTTCACAGACAATCACAAGCATCCATGCCCACGGTTGGATTCCAACCCATAGTCTTTTGGCTGAAGAGCAGATATGCTAACCACTCAGCCAACCAGGCCAACATTACAAACAATAATACAGCCACCCCAAAGCCTAATAGTTAGAGTTTTAACGCCACTATATTAGGATTTATGGTCACGAGATGAAGGCATTTCATTGCTGTACTCTTTTTCCAGAAATGCTTTCATCGACTGATAGCCTCCACTCACTATCAGTGAAGGCTGGAAGGATAGAGACTGGCGCTACTAGCCTCTCTTCAAAAGGTTACTTAGGATTAAAGGAAATCACTCTTTACCGTCGAGATATAATTGCCGTTAGAGTTTGATTTATTTATTACAAGAATTTATAAAATAAAGATGAGATTGATCACCAGCCATGCTGTTTTTCCAAGAGCATCCTGTGTAGCTCAATGGTTTGCATACCAAGGCGCTTGACCGCACGAAGGAAGACTTGGGTTTCGAGTCTAGTCGGCGACTACAGGAAATTTTTCTAAACCTTTTTTCGACCGGTTCCCGAGATAGTCGATCTCTAGCAGGGGCAAGGGAGTTTTTTCTATCGAAAACTCGGGTTTTGCGTCCCGTATACTCAAGAAAATCGACCTTAGAACCCACAAGAGTTTTCGGCACTTGTTGAGCGATCTCTTCTCTGTGTGCGCTACTTAATTCGTGATAGCCTTCGGCCAACTATCTCTGATTTGGTATCAGGGAAGACTGAACTGCCCACTCAGTCTGCAGAAAGTTAAATAGGGCTAAGACGGCCTTGCCTACTCCCTATACAGAAACAAAAAGGTTAGCTGATTTTTTTCTGCATATATAACTATCACAGATGACCTCAGGCCTGTCTAAGAGAAGCATTACATTGGCGCCATCTGTGGTTTTTCACCAAAAAAGACATCGGAAAACTTTAAATATCCTATAAAACAGAAAAGGTTTCCTCGTACTGATGGTATCTTTCAAAGTGTACTTAAGACTTGTGCTCTAGAACTAACATCCATCTTGTATTATCTTTACACTCTCTTATGCTCAGCTGATATCTAATTCCACAGCGTTTAGACAATCCCATAAAAGGTACATAGAGGTGTGCCACCCTCTCTAAAATAAAAGTCAGCAATAGTCAATTTCATTATCTGGAGGTTTACTAATTAATCAGTGTGTAGTCCACTATTCTACAGTTTTTCAGATATTCTGCCTTTCTGCCTTTCTCACTAAATCCAACTCAATATTCCCTTAGTATGATGAGACACGATGAGAACGAGATGAGATCAAGATCCACAGACAAGATTAGATCTTCCTTCTTGGAGTGAACTCATCTCCAAGCTTTTCGCATATATGAATATCACGTCAATAACTTCTTCAGCTTAAAAAAAAATTAACATACATCTTTTCTGTTCAAAACGTTAAATTTTACCTTTCTCTGCTGAAAGAAGCAGTTCAGTAACTAAGCCTGTTTCAAAGGAATGATGCAGAAGAAATATTTCAGAACTTGGATAAACGGGAGGGGGTAAACAAGAGGTCATCTATGGAAATTGAATAATAGGGTGGCCAGCAATGTGTGAAAGGATTAGATTTCTCTGCTGGGGAGTGTAAATGAGTGAAATGGGTTTTCACAGTCAGTTGTGAATGCTTTATATGTGTAAGAACACAAGAAGAGGTATGATAAATATTGTGTAAATGGTCGCGATGCCTTCTAGAAGACTCCAGGGGGACCCGTGTAATAACAATAATAATAATAATAATAATAATAATAATAATAATAATAATAATATTTTTAAAGTTTTTTTTAAAGTTTGAGAAAGAGTGATTATACATACAAATTTCTGCATTTGCTTATAAGGATTACTTGTAGATGAGTGAGGCAGGTTAATCCCACCTACTTCGAAGCTTGGGTTAGCTTTTATGAAGAGAGTGGGATTTAGCCTTCACTATTTGTGTTGTTGCTACTGTTTATGTATGGGATGTAGGCATTTAATGCTAGTGATTTGTGATGTGTATATTAGTGTTAATGGTTTCTTAACTTTGTTGGTATATTTTCCAGAGTTCGTTTTTTAATGTTCTGTAGTTACCTACGTGTTTTAACTTTCTTGGTAGGTTGTTGAGTTGCATAGGTATCTTGATCTCACAAAAGAACCGTATGAGTTGTTGAAGGGTGTGGGGATGTAGAGAGTTGTTGTAGGTCGTGTTATACGATATATGTCTCTGTTGATTCTGTAGGTGATGTTGAAATAATTCCTTGTTAATGTCATGTAGTGTTTCAGGTTTTTAATGCTCAGAATTCTGTGTATCGCCATGTGCTTGTCGGATATTGGTTGTTGCGTGTATGGTGTCCAGATCACTGTTGACACGATTTTGCTGTGTAATGTTTCTAATTTTGTTAGGTGGCTGTTTGATGTATTTGCATAGACTGTTATTCCGTATCTGAGTAAGGATTCGCATATACCGTGATATAGGAGTTTTTGTTAAGTTGGGTGGAATAATGTCTTTAACTTGGAAGAGTTCTGCTGCGATGATCCGGCATTGTTCGACCTCGCAATATTTTCATAGTCAAGTTGATATATAAGAAGTGGCCAATCGCAGACAATCATCCAAATGATCATTTGTAATTTGGTTTCTTAATTGATTTTTTATGACGGTCATATTTGAAAAAGCGAATTCTGACAAGTATGGCGATCCGAAACACGACAGAATTTTTCGCTCAATATCAGTTAATATATGGGAATTTTTCATGTGTATACTTCCAAATGACTTCATTGCAGTGGCGCACTTAGGATTTAATCTTGGAGGGGGGGGCGAGTACTCATGATTTAATCTTGGGGGGGAGGGCGAGTTGAGTAGACTATTTGAGAATACACACTACGCATTGCATACGACCTATGACTGAGCATCTGCAGTGATCGCCAATACATGATAACCATGCTCTCTGGCCCGGCAAACAAAGTATTGCCCGAGCATTACTTTGTTCGCCTTGTGTTCACAACGGCCGTGATTTCCGAGAGTCAGAGGGTATTCCCACGTTAGGTGACCGCTAATTCATAAGTAGTATAGAAATAGAAGACACGACACAATATAAATTTTTAAAAAAAATTTAATTAGGAAAATATTTTTGCAAAATTTTCTAGTCTTTTTTTCTTTTTCTTTTTTTTGGGGGGGCCCTTGGCCCCTCCCTGAGTGTGCCAATGCTTCATTGTTTATTGATATTAAATGTAAACTATTCTGAATGTTATTATCTCAAGTTCTACTTCAGCTTGGTTTATATCAAACAGCCCACTAACTTTATTTGAAATTTCTGTGATGTTCAAGTTTTCTTGAAATGGATTATTGATAAAAGATACAATGATTTCAGTTTTATTAAAATCTTTAAATCTTGAATTTGTTTCTTTCTCAACTAATTCTATTTCACGAATAAATTCTTTTATATCCTAGCGAAGCATTTCTTGATTTTGTTCAAAATATTTTAATAAATATGGAAGATGTCTAAATTCGCAGTCATTTATATTTTTCTTTAATAAAAGTAAGTATTGTTGAAAAGTTTTTATTGAACTTAACATTTCAATTAAATTTTTATATCTACCTAGTAACTTTAAATTTAAATTGCCTAATTTCATACAGAAATCTAC
The DNA here is from genome assembly GCF_054136105.1 of Typopeltis vanoorti. Lineage (NCBI taxonomy): Eukaryota > Metazoa > Arthropoda > Arachnida > Uropygi > Thelyphonidae > Typopeltis > Typopeltis vanoorti. The sequence continues at coordinate 52,674,699 of NC_143571.1, read as the reverse complement.
TAAAAATGATTAGTGTAACAATTATCTTTTATCACTCAATTGTGGATAAATATCTCCTTTTTTATCAAGAAAAGTTTTACATCGTTAATTAATACAAGAAATCTTGCTAAAAATTGACTTCTGCTGAGACAGCGAACAATATTGTACAACAGAAGTTCCCTATCATCATCTGCCTGTAATTTAAATAACTGCCGTTGCAGGGCTTTTCCTCGAACAGAATTTACAATTTTAAATGTAATATCCAAAACATCTTTTGTGTTTAATCTTTTACTAACAGTACTTGTTGGTGAATAATACTGTGGTACGTTAAAAAATCTGCATATTTGTCATCGTTCTTACATAATGAAATGAAGCCTGATTTATGTAGGAGCACCATCAGTAGTAATAGACACAAATTTAAAAAGCGGAAGTTTGTGTTGTTTCACAATTCATCAAATGCCAAAAAAATGTCCTCTCCCCTAGTCCTTCCAAATAATGGTATAATTTTCAAAAGTTCTTCTTTACTTGAATAATCTTGAAATACCATGAGAATAAATACTATTGACTGAGCAATATGAGTGAAGTCCTTTTATTCATCAAATTGTAATGAAAACGCGACGTCTCGAACCGAGAAGCTCCTTTCTGGAGCTTCTCCTCTTGAGAAACTCCTCTCTCAAGCAACATGGATCCGGGCAGTCTCTCTGATGGCGACTCTGGACCAGACAGCCTCCTCTCTGACAGCAATTCTGGAACCGAGACCCCTTCTGCTTACTTCAGTACCCTTTTTATTAGGCCTCCTCTGAGACCGCGCATGAAGTTTGGCAACCCCCAAAGAATTGGTATGAGTCTTTCATCTTAGATTTCAAGTTCGGAACGCTTTTTGTTCTCCTCTGCTTTCTTTTGATTGTAAGTTGCCGGCCATCGGAAAGTTGTTTGACCTCTTTCTGACTGACTTTGGAGATGTTTACACTTAGAGCCTGCAAGCCTTTCCTCATACATACAAGTTTCAATAACAATCTTTCTAATGCCGCCATGTACAGCTTCGACAAAAACATTGTCTTTGTTTTTAACACTAACATATTCTTATTAAAACAGTATATAAAGTTACCTTCAAAAGAGTTATTTACAAAACCATCTAATACAAACTATACCGAGACAAACAAATACAAACTATACCGAGACAAACAAAATTTATTTTTTTTAGAATATTCACATGGGACTTAACCTAAGTAAAAATCGATGTAATGTGCTTTGGAATATTTAATATTCAAGCTACAATCGAGTAGTTTGTATATTTAATCGAGTTCTTATTAAAACAGTATATACAGTTACATTCAAAAGAGTTATATACAAAAACATCTAATACAAACTATACCGAGACAAACAAAATTTATTTTTTTACAATATTCACATGGGACTTAACCTAAGTAAAAATCGATGTAATGTGCTTTGGAATATTTAATATTCAAGCTACAATCGAGTTTTTACACTTATCTTATATTCGTATTCACTTGGCTCGCTGTTTGACTTCCACTGATCCAAATTAATTCATATAACCGGACTTATAAGAAAATTACTGATTTGACAATTTTAACGAAAAATGAATAAACAATAGCAATACACTTAAAGTGAATTAAAAATAATACAAAATAATGATAAATAAAATATTATGTTTTCAGTTTTAATTAAATTTGTAAGTAAGGAGGAATACACAAGAGATCGACCAAAAATCGCTCCACGATCGACGGGTTGAACACCCCTGCTATAGGGGAATAAAAGGCATTAGTGAGTTTCTTAAGTATAAAGAGCTAATAAGCTTCATTTCGGCAATGAAAACATTACTTAAATTAAGGGGATATTAAATCCCACATAGTTTTAAAACCGAATAAGAAACTCAAAGATTGGAATCAGAGAGTTTCTTGCCGAATATAGAAAACTATAAAGTATCGGCGACACTAGCGTTAGCAAATGCAAGTGATCCTAGTACGTAGTACAATACCGGACGACTCGTTGCAAAGGTGGAGGAAGTTCAGATCGCTATTCTTAGGTATTTTCCATAATGTAAAAACACATTTCCTAGGAAATGTATGCTGTTATTACATTATGGAGGGAGGTCACTACCCAGACCGGTTTCAGCCTTTTTTGAGGCTTCATCAGTGAGTAGCTAGACATAATACCAAAGTGTATAGCGAGAAGAACTTAAATACTTTGCGAATGAGTTATCCAAACAGGTACAACCTGTTTGGATAACTCGTTCGCAAAGGCAATGGAAATGCTTCATTTCGGCAATGAAAACAAGTAATGTTTTCATTGCCGAAATGAAGCTTATTAGCTCTTTATACTTAAGTAACTTAATGGATGCACCTGTTTGGATAACTCGTTCGCAAAGTATTTAAGTTCTTCTCGGTATACACTTTGGTATTAGGTCTAGCTACTCACTGATGAAGCCTCAAAAAAGGCTGAAACCGGTCTGGGTAGTGACCTCCCTCCATAATGTAATAACAGCATACATTTCCTAGGAAATGTGTTTTTACATTATGGAAAATACCTAAGAATAGCGATCTGAACTTCCTCCACCTTTGCAACGAGTCGTCCGGTATTGTACTACGTACTAGGATCACTTGCATTTGCTAACGCTAGTGTCGCCGATACTTTATAGTTTTCTATATTCGGCAAGAAACTCTCTGATTCCAATCTTTGAGTTTCTTATTCGGTTTTAACACTATGTGGGATTTAATATCCCCTTAATTTAAGGCATTAGTGAGTTTTAAAAAATAATACTAATAATAAATTAGAGGACACGTGTAGACGTGTAGTTCAGTACAAGTGCCGATTGCAATCTCTTTGCTAGGTCGCCCAAAGCAAGACTTAAGTTCGAGTCTAATCACCAGCTAGATGAACTTTTTCTAAGCATCTCTTCAACCGATGCCCAATTCAGTCGATTATAACAGAAGCTAGCTAGTTTTTTCTCCTGAAAACCAAAGTCTTTCGTCTTGAAATCACAAGAAAATTAACAGTTGAATCCTCACTATTGCAGACAATAAGATAATGTGGAAGGTAGGGTACCACAAGATGGCGTTTCTTCATCGGATGCCACTTATGAGCATAACCGGTACAAGTCCAGCTATCTCTGATCGGCTGTTGATGGAGAATAAACTGCCCACTCAATCTCCGAACGTTAGAAATAAAACAAACTGATCTACCCTCTATAAGAGAGTAAAAGGAGTTAGTGATTTTTTAATTTGATGATAATAATTTAGCCAAGAGTAAACTTAGAAAAGTAGTGGCATCAATATTTTATCACATTTCAGTTCTAAAAAACCACCAAACTTGCTTCTTCTCTACCACTTTTCCATCTTTTAATCCTTTTAATCCTGTATAGGAAGTAGGCAAGGCAGATTTAGCTCTATCTAACTTTTTGGAGATTGAGGAGGAGTTCAATCTCCATGGGTATCCAATCAGAAATAGCTAACCCAAGACTGTGACTAATTTTAAGTGGCAACCGATGAAGAGACTGCCAAACAAGTGCTGTCATCTCTGGGCTCTAACGCTAACAGGATATGTTAGCGTTAGAGCTAACAGTGTAAGTTCTATGGTATCACTAATTATGCATGGCATCTGGTGAAGAGATGCGACCTCGACAAGTGTCGCATCTCGTGATCCCTAATCATAACACTATGTTTACTATCTGAAACTAGTGAGGATTCTACAGTCTATTTTCTTGAGTTTATGATAAACACTGGAGTTTCCAGCAGAAAAACCCACTTTCCTGTGCAGAGATCTACTAACTCTGGAACCAGCGTAACAAGGCTTAGTAAATGTTCCTCTAGTAGATGACTAGAATAGAATTTACGACGCTCTTTCTTTTGGATGGTTTAACATTCATGGAAGGCATACATCTGCTCAATGAGGCTACGCAGGAGCTCTTAGTCTACTCCCTGTGTTTGAATAAAAGGCTCTAGCTGAATGTATCAACAGAGAAAATAAGGGTTTGGTTCTAAGTTCGATTCCATTTGCCGACTAGAGAATTTTCTAATTCTTTCTTCTCCCGAGTTATTCGATATCTCGAAAAAGAAAGCAGTTTTTGCTCCTAGTAACTGGTGTTATTATCCCAAAAATTCAAGATTATCGACCTTATAACTCACCATGTTTTAGACTAATATGTAGTGTTAGGGTTAGAGACATGAAATGGCAGTTGTTGTGCGATACACTTTCCTCTACAGGTGCAAATTAAAATCAATAAATAATGCTGGGACAGCTGCTTTGATTTTGGCTACGGGTAGAGGATAACTACCAACTATCAGAGAAAGCTGGCCATGACGCTGACTAATTATAAATAGAATCCGGTGAAGAGATGGTTAATAAGTGCCGCCATCTCGTGATCCCTAATCCTGTCAGTATATTTAATGCCTGAAAGGGTACGTGTGCTAAGGCTGATTTTCTTCAGTTCTTGGGACCAAAGATTCCAGTTTTTCAGAGGAAAAACCCACTTGCAAGAGATAGCCTAACTCGGAAAGTCGTTGTAGAAAGGCTAAGAGAAAGCTCATCTAATCGGCAACTAGACTTCTTTGGAAGGACTACTGCCGTGGATGCAAACATCACTTCACTGAACTACACATGCTCTTATTTGTTTGTTGGTTTGTATATAAGGGAATGTAATTTTTACCTAACTATGCGATTTGTTTCTGGAAGGGGTTTTATGAGTATATGGTACACTATTATTTCCATTTCATTTTACTAATCATACCTCGAATTGGGATGAAAAAAGAAAGAAAGAGTGAACGAGGAAAGCATTAAAGTACAAGAAACTAGGATAAAAGAGAAAGAATTTTATGGGGGATTCGATGATAAGAGGTATATTCAACAAGAAAGTGGCAAACCCAGGTTTCTCAGGTGCGAAGATAAAATGATGTAGTGAAACTGTAAGTCTGCAGAGGAAAGAAGTTAACGAGTTAATTTTTTTGACAGGAACAAATGATTTGAAAGATGAGAAATATGCAATGAAGCGATATGAAAGAGTTATCAAAAAAGAAAAAATGGCGAGTAAGAAAGTAAACACTGGGAATCTACTGCCTCAGTATGACATGATAGAACTGAGAAGAAGAAGAGCCATTATTGCCAATGAGTCAATGAGGAATGTGTGGGAGGAACTGTGTTCAGTTTATAGATATCCTGAGTGATTTTGATTGACTAAACGACCTGAATATGCCTGATGGACTGTAGTTGAATGACTTTGAAGTTATGTTGTTTGCAAAAGACTTGTTCACTGGAAGTTTGGAAGTGCATAACCAGAAAAACAAGAATTATTAGGGACAAGTAATCATACATATATCTAACCATTCAGTGGAAAAATTAACGTGAGTGCAAGAATGATTTTGCAACGGTATTGACATTGTCATAATGTAATGACATTATGTAACGGTATTTATGCCCCCAAGAGGATGTTCAAATGTACGTACATGAATACATGAAGTATCAGAAATAAAAGAGAGGGGGCATTGGTCAGCTTGACTTGGCCAAAAATTATTGGCATTGGTGAGACCTGGTTTCAAAGAATGATGTAGTTACAGGGAATAGAATATAATGGTTATTGTATTTTGAGATACGATAGCAGAAACAGGAGAGGAAGAGTAGTGGCACTGTTAATAAATAACTAATAAATATCTGAAGAACTTGTTATAACTTGTGAACTGGATTAATCTTGTAAAACCGTTCAGTAAATTTTGTCTCAATCATATCAACCCTTTTCTGCATGTCGACCAATTTCTGTAACAGGCAAGTCATCAATGTCGAAGATTTTCCAAATGAGCATCAATAATAGAATATATTTCTCAATTGTGGAATTTGTCATACTAAAAAAGTCGAGTACCTACGAATTTGCTAAGGGCATCAAAATCCTATCTACGCTAATGGACAAGCTAACTATCTATTTATAATATTTCATTTTTACATTTATGCATGTTTATTTATTTCATTTCATTCCATTCTATAACTGTATTTGTTTTATTTCATTTTTAATTTTCGACCGGTTCGCGAGTTAGTCGATCGCTGTCACGGACAAGCGGGTTTTTTTTCTCTCGGAAACTCGATATTTTGTCTCGTGAACTCCAGAAAATAGACCGTCGAACCCACACTATTTTCTGACATCAAAATATTGTGTGATAGTCAAGGACTATGAGGAGCTGGCACTTATTGAGCCGTCTCTTCACTGCGTGCCGATTAAATTAGTGATAGCCTTGGGACAGGGACCTCTAATTGGCTACTACCAGTGGAGATTGTACTGCCTATTCAGTCTCCAAAAGTTAGATAGGGCTAAAACGGCCTCGCCTACTCCCTATACAGAAATAAAAAGGCTTATGTTGATTTTTTTTTAATTTCATGTGTTATTTTATTATTATCATCATCAGATCTCAATGGAGTCAAGAGAGTCATCCCGGGAGGTCGTTCTATCGCTCTCTCTCTCTCTCTCTCTCACACACACACACACCATCTTGCATTCACAACACTATTATTTTATTGATTTATTTATTTACTCATTCATTTTATTTTTTATTATATATTTATAAATAAAAAAAATAACTCCTTTTTATTCCCGTATACGGGAGTAGGCGAGGCCATTTAGCCCTATCTAACTTTTGGAGACTGAGTGGGCAGTTCAATCTCCACTGGTACCCAATCAGAGACAGATGGCCCAAGGCTATCACTAATTAAGCGGTACGCAGTGAAGAGAGACGGCTCAAATGTGCCGCCATCTCCTTGTCCCTAACGCTAACACAATATATTTAATGTCTGAAATAATGTGGGTTCTATGGTCTATTTTCTTGAGTTTACAGGACGAAAAACCCGAGTTTCCGGGAGGAAAAACTTGCTTGCCCATCGAAAAAAGGCTTAGAAAAATTTCCTCTAGTCGCCGACTAGACTCGAAACCAAGTCTTCCTTCGTGCGGCCAAGTGCGGTGGTATGCAAACGCCACATCCACTGAGCTACACAGGCTCCTTATTTATTTATTTATTTATTTATTTTATTATTTTTATTTATTTATTTATTTATTTTTTTGACTAGGTTTTCATAATTCGGTTTACGATTTCTCCACTATCTACAGAGTAAAACCTGACGTTTCATAAAATTTAGTGGTAGGAAAAAAACACAACCGTAAATCTTCCCCCTTCAACACACACGCCTGCATGGTTTGGTCATATTATTTTAGAGGAACAAAGAAGATGTAGAGTCAAGTAATTATGTTTGATATTCCCAATAATAGTTATTTTCTATACTGTTGAAATTATCGGTTTCTCTCTTTTTGGTAAAATACGATCATTTATTAGTCGATAGATGTCAGCACAAGGTAGTGTTACTTTCAAAGCATGTGTGAGAAGTGATTGAAGTTCGCCTGAGTGTTTTCGATTGTATTACTTGGAATCGTTATAGATTCTTGTGTTTTACTTTGGTTTTTGGTGTTAGAAGATGCTATCTATTTTTTATTTACACCATTTTCATGTGAGGATATTTTTAAAGGGTTAGTATAGGTGAATTCTGACATGTAAGTGTTTGTGGAACTGATTTATTTGGACACCTCCAAGGAGTCCAAGAATTCATCACCGAATTGCACTCTTCTTCACGTAATCAGTTATCTACTGAACTTAATCCTCAGTCTACATCCTCTATCCAACTTCGGATTCTTAAAATTATTATTAAAAAACTGCTTATATTAAATTATCATAATTAAACTGAGTGTGAATATGACATTATTTAATTCAGGGAATTGCATGAATGAACACTGTCAATTCAAATGATAATCGATCACAAGGTATGAGCTGGGTTTCCTATGACTAAACCCTTGCATGTGATATCGTGAGGGTTTAGTCCTCGGACTACAGAAGTCTGATATAATACGTAATATTAGTCACCTTTTGTTAACATTATTTAGTGCAGTGCAATTCGTTCCGCGTTTTTATTATGCTCGTATAATTTCATGTCGTTTATGTACAGTGATAAAAACTTGCATCTTATTATGGGTATATTCAGGAAAAAGGGGTGATTTGATTGAAAAACTTATTGAAGGGTTTTTACAAGATCAATACACAGGAAATTTTTCAGAACAAGTTTGGTTGTGAATAACTTTGAAACTGAGCAACAGTATAGGTAGTTAGAAAGAGTGTCAGGACTACATTTTTTACTTGTAGAGTAGTTAGTAGAGTACTGCATAAACCAAAAGCCTCAAATGTATTCATAAACATTGGAGGCTTTTGTTTTATGAAATCTTATTTATTAGCTCATAAATAACAATAATATTTCCCAGACTGACACTACCAACTTGCATATTACACACTTTAAAGGGACGTGTACTAGAGATATTATTATATACAGGGTGTCCAATAAGTCTGGAAACGCGTGGAAAACATATTGATCATATTTGAAAATGTAACTAACAATGTTTATAAATAAATTTTTTCCATGTTTCCAGACTTATTGGATACTTTGTGTTTACAACTGTTAAGACATAGAATTTATTAAAAATTCCACATGTTTCATCTGTGTTACACAGACATTGAAGAGAAAGTGAATGCAAAATGTGAATGACAAGATGTGAGTCATGGTAGCATGTGACTTTTTGTTCATGTCCTGATCAATCACAGATGAGTTAACATGAGAATATGCACCACTGAAGTTCAAAGGAACAAAATGAAATGGTTTATGTAATTCAGAATCCCGCTAACTGTGAATGAAATATGAGTTAGTAAGTGCATGTCACTTGACTCATATCTAATGATTCATGTTTTGAATAAAGTTAACTGATCTTCTTTTCTATCCCTAACCGTGATATCATTTCATAAAACAGATATATACGTTGTCAATTTCCTTTCATGTATTTTCACATCAAGAGGCCACACATATAGAAGGGTGGTTTGGTGATTATTGGAGACTTGGAGTAGCATAAGTAGCTAAATATATGGATGTCTTCAGGAAGTGTCACATTCGTTACAAAACAAAATCATGAGCATCTAAGGAGAATGCTAGGCAGAGCAGTACGTACACTTTGCCCAAGGTGCTGGTGTTTCAGGGCCCCTCCTTCATTTTTTGGGCCTTTAAATTGGCCCTAATTTTTTGGAGTCCCCAACTAGAGCCTTATACACCTGTGCATAAGTACAGCTCTGATGCTAGACTGTTGTTGTTGTTGTTGCCGTGTGGGAATGCTAGGCTCGGTCATATGGTAATTGCTGCACATGAAGGACATCGGTAGTGCTTGGTAAGCATTAAGAAAAAAAATAAATATGGCAATAGTGGAGTGTGTCCTCAGTTCAAAGAATGAATAGAACTAGCTAGAAATTAAGCAAGAAATTCTCAAGAAAAAGATCTGGAAGGAATACTATAAGTTTAAGAATGATGTCAATTATGTAAATTGAAAAGCTCAAGCCAGAAAAGTTACAAATATTGGACAGATGTCTGAATATGAAAAGAAATTGGCTCTGCATGCCAACAATAAACCAGAAAGATTCAGTCATTATGTTGCAAGTAAAATCAAAAGCAACTGTGATAGAATCACCCAACTTAATGTGGATAAGATGTAGAGATTGTTCAGCTAATGAGTTCCACCTCTTTTTAAGATTCTTCTTCTTTGGTGCATCAATCCGAAGATTGGTAATTATAGCAGCACATCACAACATTCTGTCCTGTGATCTCCTCTTTATCTCCTCATAACTCCTAGCACCAGTTAGCATCATTATGTTATTTATATATGAAATTCTTGGTCTGCCTCAAGGCTTCTTTCCTTGTACGGTCCCATCCATTATTTCTGTGATCAGTCCCCCATGCCTCAAATGGTGTCCAATTAGACCTTTTCTTCTCTTATTGATGTGTTTCATTAATGACTTCTCTTCATGAACTATATTTAGAACTTCTTCATTACTTTTCCTTTCTGTCCAACTAGTTTTGATCATTTTTCTCTAGTACCGAAGTTCAAATGCCTCCAACTTTTTGATGTCTTGTTTTGTTAGAGTCCAAGCCTCACAACTATATAATGCAATGCATATAATACATATAAAACATATATATAATCCATATGTATGTTTTCACTAGCCTTTTTTTGAGCTGGATGCTAAGTCCTTTACTGGTAAAAATGTTTCTTCTGTTGTAGAATGCTTTTTAGGCTAGGATTATTCATGCTTTAATATCTGATTGGTTTCTTCCATCTTCTGTGATAAGATTTCCATGATATTTAAAAGAGGATACCTGTTGTATTAGGTTATTATTTATTTCCATGTTTATTTTCATTGGATTTGCTTTACTTGTAATTAATAATTTTGTTTTCTTATAATTAATTTATAGGCTGTATTATGTGAAAATTTAAATTTCTTCCATCTTTGTCAGGGTGGCTTTCAGTTTGTTTTTGTTATCAGCTATAACTGCTATATCATCTGCGAACTATAGCCAGTTAATATCAATTCCATTTATCTTAATTCCTGTTTCTATTAGTTGTTTCAATTTATTTATTGCATCTTCAATGTAGAGATTAAACAGTATGGGTGAAAGAGAGCATCCCCGTTTTATACCTCTCGTATTCTTGCTATTGTGGTTTTTGTTTCATTGCTGGCTGTTTCTATTAGGGCTTCTTGATGCTTGTAAAGATTAAATATGAGCTTTATATCTCTCCAATCTACCTTTATTGTTTTTAGGAGGCGAAACATTTGGTTCCAGTCAATACTGTCAAAGGCCTTCTCCAAGTCAAGAAAGACTACCAGAGTATTTTGATTCTTCTCAAATCTTTTTCAATAACAGTTCTTAGAGTTAGGATTGCTTCTCTTGTTCCCTGCTGTTTCCTGAATCCAAACTAGTTATTGCCAACATATTCTTCAACCTTCTTTGTTAGTCTTTTTTTTGTATAATTTTGAGTAGTATTTTCGAAGCATGTGATATTAAGCTTATTGTTCGATGATTTTCACACTTGTTTGTATTATTTACTTTAGGAATGGGTATGATAGAGCATTGTGCAAAATCTTTGGGTATGATACCGTTTCATAAATATCCTTTATGATTTTGAAAAGGTATGACTTAGTTACGTTTCCTGAGTATTTTATTAATTCTGAACGGATGTTATCAATGCCTGGTGCCTTGTTGGTTGACAATTCATTCAGTGCCCATTCAAATTCATTTTTTAATATAGTTAGACCAATTTCTTCCACATCTAGTCTTGTTTCATCTTCTATAGCCTTGACGTCTAGATCTTTTCCACTGTATAGATCTAAGTACTCCTTCCATCTTTCCGAAATTTCTTCCTTTTAAGATTACCAACCTCAAATAAGTAATATGGAATTTAGTGCTATCCATCTACACCAAACGTAGATGTTGTAGGTATTGCAGTTGTTGCATAAACTAACCAATTTAGCTGTAGGATGGATGAGATTTCACCACATATACTAAGAGAATGTTTAGCAGAATTGGCTGTGACTGTGACCTGGCTGTATAACCTGAGTGTCAGCACAGGGAAGATTCCACAGTAGGGGAAAAGAATGTATAATAATCCTATCATGCAAAGTTGGTGTAAAAACTATCAATCTATCTCTGGAGTGGTAGTGAAGATTTTGTAAAAGTTGGAATGTGAGAGCTTACTTATAGAAATGAGTTGACAGTGAATTTGTACTTTGCAATAAACAGTATGGATGTACTAATGTTATGGTAAGACAAGGGAAATGGATAAATTATGATATTAGTGGACTAAGGCTTTTGACAGGATGTAGTATGGAAGGTTGTTGCATGAGATTGAGGATATGGGATTGAATTATAAACTAAAAGTATTATGTCACATCTCCAAGGACTCATCGTGAGAGGGTATTCTGCTTTACTACACACAACTCACCATCTCTGCTATTTACTTAATCTACCAACTACACACAGTGCTATCTACAGCCCTCCACAATGGTATTTCTTGTCTGTAAATTTCATATTTTCTCTTTCCTGTATGCTGGATTCAAAACCAGTTCTGGGAGAAAAAATCTTGCTACTTCTAATGAGATCTGCTAACTCACCTTCAATTGAAAAAGTTCAGGTCCTTACCAGTTGAAGGGCACAATGCACTGTTGTTCTTCTAGTTGCACTTACAATATTCAAATATGAAGACCCATGCCCAAACTAACATTCAAAAACTCTTATTGCTAGCAGTTAGTTTGTACAAAATTATTGTTGATTGATATATATCAAAAAAGTGTTGTCTGCAAGTGTGAGTATGCAAGAATGAAGGTGATCATTGCTGTATGTGTCCCAGTAATCAGTTCTTGATCCATTGTTATTTGGGAAGAAACACCTAATCAGGCTAGGGCTGTTGGAACTATGATAGAAAGATGAAGTTCATTGGTCATATAGCAAAGATTGCACATGCAACTTAGAGGGTAATATCAAGGATAAGTAAGTCATTTTGCTTCTTTATAAGACCTTGATTTGACTGCATCTGGACTGCTGTGCATATATCTGGTGTTCAGTTTTTCGAGGCAAGTCTGATACAGTGGACACAGAATGATGTAACAGAACGATCCTTGAAGGCTAATAACATATCAGGATGTCTAAACTCAACTATATGGGAAAAATAAAGATCTAGCAAATGAAACAATATAGAAAACAATAGCTTACCAATCCCAACTTATGCATGTGAAACAATAATAGAAACATCAAAAATACAACACATGAAATGAAAACATTAATTTAGTCAATAAAACAAAATTTGATAAAGTAAAATATTAAAAGATTTATGAAGAATGTTAGTTACAACCCATAAATGAATGGATGAAAGAAGAGATTGGAATGAAACAAACATATTAATAGAATGGATCCAAAAAGAATAGGTAAATTAGCAAGCGATTAGAAACTAAATATGAGAAGACAAATTGGTAGACCAAAAAAATGATGGATAGACTATCTGCACTGTGTAGATGCAACAAGAAGATTAAGGATGGATGTAGAATATGCAGACTGCAGACACCAAATAGGAGAAAGATGGGTGATATGATAAACCTACAAACTTCTGTACATGTCATACAGAAATTTTCATTTTATTGAAGGCTAGTAGAAGATGAGAGGGCATCTGTGGATGTTGATAATGAATGCAGTCAAGAAAGGGGCAAGAGCTAATTTTTCTTTTAACAGTGCATGATTGGAATGGCTTACCTTTGAGTACAAGTAGTATGAATGAATTCAAGAAAAGGTATGATTGTGTGTGTGTGGCCTCCCTTTGAGTACCTATCTTCCTGTATGTCTCTGATAATAATATCATGCTTGTTCTCCAGAACAGCATATTTATTATATTTATAATTATTTCCCATAATATGCTCTACTTTGTCATTTGCAGGTGTTCTCTGGCATGGCCATTTGGCTTATTTACAGTTGCTATGTAAAACTAGAAGTTGAATAAAATTTAGGTGGGTACCATAAATTGCTATCTTGTATTTATAACATGTTATTTTGAAATGTATTGAATCACATTCATTATTATATTTATACATAAATTAAAAATGAGATGCGACATGGTTCTTAGTAATTCTGAATATATAATCTTATTTGTTCTATAAAAATTGGGACTTCTCTATAGCACTCTAGGACTTTTTTTTAATGTTGACCCCACACACAAAAGACCACAAGACATAACAGTACAGTGTCATGTGGACAAGTGGTTAAGAACAAAAATGAAGCCTTTTGATATGTTTCTTAAAGAGTGAGAGGTTGTCCTGAGTAGGAAAAACACTTTTGTGGGAGATTGTTCTAAAGAGTAGGTGGAATGATGGAAGCTGATGAGAAGTTAATTTGTTGTGTTTGAAGCTGAACAGTGTATGGGTGTTGGTCATTGGCTGCTCTAGTTCTCCTATGGTTAGAAGAAAGTGGAGGAGTGGCAGCAGCCAGTTTAGAACAACAGAGCTCATGAAAGTACCTATACAGAAGGCACACAGCTGAAACAAGGTGATACTGATAAAGTGACTGATAGTGGTCTGTGAGGGAAGGGTTGTCTGTTAAGCAGATTGTCTTTTTATGAATATCATTAGGAATTCTTAGAGAGAGATCTTGGGTGCTCCACACTAAATGTGGGAACAGTACTCCAAAGTTAGTCTGATCTGAAACATAGTGTTAGGAATTGAGAAGAAGAGAAGTAATTTTTAGAACGGTAAAGAACACCAAGATTTTTAGAGACTAAGGAGATTATATGAGTAATATGTTTGTGCAAGGATAAACTGGATGTGACAGCCAACCCTAGTAGAAAAAGTTGATCTTGAAAGGGAACTGAAACATTATCAAAAATGAGAGGGGGTAAAGTAGGATTTTTCTTGCAGGTAATAAGGCAGGCTTGATTTTTTTTGGCATTGGATTTTACTACTTGGTCTTCTCTCCATTTCAGGATGTTGAGGAGGTCAGTATTCAAGTCATTGATTATGGAAAATCTTGAGGCATCAAACATTAGGATACTGCCGGATTTATCAGATGAGGAAGAGGAATGAAAAGTACTATCATTGGTGAAGTAGTGAATAGGATTTGAAGTCAGAGAAAGGAGGTCATTGATGTAAAGGAGGAAGAACATGAGTGAAAGCACAGAACCCTGAGGCACTCCAGCATTAATGAGAAAATCTGATGATGCCATCCACCATGACACAGTGAATGACCAGTGAGCAAGCTGGAAATTCAATCACAATGTAAGAGAGAGGCCATAAGATGTGCTGTGTTCAGGAGGCCTCTTGACCAACACGATTAAATGCCTTGAAATATCAAGAGCAATAACATGAGTTTCTTCAAATCTTTCCATAGTGTGAGTCCAAAGGTAAGTGAGATTAGCTAGGAGATTGGCTGTAGAACAAGAATGGCAGAATCCATAGTGGTAATTGCTAATTAACTGATGAATCTCCAGGTAATGTAGAAACTAGTTGTTAACTTTCTTCATTACTTTTGAAGGTACTAAGGTGAGAGCAGTGGGATGATAGTTGGATTGCTGACTTTTGTCTCCCTTTTTGGGTACAGGCTGATGTGGGCTTGCATCCATGCTATTGGATTAATGCCAGTAGAATATGAAAGTTGATGTAGACAATACAGGATAGATGTCAGTTCTGCAGCACAAGTCTTGAGCACAACTGGAAGAATACCATCTGGACTAGGATCCTATTTAGTATTAAGATTAATGAGGGTTTTTCTGATGTGCTTTTGGCCAAAGTTCAGAGGAGGCATGCAGTGGGCAGTTTATGGAAGTACAGGAGGTGATTTACTTTTCTTGTTCAGCCAGGAGTTGGAGGGAAAAAACTGACACCAAGAGGTCCATCTTTTCCTTTGGTTAGGTTGCCATAGTGCCATTGGGATGCAAGAGAGGTGGCAACATGAAAGGACAGAAGTTATGCTCCACAACCTCACAAGGGACCAGAAGATTTGACTGCTAGTTGAGCAAGAGGCAAGTTTATTGCATTTCATTCTTATGAGGTCTGTTTTGGAATCATTGATAAGTTTTTTTACACATTTCAAACTGTTGTGTAAGCTGAATGAGAAGCTGGAGTTTTAATTTAAGCCACTGAACATAAGCTGCATTTTTATCGTGGACTGCAGAGGCACATTTTTTTGAGAACTAGGATTTGGATATAGGTCGGTGGTTTGCAGTGGAGTGGGGAATGAAGGCTCTTATTACAGCGAGGATTATTTCAGATACTAGTTCAGTGCAGGTATTTGGATCATGGGAGCAAAAGCAGCATAAAAATTTTGGAAGTCATTCCAGTTTGCACAATTATAGTGCCATAAGGTACGAGGCTGAGATTAGCTAGGCAGATGAACTGTAGGGAAGGAACTTGAATAAGATTGTCATCAGAGTTGTTCCCAAGGGGAGAGTGGATATCTGTGGTATATTTGGACAGAGAGTTGGTTAAGAAAAGGTCAAGAACATTGGTAGAATGATGAGGATTGTCTGGTATTCTGATTGGTAGATTGACTGTTAGTGTTAGGTCATGACTGATGCCAAATAATTCAGCTTCCCTACCAGCTTGATCTGTGAAGGTGGAGTTGGGGAGCCATTTTGTGTTATGGACGTTAAAATCTCCAAGGAGGACAATTTCACAATTTGGGTAATTAGTTTGTAAGAAATTAATTTTTAGTAAGAGGTAGTCAAAAAGGGCAGCAGGATTGTCAGAGTTAGGAGAGATATAAAGGCAGCAAATGGTGAAAAGTAAGGAAGTTCTGAGCTAGAGAAGATCAAAAACTGAGGATTCTAAGTTGGATATTGTTGACAGGGGGATATCAGATTACCCAAAAGCACATGTTTTGCCCTTTTTTGCATATGTATTGTGTAACTGGGATAGTTGAGGTGGGCACTGGTTATAGAGGATGCCATCTGAAGTGGTGTTAGGAAAAAGAGATCAAGTTTTGATGTCTGTAAGTGACAAAAATGGGAATTCTAAGTTGGATAGCCTTTTAACAGGGGATATCAGATTTCACAAAAGCATGTTCCACCCTTTTTGCAAAATGCATTGTGTACAATGTAACTTGGATATTTGAGGTTGACTGTGGTCCTGGAGGATGCCAACTGAGGTTCTCTTAGGGAAAAGAAATCAGGTGTTGATGTCTTTAAGTGCTGATGTATGTCACTAATGTTTGTATGCTTCATGTTAGTGAAATGAATATGGAAGTGTTTCTTATTAGAAAAAGTTTTGGTGTTATTTTAGGTTGGTTGCAGCTTAATTTTATTTGTTCCAATTTTTTTTGTTATATTTTTCCTATTTAAAAAGCAATATTTTTTTACTTAATCACAGGAGGGTGCTCTGCCATACAACTGTCTGCACCAGAAAATCCACCATCAGCACACTGCATAATCACACTTGTCCATCTTTCCACTAATAGTATTGTCCATAATACATTCTGTTCTCTGATTTGCATGTATTTAGGATGAAAAATGTGAGGTTCTGGAGACCCCCCCCCACACTAACTGTATTAGATTAGCTAACTTTCATATAAAGGTTTTATTCATCAACACGAGATTTGAATGCAGGAGCAAAAACGTCAACCATCTTATTCTTCCAACTGCATTACTGAGGCACTCTTTAAATTGTTTATCTCATTATTTTGATTTTGACAAAGTTCTAAATTTGTTGAATACACTTATTTTCTTTTGTGTATCTTCCTTTTCCCTATGTTGCAGCATGTGTAGGGGTTATCTCTACTAAAAATTTTATAGAAGTGACCTAAGCAAAATTAAGCAGATGTTTGCTGATAATGGAATTCATTTATTACTCCCAGATCACAACACATTAGTTCACACATGCATGCACACATGCGCACCCACACACACAGTGAATGGAATTATTCAGAACGAAATGGGTAAAAGATCTAAAGTACTAATTTGGCACCCTCTAATTTTGTATAAAAGAAGTTATTACAGTTGTATAGAAGTTGATTTTAAGATGACTGTCTCTCCTAAATTTTTGGAACATTAATGTAGCTTGTTAAGGTTAGGAGAATGCTTCATAGACATTCTCCTAACCTTAGTCAAATATTTTTAGTCAGAAAATTGTTGACTCTAAAACCTAGTCTCTCTCTCTCTGACCTGTAGTGACTTCTAAATAGCACATTGGTTTTCTTCCATCTAATTCTGTGTAAAAGAATGTCCAAAGCATAGTCTTCTTTTGCTGATTTGCCATAATATGGTAGTGAACATATTTCTTACATTCTCCAAAGCAGTTAACAGGTTTTCCCATAGTATGCTAAGTCACAGAACACTTCATACATTCCAGAAAGTACTACAGAATAAAGTTTGTCCTTAAGATAGTGGATCACAGTTGCTAATTTGATGTGGTAAAGTTTATATTTTATTAGTATTTTGACTATCTTTTCAGTGTACCCCAGATATATGAAATAGAAATAGTGGTGCTTTGTTCTTGTTGTTTGTGGGGGAGGAAGTAGGTGGGTGATATATAGTATTTTATCTGTTGTCTGAGCTATAGCCATTGGCCAGAAAAGTTGTGGTGAAAATAGTTGAGTTCTGTGTAGAAGCCTGTATCCCTGGCTCTGAGTTAGTGTTTTGAGGATTCCATACTGTTGGGCTGGATGATGTGATTGTTTATTAGATATCTTCCAGTGTGCATTGGCTTTCTATAAAAGAAAAAATATAGTGAACCATCCAGAAGGCAAGTGACTAATGTAAAGAAAAGGCAAACAGGTATTTGGTTTTTCAGGCATTTTTCTAATATGAAATGAATTTTAGGATGTTGGCTATAAAGGCAAGTTACAAAGTAATCTAAAGTGTGGTAAGTACTTTGTACTCAAAATGCTGAGAATTTTAAGAACAAAGTACTTGCCACAGCTGTTTTCCAACTTTTAGTCTGGCTATACTATGTTGATAATGTGTTTGCCATTTGTAGAGGGATGTCCAAAGTATGGTCTGCATGTCTTGACAAATGGCAAACACAGGATTAGATAAAGAAAACCAATGTGCTATATAAAATTCATTTAAAATCATAGACTATTTTTAGAGTTAGTAATTGATATGAAATATTCTTCACGCCTTAACCATTATGGCTGAATTAGCCTGCCAAAAAATTGAAGATGGTCATCTTAAGATCAGCTGCTACACAACTGTAATAACGTCTTTTATACAACATTAGAGGATGCCAAATTAAGACTTTAAATCTTTTGCCTGTTACAATGTCACTTGTTCACTTACTCATTGTCACTTGTAAACTAGCATGTTGTTATTATGCTCTGAGGATATGAAATCCAGCAAAATATAAGCTAGTCAATAAATATTCTTTTATGAGTATTTATTTTTTGTTTTTTAATACCAATAAAAAAAATTATGATGTCCAACACCTAAGCCTGTCTACAAGATATTAATAGCAAGGATAGTAAAAGCATGTGTTATGTAGTAGTGATGTTCTTGATGTACAGGTTTACAGTATTACACTTCAAGAGCCAATGGGCAAGTCTTGAAGAGCAGTGTAAACTTCAGATATTTCTTTCCCCCTATTCTCCTGAGTATAGAATACAGAAGAAAGAAAGAATTTTATCTTAAAAGGTTACTGAAATCCTATAATTGGATAATTAAGAAATTTCTGATGTTTATGTGCTGCAAACTGCTTTCTCTCTCTCTCTCTCTCTCTCTTTTTCTGTTGCTTTTTTATTTGTTATATATTTTTCATAGCTCTATTTATGCATCTATTGATTTTTCATTTCAGAACAAGGATTGGCTTCTTTATATACCAAAGATGAAAATGAGGTTGTGGCATTGGAAATTCATGGTAATACTTCGTTTTCTTTTAACTGTTCTACCTCAGACCGGTTATGTTCATCCTGATGAATTTTTTCAGACAACTGAAATAGTTGCTGGTATGTTAGTCTGTTCTCTTTATTCAGTTTTTATTTATTTGATTTTTTATTTTGTATGCCCTATAAACACATCTTCATGAAATTTTTACCTATTCATATCTCTTGTTTTTTTTTTACTAGATTATTTAGTTTTTTCCTAGATATATAAATTATTCTCTACAATACCTTTCATAGCATGGCACTTGGCACTGATGTGGACCAGAATAATAGTGTCCAAAACCTCCTTGTTCAAATAGAGAGAGAGAGAGAATGTGCTTAAGAATGATAGCCTGAATAATGTGAAGGATGAAGAGTTGGTTGTAATAAGTGAGAGAAAGCATATGCTTATGTGGGATCCTTCACAAAGATGAAGTGCAAGCTTGAGAGAATGCAGAAATTTCTGGAGAGTGATACAAACAACTGAGAATAGAAAGAAAAAAGTATAAGAAACAAGTGCTTGACTAAGTGAGAAAGGGAGCATAAGAAGAGGATTTTATACATTGATTCCATGATAAGAAGAGACATATAATGAGAGTGTGACTAACTCATGCATCCCAGGTGCAATGATTAATGATGCTTAGTAAAGGTATTAGGATGCAGAAAGTCATACTGAGAGAGTTAATTGTTTTGGCAGGTATGAATGATTTGGAGGTAAACAACTATGGGGGGGGTAAACTGGAGGGAAGACATAAGAATTAATAAAGGTAGCAAAAGAGGAGTAAGGATAGTGAGTCTGTTTATCTGAGATACGATAATGGTGAGTTGAACAAGGGCCATGATTGCAAATGAGCCAGTGTGTGGGTTATGCAAAAGAAATAATGTGGAAGTTTGGAAAGTCTATAGAAAGTGCTGCTGAATGCAATGTGATTAGAAGTGCAAAAGCAGGGAAACTATTAAGGTGGGAAACAGGTGAGTGAGTATGTAGGTACCAGTGAGGAAGGTGAGTGAGAATGCACAAAAGATGTTAAAAGTAGTACCACAGATAAATTGGAATGGGATACTTACTAAAAAGCATAAGGTTGGGTCTATTAAGCATTAGCTGTGGTCCCTGGGAGAGAATGGGGGGAGGGATACTGCACTATGCTAATGATGCCAGAAAAATGCAGAACAATGGGAGGCTAGTTATTAATTAGCTCTCATCCGAAAGTTATTGGCATTAGTGAGATAGCTCACAGATGGGATATGATATGAGGGGTATATGATAGTTGAATTGCACTCAAAATGAGTAAGGGTCAAGCAGGAGATCAGTGCATTTGAAGCTATCTGGTGTGAGATAGAGACCAAGAGAACAGAACTGCTTTAGGCCAGGGGATGCAGAGGATGTCTTTAACTAAGAAGACCATTCTGCTGCCCATTAGTGAAAGTGGTCATGCAGCCTTGACCTTGGAGATGGATATATTTATGAAATTTTCAGTTAAGAAAGAGTATAATTTGGAATTACAGAGCAAGTAATTATGACAAACTCAGGAAACTGCTTAGAGTACTGCTATGCCATAAGAAACTGGGGTTGGATGTTGATAGAAATGGTAAAGTGGTATGCAAAAGAAGTAGCAGACTTATACACAGAGTTGAATAAATCAAGTGGGAGTTAAATGAATGAGTAGCATCATTAAGCAGAAACTGCAAAAAAAAAAAAAAAAAAAAAAAAAAAAAAAAAGTTTGTGGAGAAAATTGAAAAAGAAAGGCAATCAGCTAGCATGTGAGCAGTACAAAGCATTAGCCAGAAGGGTGACCAGTATAAGGAAGGTGAAATCAGAGTATGAGAAGAAATTAGCTATGCAAGCCAAAGGTAACTAAACAAGTATTCATATTCAGCATATGTGACAAGTAAAAGGAAAAATGATTAGGTAGAATAATTTTGACCAGTGGTGTTGTAGAGAGGTTAGTAAAAGACAAAGTAGTTGAGTTATTGAGTGATCACTTTGCAAGGTTGTACTATCTAGATGGAGCTCTTGTACTAAAGTTCACAAATGTAGGTGAACTGGAGGTGCATAGGATTAACAGCATAAATCCTTGATGTGAATACCACTTTGAGGATAGGTGATTTATCAGCTCGTGTATTAGAAGAATATGCTAAAGTAATTGGCATTGCCTTTGACCAGATTGTTAAATATACGTCAGCTCTGGAAGAATCCTAAGGAAGTAGAAAGAAGGACCTAGTTCCATTGCATAAAGGAGTCTTGGAGAGAACAAATTACCACATGATCAGCATCTCATTAGAGATGGTCAGGGTATTGAAGAAGGTGGTTAAAGGAAAAATCCAGGAATGGGTGCATAGAAATAGGGGATAGCATGGTTTGTGAAGATAGGTTATGCCTTAGTTGGGTATCTACTTGGATACTGAATGGATGAGGATGAGATGGCAATTTGGGATTCAGCCGACCAAATTGTATTCTTATTGGTTAAACCAAAATATAGAATGACGGTACAACATGGCAAAATTTCATGCCGTCTGGGGCGTCGCCCAGTTAAACAAGGCCCCCCCCGTTGTTTTCGCCAGGGAACCAGGGCGAACAGCGAAAAGTCAGCTACTGGAACAAATCTGAAAATAAACCCCAACTCAACATCACCAGAGTTAAAGATCGGTACTATCAATAAGAAGCCTGAATGGTAAAGAAATGGAGCTATCTGAGGAATTAGATAAGTACCAGATCGACATAATAGGGGTGACTGAAACAAAAAAGACCAAAACTGGTGAGATCTTTCTGAGCAATAAATACAAAATGTTATATTCAGGCAATGACAATCAAGAAAAGAAGGAGTAGCCATAGTATTCAACACAAAATACGAGGCTAATCTTCTTGAATGGCAGTCAGTCTCAAGCAGAGTAATGTGGGCAAATATGAGAATGGGGAACTGGACAATGAGACTTATTTGTGCCTATGGTCCCACAGAAGGTTCTACTAAGGTAGAAGTGGAGGAATTTTTTGAGGCTTTAGAAAAAGCAACTGACACAATGAAAAATGAAAAGTTGGTCTTTGTTGGGGATCTAAATAGCAGAGTAGGAAATGATTGTGAGACATACAAAAATATTTTGGGAAAATTTGGAGAAAAGAGCAAAGCTAATAATAATGGCAAATATCTGTTGGATTTCTGCTCAGGACATGGACTGGTTATTACTAACACCATGTTCCAACATAAAAATGTGCACAAATTCACATGGAGAGAAGAGGCTAGAAATAAGAAAAATCTCATTGACTATGTTATTGTTGATAATGATGTTTTCTCCTTGGTGCAGGACACCAGAGTGTACAGAGGATTTGAAATTGAAAGTGATCACTATTTAGTCTCGAGCAGGATAAAATTGAATTTCATATTGAAAAGAATAACATGTAAGAAAGTTTTAAAGCGAATAAAAGTTGAGCAGCTCTCAGATGTGAACTGTAGACTAAAATACACAAAAATTATTGAAGAAAAAATGAAAGAGTTTGAGAACAGGAATCAAACCTTGGAGATTCAGTGGCAAACTCTGAAGAAACTATTGATTGATTCTGCCAGAGAGGCATGTGGTGAGGTTATCTGTAAGGATAAAAAAATCAGAACTCCCTGGTGGACACAGGAAGTTAAAGAGGCAGTGAAGGAAAAGAAGAAAGCATACCAAAAGTTCCTGTCAAATAAGTCAGCTTGTGCTCTTAGAGAATATAGAGACAAATGCAAGAATGCTAACACTGTGTAAAACTAGCTAAACAAAAGTCATGGGAGGACTTTGGCAAGAATATAGAAAATAAATATCAAGAAGGTGGCAAAATATTCTGGAGGTTGTTGAAGAAGCTTAAGAATGGAGGAAAGAGTGCTGTAAAAGGAATTAGAGATGATAAAGGTGACATGAAAACGGGAGAAAAAGATATCCTTGAAGTATGGAGTAATTACTTTGAAAAACTGCTAAATGAAACAAGCTGTGATGACAGCACAGTGGTAAAAAACACTGACCAGGCATGCAGTCAGGAATACATATCCATACTAGAAGTAGAAAAAGCCATCAAAGGCTTAAAATGTGGAAAGGCAGCAGGAGTAGATGATATTCGACCAGAAATGCTGAAGTATGGTGGTATAAGAGTCTTACAGTGGCTGCACTGCATAGTTCAGAAAGCCTGGACAGAGGGACGAATTCCCGATGATTGGAGTAGAGCTCTCATAGTACCCATATATAAAAAGGGAAATAAAACTGCATGTGAGAATTACAGAGGTATTTCCCTACTGAGTGTTCCTGGCAAGATCTAGGCAAGTATACTTGAGAAATGGTTGAGAAGAATTTTGGAAGAAAAGCTTGGTGAAGAACAAGCTGGATTCAGGCCAAATAGAGGCTGTCAGGATCAGATCTTCATTTTACGACAAATAGTCGAGAAAGCATGGGAATATAACAAAGATCTGTATTTAAGTTTTGTCGATCTGGAAAAGGCATATGACAAGGTGCCAAGAGAGAAGCTATTCAATACGCTTCAGTTATATGGTGTCAATGGGGCATTATATCAAGCAATACTTAGTCTTTATTTGAGTTGTAAGTCAGCAGTTAGAATTGAAGGAAGTACAGGAAGATGGTTTAATATTAAATCTGGTGTGAGACAAGGATGTACATTATCCCCTCTGTTATTCATTATCTATATGGATCACATTATGAAGGAAAGTGATATTAAACATGATATCAAAATTGGAGATGTTAATGTCAGCTCTTTGCTTTATGCGGATGATGTTATACTTCTAAATAAATCTGCTACAAGTCTGCAAGATTCTCTGACTAAATTGAATTGCTGTTGTAATAGATATAGTATGAAGGTTAGCAATGAAAATAGGCAGAATCATTGAAAATGTCAACTGTGTTGTGAATGGAGAACCTGTGGAACAAGTAAAACATTTCAGCTATTTAGGCACGATTTTTACTGAACATGGTAAATTAAATATAGAAATAGACAACAGAATCAGCAAAGCTGGTATGATGGAAAGTCAATTGAATAAATTCATATGGAATAAGAGAGAAATCAGTCGGAACACTAAATTAGCTGTGTACAAGACAGTGTTCAAACCAGTTTTAACTTATGGATCTGAGAGCTAGGTCAGAAGTAAAACACTTGACCAAAGACTAGAGACCACAGATATGAGAGTCCTGAGAAGGATTATAGGCATGAACAGATGGCATCAATGGCAATATCATATTAAAAACGAGGATATTAGGAAAGAACTTGACATTGTCAGCATCCAAGAATGCATTAGCAGAGCTAATCTTAGGTGGTATGGTCACTTAAACAGAATGGGCGAGGAAAGATTAGCAAAACAAGTGTTCTCTGCCAGGTTGGCAGCAAAACGACCCAGAGGAAGACCAAGATATAGGTGGATTGATACGGTACAAAATGCTTTAGACGATAGAAATATAAGATCTGATAATGTTGGAGTCTTGACAAGTCAAGACTGATTTGGAGGAAAATTGTAGATAGGAAATTAATAATGATGTAATTTTTTTCATGTAGTACTATTATATCCTGTACACTCCTTGAGGGTACATGGCAGGAATTTGATGATGATGATGGTTATGCCTTAGTAATTTATTTTTTATAATAAAATAACAGCTGGCATATGATGGTACAGCATGATGAGATGTCATGTTAGCTAGGGCATCCCCTAATCAAACAAGGCCCCTGTTGTTTTCATCAGGGAACCAGTGCAAACAGTGAATAGTCAGCTACTGGAACAAGTTCCAACTCAATATTTAGAAGAATAAGCTTAAAAATCAGAACTGAAGTTATGAACCTCAGTATAAGGTATTAATGAAAAAGAAATCAAACTTGCAGAAGAATTGGAAAAGTACCACATGGACATATTAGCATTACTGAGACAAAGAAGGACCAAAAACAAGGTGAGATCTAACTAAATAATAAATATAGGATGTTATGTTCGGGAATAATAATCAAGGAAAGGAAGGAGTCGTGATAACATTCAACAAAAAACATGAAGCTAAACTTCTTCCTGGGAAGGTAGTTTCAAGTAGGATGATGTGGACACTCTTCAAAATGGACAATCAAACTTCTTTGTGGTCCTGCAGAAGGTTCTTTTCAGGAAGAAGGAAGAATTTTGCCATTAGACCAGCAGACATAAACAAAATAAAAAAGTGATCTTTGTTGAAGATCTAAACAGCAGAGTAGGAATTGAATCCCATAGGCATAGAGGAACATATGGGGAAAATTTGGAGAAAAGGGCAGAACTAATAATAATGGTAAGTATTTGCTGGATTTCTGCTCAGGACACAGACTAGTGATTACTAACACACTACATTCCAACATAAAGGTGTACACAAGTTCATATGGAGAGAAGACACAAGAAATAAGAAAAGCCTCATTGATTATGTCATTGTTGATACTGATATCTTGTTCAAGAAACAAAAGTGGACAGAGGATTTGAAATAGATAGTAACCATTACTTAGTACTAAGCATGATAAAAATTGGATATCACATTGAACAGAACAGGATGTAAAAAAAAGTGTTAAAAAGAATTAAATTTGAGCAGCTTTTACAGTTAAACTATAGACTCGATTACACAAACATTATTCAAGAAAATTTGAAGCAGTTTGAAAACAAGAATCAAACCTTGGAGTATCAGTGGCAAACTGAAGAAGACATTGATTGATTGATTTAGCTATGGAGGTATGTGGTGAAGTTGTCCATAAGGATAGAAAAATAAGAACCCCATGGTGGACACAAGAAGTTAAAGAAGCAGTTCTACGGAAAAGAAGAAAGCATACCAAATGTTCTTAGCAAGTAAGTCAGCAGATTCCCCAAAAGAATACACAGAAAAATGTAAAGAGAGCTAAGCTATATGTCTTATATATTTTTATAATTCTGGTAATTTTATTGTCTAATTATTTTATTTAATTATTGTCTAATTAAACGAATACACAGAAAAATGTAAAGAGAGCCAAGCTATATTTTTTATATATTTTTATATTTCTAGTCATTTTATTGTCTAATTATTTTTTATTAATTGCAGGACAGAAGTTATAAGAAATGTTATACTGCAATACATGACATATTTTTATCTCTTAAAAGTATCGTGCTTATGATTGAATGGGATGTGGGGGTGGTCAGAATCATTTACAGCACATAAATATTGTCAGCTTAGAATAGAAATATCATATTCAGTTGGATATTAATTTTTGCCTAATTATACTTACTGGAAGCTTTTTTAATTGACCCCACATGATTTAATGCAATAATGCCATTTATGTTTCTTGAAAATCTGGAGGTTGTATTTCATTATGCAAAAAAATGATATGAGGGAATGCTGTTTCAAAGAACAATAAGGAAGATGAAAAGTTGGCTCAATAAGTTGAGAGTTTAACCATATGTAACTGTTGAACAGTAGCTGCTCATGTTCTTATATAGAATTAAAGAAAAGTGGAGGATGGTAGTTTGGCCAGTTTGATGTAGCAATGCTCATAAAAATCTCCATTAAAAAAAAGACCATGCAGAAACAAAACATAACACAGAACCTAGAGAGAGAGAGAGAGAGTGTAGGTATTATCTGGTAAGTGGAGATAAAACATTAAGGAGTTTTCTTATGTATTATTAAAAACTTCCTAAGAATGCACAAACAGCAATATTCTTTGGTTGGGGAAATTGGGGTATTCAATGAAAGATTGCTAGGTTTCTTGGAGGATGTGGAAGCTGTGGATGCGATGTGCATTTTGTGCTAGGAAAAGCTACAAAGCTAATCCAGCAAGAAAACTTATCATGACTGGAGATTGAAATATTGATGAAGGGAAAGTGAAGTAATATCTTTCTTCTGAGAAATAAGACAGAATTTTGCTTTGGTAGCATTGAAATTCTGCTGAAGAATAGTGAGGAAGATCTTTGAATCATTCAAGTGATGCAAAGTTTGTCAAACAAAGAGAAGAATAGCATTAAAAATATGATTAAGATAGAATGTTCATGAGAAAAGGTCAGTCTATAAGAGGAAGAGCATGGGAAAAGTACAGAGCCCTAGGTACCTCAGCATTCATAGAGAAAGCTGATGAGAGCAAACCATCTGTCATGGCACACTGTTGAATATCCAGAGATGAAACTACAACCTAGTCAAAGGACAATCTTTACCAAGCTAACGTCTTATGTTCTGGCCTCTACCCTTTGTCTTGGCCTCTATGCCAGACCTAATCACATCCCTTGGAATGTCAAGAGCAACTGCATGAGTTTCTCCATGCTCATGCAGTTGCTGAAATGTTAACTAGGTGATCTAATGTGGAATAAGTTTTATCTGCTGTGGAAAGAAACTGTTTAAGAAGATATTTTCATGAAACAGTTACATTACTCACTAATCTTTTGTCTTTAGTCTTCAAGAGTTTCTCTCTCCTAAATTAAAATTGGTTTGTTGTTTATTCATAATTCAGCAGCCACAAAGAAAGAAAATGTTGTGAAGTGTATATAAGAAGAAAGGTGATCACTAAACTTATGAGTACATGGCCTCTCACTGTCAAGTCAACCTTGCCTTCTTGTGGTGTGGCCTGTTTCCACAATAGGGACTCGAGCAAACCCACTAGGCATTCCCTCTGCAGAAGGGGATCTTCCTATTTGAAGGAAACGCTAACTAGGTGGTAGATGAGCATCATCTGGTGAGACACCACCTTGTTTATTGGAGGCCTAAAGTGGTAAATGCCATGTTTGGCTACCAGAGCAGGGGATCCAGTTTGCACCCACTCTCACACACATGCACATACTTTTCTCAAAAAAAAAAATTTTTTTTAAATTAGTTTACTTTGGGTAGCTTGTAACAAGAACTTCAGCTTTATGCTCAGCCAATGCTGAAGCATGCAATAAATGCAAAACCATCAGTAAATCCTAATCTGGCTTCAGAAAGGCCATTGCAGGAAAGAAACTTGCCTCGTGTCCAATTGGAAGCTGTGCCTTCCATTTGGACACTTCTAATCCAATGCAAAGATCATCACATGCAACTGCTGCTCACCTGTATTGGATCCCTCTCATCCAGATGGCACTATTATTACTGCACCGATAAAACTGACCTGGAATCACTCTTTTCTTCAAATTTTGTATAGATGAACAAGGCAAATAACC
This sequence comes from Typopeltis vanoorti, assembly GCF_054136105.1. Classification (NCBI taxonomy): domain Eukaryota; kingdom Metazoa; phylum Arthropoda; class Arachnida; order Uropygi; family Thelyphonidae; genus Typopeltis; species Typopeltis vanoorti. The sequence continues at coordinate 52,646,364 of NC_143571.1, read as the reverse complement.
TTTTATCACACCAGTAACTCAGCACCATTATTTCCTATGGCTTTTCAGAAAAAAAAAAAAAAAACATCAGAAGAATGCTAAACATCTTGGATACTAAAAGTTCTGCTGATCCCAGTGGCATCTCTCTGATAATATTCAGACTTTGTACTCCCAAGCTAATGCCTGTCCTTTGTAGTCTCTATAATACTCTATACTCTTCATCAGTTTCCTGATATGTACCTGCAAGGTGCATTCAGGTAAAAAAAAAAAAAACGTACAGTACGTGGAAGAAGAGGGGGAGGGGGACATGAGGATAACCACATCTTCAGTACCACCAGAATGTAGTCTTGCCATTTTCTTGCAAAAGAGATTTTAGTTCACCTTTCCCTTACCTTTAGTAATAAAGAAATCACCAAACAGTATTAGATCTCTTTCCTTGATGGACATTCACTTTCTGCTTCTCCTGACATAAACATATCACATCAGTAGCTTCCTCTGCTGCTAAAAACAACTAGGCATTCTTTTCCACACAAGATACTATTCTCCCCCCCCCCCCCCCCCAGGTACCATCTCTATAACATATCCCAAGTCTGCTCATCCTTACTTAGAATACTGTTTGCATGTGTTTTGGATAGTGCACTTAATCCCCTCCCCACAAAAATAAATAAATTCTTGATGTTGTCTAGAAGAGATCAATTAGATGTGATCCCTCCCTCACAGCCTCTAAGCTGAAGTGAGTATGTTACTTCACCCTAGAATTCAGTATCCTGAAATATGCCCATGTCACTGATTACTTTCAGTCAATTCATTCATCTATATGTATTTTGGAACTGTATTTAGCAAGAAAATGAAATTTGCAAATATTGCGATAATACGACCTCTTCAGTATAAAACTTTTCTTTGCTCCTCATGCTGTAACAGGCAAAGTAGGTGTAGATGGTCAGCAGACTAAAAATATAAAAATCAAACCCTATGCTGGCTATGAAATTTTTTTTTTCATCGCAGAATAGATAGAAAACCATACAGATTTTAGCTCTCTTTTTTCTTAACTTCATGACAAAAATTATTGTTGACATTATGAATGGCTTTATGTAAATAACTATATCAATTTTTTTATCTGTATGAAAACTTTTATTTGAAGATTTGTAGTTTGCTAAAAAAAATTTTTTTTTTAATGCAGGTGATGTTTTTGGTCTTGAAGTATACCGTCCATGGGAATTTAACATTAGTATGCCTTTAAGGAGTATAACATATCCATATGTTATAGCAGGTATTCCTTATCTGTTAATGAAGACTGCAAGTGAAACCAATATGTTTCCATCAAAGTTATATCCATATTTCCTTTGTGTGTTACCAAGAATTCTAATGACTTTTCTGTCTCTTATTCATGATTGCTGTTTATATAAACTCTGCATATTTTTTAAGAAAAATCACGTGCATTGCGTACTGTTGTTTGCAACGTCCTATGTAACACTAGTGTTTTATACACGAACATTATCTAATACAATAGAGTCTGTATTATTCTCTTTATTGTTATATATTGTAGCTAAAGCTATGTATAGGAATACAGATGTTGGTGATATCAATGATAAAGCATTTAAAGATGACACAACAATATTACCAGGTGAAACAGCTATTGGAATTCTTTTAGCAGCTGGATTTTTTAATAGGCCAACCTTTGTATTCTTTGCTGCTACACCTATTTTATTCTGGCTGCAATGTGGTGTGGGCTATTCATTTAGATCATGCATTACAGTTTTTCGTAGATTAATGACTTTGCTACCTTCTTGTATAATAATGTCTTTTTTACTGGTAATGGTGGACACTATGTACTATAAACACCTGTCATTACATCAACTTATATTTGATAACTCTGTTCAAGAAATATTATCAAATATAGTATACACACCATTGAATTTTATTCAGTATAATTTGAATACAACTAATTTGAGGTTACATGGATTACATCCACCTGTTTTGCATTTTATGGTCAATATTCCCTTGCTCTTTGGCGTACTGGGGATTAGTGGCCTTATATATTACTTTGAGGTAATGATTTGTCTTGTGAAAGGAAGACCAGGAGAGAAGTTGTCACACATCAATGCCTTAATGGTAGTTAGTTTTATTTTTCCAGTTCTTTGTCTGTCTGCTTTCCAACATCAAGAACCACGGTTTCTTATTCCAGTACTTTTTCCACTGGTGTTTTTATGTAATCAAACAATCTTTGGGTATTCATTTCAAAAGAAATGTGCATTCTCGCTATGGTTAATAGGTAATTTTGTTGGTTTGCTGTTTTATGGATTCTTTCATCAAGGAGGATTGTTGCCATGTCTTTTCTCCTTACATGAGAGAGTTTCAAATTTAACAGTGCCCCTAAAGACTGACATTATATTTTACCACACATATATGCCACCAAGACATTTACTAGCTTATCGTATGAACGAAATGGTACACATACATGACTTGGCAGGACAGAATGAAGTAAAACTTAAAGAAACTTTGCAGTTTGTTAAAGATAGACATCAACATGATTTAGAAGGCATTTACATTGTTGCTCCAAATAGTCTTAATTCTTTGTTTAATAGACTAAATGATTCCTTAAAACCAGATCATGCAATAGTCAGTTATGACAAATTTTTTCCCCATTTTAGTTCAGAAGATCCTCCTCTATTGTCTAAACATTTTGAAAATCTTAAACTTCTGGAGAGCCAAAACTGGCTACAAGTTATAGATAATTTTAGTTTATGTTTATATCAAGTTGTTAACATGGCTCGCACTGTTTACTGAAGTAGCATGTCTGTTTCACTTATATGTGTATATATATATATATCATTGAAATGAATTGAATGCCCATAAGATCCCCTCGTGATATGACATTTTCTACCAGATGTAAATACTGTGATTGTATACATTTTCTTTGATAATCATACAAAGAGAAAACCAAGTAAGAAAAATGATGAATTAAATGTCTTTTCATTTATTTTTACACAGTGAAAAGAAAAATTATATGCTTTTACTACATAAATATACCAAGTATAAAACACAGAAGGTGAGAGTCAACTGTTTATATCTCTATGAGATAAAGGATAACATGAAATCAGTGCATATGTTTAATAAAGTTTTTAATTTTCAAGTAACAAAAAAGGATGTAATTTAATTTTAAAGAAAGACAACCATATTTATATAATTACCGTTTTCTAAAAAAATATTTACATGATTAAGTATCAGTATCTATTTCCTGTACCCTCAAGAGGTGTTCAGGACAGTGTACTATGACAGTGCTACATGATTAAGTTTCCATTATTATTATTAATCTCCAATATTTACTCTTAATATGGAGTAAAATCCACAATTTTACTCCGTATTAGCATATTACTTGCAAGCACTTCAATATCATTATATCTGACATCTTATGCATCTAAAGTACTTTTGACCGAATCAGTCTATCTAGACTTTGGTCTTTCTCTGGGTCTCTTTCCTGCAAATCTTGGCATCAAACACTTCTTTTTTTTTTCTTAACCTTTTCTCACCCATTCTATTGAAGCAGCCATACCACCTCAGATTAGCTCTGCTTGCACATTCTTGAATGCTAATAATGTCAGGCTCCTTTCTAATATTTTCATTTTTAATATAATTTTGCCATTGATGTCATTTGTTCGCATTCCCCCCCCCCCATTTTTCTCAGAACTGTCATATCTGTGTTATCTAGTCTTTGATGAAGTGCTTTATTTCTAATCCAGCATAAATTTATTCAGTTGGCTACCCATCATATCAGCTTTGTTTATTCTTGTCTATTTCCAGATTTAACTTTCCATTTTCACTAAAAACTGCCCAAATAGCTGAAATATTTTACTTGTTTTTATAGGCTCTCTTTCCATTGAGAATACAGCTGAAGTTTTCCTATGTTCCTGCCTATTTTCATAGTTTTGGTCTTTTTATTGCTGGTTTTCATGCCAAATTTGTTACAGCTATTATGCAATTTAGTTAAAATATACTGTTAATTTGCACTAGATATGGTTAGGTGTACAACATCTCCTAAATAAAGCAAAGAGAGTTTAACATCTATTTTAACATCAGATCTAATGCCACTATCTTTCATAATCTGATCCATATAGATGATGAAAAAGAGTGGAGATAATGTACATTCTTGTCTTACCCTGCATTTGACATCAAACCATCTTTCTGTGTTTCCTCCCATAAGAGAAATATATAGATAAAGATTAACAGAATAAACAAAAACATTTATTTACAGAATCAGTTTTTTGCCATAATGGTTTCTCTCATTGTTGCATTTTCTTTATATAGTTAAAAGATGATCTACATCTTACTTTAAATTTGATTTAAGACAAGAATTCCACTTCTGTGATTTTTCAGTTCATTGCTGCAGTTATTTTTTATCCTATACATCTCCATATATTTTTCCTATCACTTTCTGACTCTTATTAATGCAAAAACTCACTAAAAATATTTTTCTGCTAAATGTGAAATAGATATTACAAAACAGCTTATGTTTTTTGAATATCACAAGACCACCCTCTAGCCAGGTCATTACCAACATGTAGTTTATCATCATAATATATTATTGATAATTAATTATCAATCATACTTGCCACTCCAACAATTTAAAGTTCCATTACATTCAATTACTTCTGTGGAAATTTCTTCCTAACTAAATAGGTGAAGTTTTGGCTTATATATCAATCCTTTTGATAGATTTATTTTAGTTTAACATTGAAATTTTACTCTAACTTTATTGTGACATTGGAAGGATCTCTTTGATATTGGGAAAAGGAAAGGGTGGATATCAACAAAGAAAGCTGCACAGTAATTCAAATTCATTTCCAATATCCATTTTCTAAGGAGTATAATAACAGTCCCAGAATGAAAGTGGAAGGAAGCAAAATTGGTCAGCACATGATTTCAGAATTTGTAAAAATTAGATTTTAAAATATGGGTATGTATTGATATGAGAAGTGGTGAATTTTCAACTTCACACGACTAATTAATGATAGAAGTAAAACAGAAATTTATTTCTGTTATCATCACTCTTCATCTTATTCCTTCACTTAAACATACTTAAAATAATTAAAGATGAAACTTAAAACTTATGTGAAATAAATTTATAAGTTGTAAAATTTTGCCTACAATGCATAGGCAAAAATTTTACAGCTTATTTCACATACTTTAAGTTTCATCTTTAATTTTTTAAGTATGTCAACTTTAATACCTATATTAAAGCAACTTAAACATATTCCTTCATCTTATTTACATGAGCCTTTTACCTTTTAAAGTTTACCCTAAACTGGTAGGTCACAGCTATTTTTCCTGCACTTTCAAACTGATCTTCCAATCTAACAGACAAGCTTAGATATTGAATGTTATTCATAACTTATTTTAATGGTATTAACAACACCAAACAAACTATTTTATAAAAATGTTTATTAACTGGCTTATATTTTGTTGAATTTCAAATTAGCATCTTCAGAGTACAAAGCAGCATGTTATAGTTTATATGTGACAATGAGTAAGTGAAACAGTTCAAATTGTAATGGACAAAAGATCTGAAATCCTAATATTTGGCACCCTCTAATTTGTAAAAAAAAGAAGTATTACTGCTATGTAGGAGTCGATCTTAAAATAATATCTCCCAAATTTTTGGCAAATTAATAATACCATATTTGTTCAGGTTGGGAGAATTCTTTATAGCCATGGCTGACTCTAAAAATAATCTTTCTGGTCTGTAACAACTTCTAAATAGCACATTAGTTTTCTTCCATCTAATCCTGTGTGAGGGGGGGGGGTGTTTAAAGCATCTTCTGCCCAGTCCTGACTTGCCATAATAATGGTAATGAATGTATTTTTAATGTTCTCCAAGGCAGATGTTAACAGATCTGCCTATCTGTCTATAGTAAGCCATGCCATGGTCACAAGGAACTTCATACACTCTGGGATATGCTAGAGTGTGGGGTTTATCCTTAGAAGAGCAGATCAGAGTTGCTAATTTAATATGCATTTTGAATGCAGTGCAAAGGCCATGTGTTATTAGTACTTTGGCTATCTTTTCTGATGTACCTCTGACATAGGGAATAGTAATGTTTTGTTATTACATATTGCAGGAGGGAGAAGTAATGGGGCTATGTACTATTTTATCTTTTTTTATAGAATTGGAGCCATTGGTCAAGAAAGTATGACACAGATATTTAAATTCTGTGAAAAGAGTTGTATTATTAGAACAAATTGCTCTGACTCAGTGCATAAGTGTTTTTAAAATTCCATACTATTGCACTGGGTGATGATGATGTGAATGTTTATGTAGATATCTTCTTGTATGTGTTCGCTTTCTATAAATGGAAAAATATAGTGATCCATCTAAAAGGTGAGTGACTAATGTGTCAAGAAAAGGCAAATAGTTATTAGATTCGTTTTCTACTGTGAAGTAGAAACCCATGGTTTCTCTTTGTAGATTTTTCTTCAACAATTGTAAGTGAAATGATTTGAATAGTTTCACTTACATTGTCATGTTTAAGCTATAACATGCTACTTTGTGCTCTGAAGATGCTGATTTTAAATTCAGTGAGAAATATAAGCCAGTTAATAAACATTGTTTTTATAAAATAGTTCCTTTGGTGTTGTTAATACCATTAAAATAAGTATGGAAACCTGATCTTCCATTGGCCCTGGATTTGTTGTATTCTTGGACTCTGGCCATTGTTATAGTGATGTGAATCATCAGTTTGTTTATTACTATCTAAGGTTTTTGAAAAACCAAAGAGAGCTTCTTTAACAGCAACAAAAACTCCTGTAAAAAAGTGCAAGGTTCTAATTTTTAAATGTCTTCAGTATTCTTTTCAATTTTGTCTGTCATTGTTCTTGCCATAATTCACCCTTTCGAGATATTTCACAAGAGGAATCCAGTTTTGGAATTACAGCTGTGGTGGTCCCCACTTTATTAGCTACCCAGTGTATATTGTAAATTACATACACTACCAAAATAATTAACAATCAGTAAATTATCAAAATGTTTCATTTTTTTAGATTGTGTCATGAATAATCAATCATTTAATAACAAAAAATATGATTGCATGCCACTGCAATAATTAAGCCATACTTGTGATCTAATCCTGATAGTACATCATTACCCTGTGTGACTGCACCACCTCTCCATACTCTTCTCTCATTGGTGTGCTGTGTGAATATCAACATCACCACTAAATTTATTTTCATGAATTCTTACCAAAGAAAATATAAGGGCAAGGGAAATTTATAGCAAAACTATTTATTTATATACTATTACTCAACGATCATAAAGCCTTGAAAGAGATAAGAACACAAACTTCAAACATGAAGTGGGGCATCTTTAGGTCTATAGTAATCAATCTTAAAGTAAGCTATCATTGCACTTGCTACCCCATCTCTTTTACTCATGGTGCTCCCCTTGATAATCACCATTTTCAGTATGTGGAACCACTAGTCAAAAGTTCTTTGTTGACACAAAGCTTGAATCGTGGCTAAGTAGAACATTTTCCCTCACTACTTTCAGACTAAAACCATGGAGACTCCTCTTCTACATGAAAAGGAATTTTCTTTTTTCAGTCTTTTTTGCTCTGGAACTGTAGATTCATTAGATGAACATGACTCAGAAGACCTAGAGTTAATTGCATTACATGAATTTTCACATGTTTTCAGTTCTGTTGCTTATGCTGTCTTGAATTACTTATCAAAAATGTTAGTTTTTTCCTATGTTATAATCAAATATTGATGGTGAAACATTCAAAATGATTCACCATCAATATTTGATTACAACTCAAATATTTGAATCAAAAACTCAAAACCCTTATGTGTACGTGCACATTAGTGGAATTTTCTGAATTTGCATTGGCAATGAAACATTGGCAGAGAGGATTCTTAGTATCGGGTGATGCAGCAGAACCTAACAGTTAAAAAAAATCATTTAGATGATATTTTTAGAATCAATATATAAAGAAATATATTTTGGAAAAATTTTTTAAAAAAATCTTTGAAAGTTGAGAAATATAAATGTTACAGTTTTGATATCTGTTATTGATAACTCACATTCTGGATTTTCATCAGGTATGAAATAATTGTATGAGATACTGTAAAAATCAGACATTTATTGCTGTCTATTTTTATAGTATCTGACTTGCATCACTACACAGTGAGTGAGAACAGAATAAATGTAATAAGTTATTAGTCTACTGATATTTCATCACGTTTCAAGCCATTAGTGTCCAGAAGAGGAAAAAATACTTGTCACAGAACAAAACTTGTTACAGTTAATTATGGAAACAATTCAGTAAGTGGTGGGGATAAACTAGCATTCTAATGGCATCCTGTTAGGCTAGATTTAAGGCAGCCTACTTTTTTTTTCTTTTTTTTTTTTTTTTTTTTGAAATGCAGTCCTATTATCTGCACCATTAGTAAATTGCTCAACTCTCAGTAGTTTAACTCAACTCAAAAACACTTGAAATTAAACTACAAATCAAACTTGCACATACATTCTTATCCCAGGATATCACATATATAGCTTAAGTTTTAAATTAACCTATTAGACAATTTAACTCATTAAGAGACTGTATCTTCTGACAGCCTTTTAGCCAAAAGAAAAATTTTTAATTTACAAATAGAATATGAATATATACAACATAAAAATCAATATAACTACACACACCTATATTCTCTTCAGATCATAGCTATGAACAGCATGGGAAATAACCTTATCTACACAGCTTTGCTTCACTTATAAACTAATGGTTATTCTTTATGAACAAAACTTCTGAAACTAGTTTCTTGCTTCCTATAGAACTTTTATTCTCTTGAAAAACTGATATACAAATGACTTCTTCTATGCAACATAAGACAGTCAAAGTTTTCTTACATCCTAAATCATAGAACAAGAAAATATATCTTGTCTTCATCCAAAATACTTCAGTAACTTAATTCACTTTCTATATGAAAGTCATGTCAAACTCCACCAAATAAACTACTAAAAACATAGCAACAGTTTAATTTCTTTGAAACTTTCATACCAAAAGTAAATTCAGCGTATATCATTGATGAAGAAATGACTAAAACTATATCAAGAGTTCCAAATCAGCTTTCAGATTACTGAGAATTGAATTTATTAATGTTAACACATAGCAGATGGAAAATGATATGTCTTTTTAACATTAAGACAAAAATTACAATATAGAATAATAATAATGATAAAAATACCTGTCATATAGGATGATTAAAATAAGACAAAATTTACAATACATGATACAATTTACAAGGTAAAATTTATCAGAATAAACATAAAATACATACATGTAACCAAGAGTGATTGCCATTGAAGGTAGGGTAACTGATATTACATGTCTATAGATATGATTATTAAATCATAATTAATTATTACATAATTAGCTTATACACAATTCATACATTACATTCAGTATAATTTTTAACATATTAACACTTGCATTTTGCTGTTAGTTTTTCTGGAAAATTGCATATCAGTCCATGTGAATATTGGCATTACAGTAGTCCTCCTTTATCTGTGGGGATATACGTTCCAAGACAACTTGTAGATACCTGAAACCACGTTAGTACTGAATTCTATATACTATTCTTTTTCCTATACATACATACCTATGATAAAGTTTAATTTATAAATTAGGCACGGCTGGTGCCTAATTTATAATACATCCACCAACAGTCACACGGGTGGTGTGACTGTTGGTGGATATATCTGTCTGTGGGTTTACTGTAGACAGAGAAATGTCAAGGATCCATCTAGTTGGCATATAATCAAGGTATCTAGAAGGAGACAGACTGTTGTTCTTTTCTTCTTCTTTTGAAATTAATTGGATGCTGGAATATCGGCCTTTTTAAATGTGCTAAAAAAAGGCATTTAGGGACAGAGCATCAAATTATTCCATTAAGAAGTTGGCTGGGGGGAAAGATAAAGTGGAGAGCTCATAGCTCTGTCTTCTATAGAATTTTCCTTGCTGAACAAAATAGCACAGGTTCATGGTGAACTGAAAAAAGGCTGTTATATTAGGAGCAAATTCAGCTTGAATTAAGTCAAAAGTATTCATTCAGATTGTTAATGAACAAGGAAGAGACATCAAAACTGGCCACTAAGTCAATCTTGTGGAAGATGATTTTATTTATTATTATAACAGAATTACTGAAAATAGTTTGAGTTGTTTGAAGAGGAGTGTTGTCAGTGTTCTGAAAGAGCACCTTGACTTATTTATTGATAGTGAATCAGTGCCATCCACTGGGCATAATAGCACATTCTGTTATTGATTTTAGATAGCACATATATCTTGGGTCAGAGCACACAAGGTTTTACTTTATTTGTTACTTCTGCAGTCAAAGAAGTGACATTTTTGAGGAGCCTGTTGATCTTAAGCTCCTTTAACAGGATGGTTAGCTTGTGCATGTGTAATAGGGATGTTTATACACCTATAGTAGTTTTTACCCTTATCTGCTTTTGTAACTATTTCTATTTATTTATTTATTTTATATATTTGTTGTTATTCTTTAATTCTAGTAGTGCCTTAAATTCTCTATCAGAGAGTTTTTCGAAGTTTTGCCCAAATTAATGTGTTTGCTACTTCTAGTCTAGCATTATTATCAACATGAGTAGGGAAAGATATGGATTCCTCTTTCAGTTTGTTTATGAATTCACTAGGATGTAATCCTGGAAGAGAGATGGCAAAGATACAGAAATATAGTCATGACTCAGACATCTTCTTTAAGGGAGAAACATAGAAGAAAGGTTCACTTAGTTAGTTTTATGTAGTTGTGGAAGCTTGGAGTTACCATTATTAATTAGATTTGCTAAGTTTCCAGATGTGCTGTTTTTATTGAGATGTTAGTTATATCTATAAAGGATTGGCCAATGTTTGGCATTCATCTTAATAGTGAATTCCTCTTCTAACATGCAGACAGCTTGACTGATGTTGGAGAGTAAAGTGTAAGTATTACCAATTTGCTCTCATAAGAATGATGCTAGTGCACTTTGTAAATGTTTGAGCATCTTGGGAAAATAAAGGTGGTGCTTCACTTTACATGAGTCTGAATAATATTATCCCTGCAGTGTTTCAAAAAGCAGGTTTGTTGTCTTAGAAAGCTTAGTTTCAACTTAGTGATGAGTTTTGTATGCAAATAAATCTCCATGGATTATCATGGTTCCGGTGTTTAGATTTGTACACTGATTGTTACTCATAATGGTAATTTTAGGAATGTGATATTGACAGTGTAGATAATGTAATAACTAAAATAATTTAATTTCCATTATGCCAAACTCAAATTGGCACAATTTTGAGTAAGAGATTGTAAATTACATGAGTTGTCACTATATTATCATTCCCATTATGAGATCCTGGCATAATTGTGGCTGGTAAATGGTACATTGTTGTAGACTTTTTTTTGTAGACATGAATTTTTTTCATGTGTTGGCTTTCAACTCTTTAAAGTTCTTTTTTTAAATTTTGGAAATGTTGTAAAGGATAGACCACATTTCTAGACTTCAAAATTTCATTTGGTTCCTCATCTGGAATATTAATAACTTCACTTATTTTAGAATGCTCTTCACAAATAGTGCTAGTTTGTTTTAGTAGCAATAAAACTTACCCATTTGTATATGTATTGTGCATTAGTTGATTGAAGTTTTTGTTTTAATTTTAAATGGGTAAAAATAGTGATACTGCAACAGCTTATTTTAAGGAAGGCCAACCTGTTCAGTTGTGATATCAGTTTAAATTTCCAGTTACTAATTTGTCATTCTTTACATGTGATATCTGCTCCATCTAGAATAATCACATGTGTAGAAAGTACTAGCCTTTACTTTATGGCAACTTTTTATTGCATATTGACACACAACACTGGCTCATAAGCACAAAATAAATAATTTATTAATCTGCAACGTTAAGGTGCTGAAAAGTTCATATGAATTTCAACACAGAGCCCTAAAATATCTCTTCATTCTCTAATTATTCATCTCTATGATAGTATTTAGAAGTTGTTGACATATACAATTAAAATTAAGCATATAAAAGGTACTGAATATCTCATGACTTTTCATTTCAAACTCTCCCTACAGGACAGTTATATTGTTAGTGCTGCAATTAATTTATGTGTGGAAAAATAAAACTGCTGCTGTGGTTTAGAGGTTGATTTTGGACCTAATATTGTTACTGCTGCAATTAATTTATGTGTGGAAAAAATAAAACTGCTGCTGTGGTTTAGAGGTTGCTTTTGGACCTAATCTAAGCTTGTCAAAGTACATTTTTCAAATTGTTTTGGTTGGAAACAATTGTCTTAAGTGCAACATCAACAAAGTTTTATATATAGAATATAATTTTTGTTAATGGACTTCTATAAGGTTGATTATAAGATTGAGACAGAACTATTTTGAAAAGTTGACTGGCATTTTTATGAACATAGACCTAAAAAGCAGCGTAAAATATTACACTGCTTTTTTAACACAGAGTACATGTAATTGGGATACATATTGCTTTGATCTAGATCAGGGCTGTCCAAAGCACTGCCAGCAGGCCGGATACAGCCTGCCATGTGATTTTGTGTGGCCTGCCTGTGGGTTTTGATTTTCATGAGCGAAAAAATAAAATAATCTGAATCAAATGTGTATTAGATATTTTAATTCTATCAATAATCTCGATGTTGGTAATTTTATTTGGTGTTTTTACATCACTATATACTGACATGTTTTTCAAATATTTGATGTGGCAAAGAAGCGTTCTTGTACTGTTTTGTTGCAACGTTCCGGGTGCTCACGAGGAATGTGAGCACACGATTAGTGTTCTTCGTTTGTTCAACTGTCGAGGTTGTGCCGCTGCTGCTCACCAAATTACTAGATAAGCATTGTGATGCGGCCCTTGGATAAATATTTTTTTTGTAATGCGGCCCTTGGATTATCTAAGTTGGACACCCTAATCTAGATAATACACAAACCTACTAAAGTTTATAATATTAGTGGACTCAGAAACTTCCAATTCAAACTTTTCAGAAAATAAAACATGTAAGGAGTAAAACTTTGAAAAGAGAAGATTGACTTGATCAGGAAAGTAGATATAACTGATTTTTACTCATATTTGTGGAACATGAATGTATTGAGAGAAGATAGACTTGATGAGGAAAATAAGTAGATATAACTGATTTTTGTTCATGAATTTATTGCATTTTGTCTGTTAGCATACTAAGAAAATATTTAATTTGAGAATAGTGGTCGTCATTGTTTAAAAACTTTAAATTGAAATGAATATTAAAAAATATAACTGTGATTTTTGAGATAACGCTGAATACCTAACATATACATGCCTAAATATTGAATACTCATACATATAATGAAACCAAACATTAAAATCAATGAAAAGAAACTTGAAATAGTATAATATTGTTTGTTTTCAAATATTTTTTTTTTAAATCTAATATTAGATATAATTGCTTTTGTGATTATCTTTATTAAGTTTGCTGTTTGGAATCATTTTTGAAAGTAAACTGAATTAGAATTTTGTTATGTGGTACTCCATTTCTTGCCATTGTTGAGAATCATCTTGATTTTTATGTTATTAATAAGTTAGCTGTTTTCTTTTCATCTGTATGCATGTTGCTGTAACGTTACATAGTTCTGCAAGAGTAAAACCAAATTTAAGATTTCATTGTAAGTTATTCAGTATTGTAAATAAATAATCATTTTATATAAAAGTGTTGTGTTCAATATTAATTTTATCCAATTTTAATTGTGTATTTTTCAGTTTCTTAACCATTCCTATAACAGCATAGTTGGCATTCATTTGAGGACAGAATCTTTGGGATGTTTAGAATTCAAATTGCATTGAGAATGTTACTTATATTTTTAGAGAGGGATAAACAATTCATTAATCTAAATGCAAGTTTCTTGCTTGTAGCCATTTGAGGCTTGTGTACACACTAAATTTTATGTATACACACATACACATTCTCAAGGGATGTACATGGTACCATGATAGTACTACATGAAAAGTTTTTTATTATGAACTTCCTATCTAGAAGTTTCCTCCAAATCTCTTACCTGTCAGGACTATAATATTATCATCTCTCATATTTCAGTCTTCTAAGGCATTTTTTGCTGCATCAATTCACTCAGGTCTTTGCCTGCTATCCTGATCAAACACCTGTTCTGTTAACCAGTTCTTTAAAATTCTGCTTAAGGTAATTTACCACACCTGAGATTAGATTTGCTCACATATTCCTGAATACTAACAGTATCAAGTTCCTTCCTGATCTCTGCATTTTTAATGTGATTCTGCCACTCCCCTAATTGTTCTCAGACACCTGCGAACAATTAGGACAGTGATGATCACGAATCAAGTGTCTGATTTCTCTCGTATTCCATAATACTTTATTTGCTTCACTCCCCACAATACCAGCTTTGCTTATTCTGTTATTTGTTTCCATATTTAATATACCATTTTCACTGAAAATTGTGCTTAAATAGCTGAAATATTTTGCTTGTTCTATAGGTTTCACATTCAGTATGCAGCTGATGTTTTCAATGTTCTGCCTTTTTCATAGTCTCTTTTTATTATTGATTTTAATTTGTTACATTAGTTATTCAGTTAGTTAAGGAATCCTTCACACTTGTACTGGATTTATTTAAGCGCATAGCGTCATCTGTATAAAATAAAGAGCTGATATTAACATCTCCAGTTTTGATATTAAGTTAGTTGTTTTTGATTTATAGCTGAAGCAAGAATGGCTATGCAATCAGTGTATTATTAAATTGCACTTGTTCTTCTGGTTGCTACCTCCATGTGAGACCAGTTAATCTTGCCTTTAGTTGAAAAAGCCTTGATAAAGGTTCTTTGCACCATAGTCAGGATTCAAACCGGAGGTCTTTCCGATCCAAAGGGCAGATTCGATACAATCGAGTTTGGTATCAGACTTAACGCAACTTTCCTTCAAAGTGATCCATCTAGATTATGATTAACAGTGGAGATGATGTGCACCTTTATCTCACATCTCATTTTACATCAGTATTGCTTGATATAATGTCTTGTTTACACATATAATTGTAGAATTTTTTTTATTTAAAAAGACAAGTCTCAAAGAGCTATACAAGTGCTCGTCCAGAGCAGGCTTTTACAGACTCCCATGCCCATGGTGAGACTTAACCCATGAACTGTTGGAGAGCGGGTGTACTATCCACTTGGCCAATCAGGCCAACAATTTTGCTCAGCTTTTTTTTTTCTTGTGACTGTCATAACCCTCTTTTTTCTAGATCTACAACACTTAAATATCCTTGTTATTTATTGTCGTGATTTGACTTAAAGTGAAAATCGGATTCTGACAACCTCTGCTTTCTGTGAACTGAACATGTTTTACTTACACAATTCTACTTAGTCCTTTCTCAAGAATGCTTTTGTATATCTTAACTGTGGAACATCAGATAAGAATTTACACACTGCTTCACTTCCTTACACTTCTCTTTATTCTCTCAAAATGTATTCTGACTTACTAGGAGCTTTGTGTTTTCAAGACTTCCTCAGTCCACCATAGAGTCCTAACATCACATTATCCTATCCATTTGCTTTATTTGTAATTATCATTGTGAAAACACAAATGTGTGTTTTAGTCTAAATTTATCTCTCTTATTTTGCAGGTCTTCATTCTCATTTGTTTCTTCTGCCAATTAAGATGTCTCAATTTCTTGCATACCCATTCCAATAAGATCATAAACTATAATGGTGATAATACACATCCCTGTTGGGCTCCACTTTTTATATCTATCCATTGTGACAGCATGTTTATTTCATCTTCATTTCAATCTATATCCATAATTTCTATGTTTCTTTTTCATCCTGCAAGAAACAAATACTTGTTGGTTTCTTGCAGGTTTTATAAAAATTCATTGCAATGACTTATTTTTCATTATATCAGATTTGAGCCTGATATAATGGTATCATGTTTACATATGTTTGTGTTTTAATATTTACGTATCAGTCTGCCATTTCAAGTTATGTAAATAACATTTTTATGTCTAATTTTATAAGAGAAATTAGAATTGTCCATAGATTTTCAAATAGCATCTAAATTTTGCTGACATTAATTTTTACAACTCTGTTAGTAGAAGACATGAAATTTTAAATGTTTTTACTATCAATTATTTTAATTGCCATTGGGAGGAGCTTGGCAGACAACTGCTGTCATTTCTAAAACAATTATTAAAAAATATAAATAATTGAAATACTAATATATCATGTTTTCACTGCTATTTAAAATTTAGAAATTAATTTTTATATTATGCATAAGTATTAATTGTTTGCATTGAGGTCTTACAATATTTTAAACACTTTTATTCTCTAATCAATCATTACCACATCTGGCATTGCAATATCGCAACCTAGATGGTATACACTACACCCCTGAAAAATGCTCACTCAGTAATTCAACTACAGTGGAACCTCGGTTATCGAACATAATTCGTTCCTAAAGGCTGTTCAAAAACTTTTATAACAGTACTTCATGCATAAAATCTTACACAAAAATAATAAACGCAATAAATAGATATAATGTAGGTGAAAATTGATCGGCTGTCTATTTTTGAGTATTGTACAGATCGTTGATTTTGCCATACCAAACTGCATAGCAAGATCTGAGACACGAACACCATTTTCATGTTTGGATATGATTTCTTTTTTTCACCTCTATCATGGTTCTAACAACTTTTCACTTTGCTGCTATTACTATCCTTCTTTGGCCCCATGGCAGTTTATTTAATAATAATTTATAAAAAAAAGAAAATCAAGAAAAGGCACTGCAAATTCGAGCAGGTGTCTACACTGAGCAGGGGCTACGATGTAACTGATGTTCTCCTGCCGTAATCTCAGTCCATGGAGCACGTGGTTGCCGATTTGCCTGTTTGGGAACTGAGATTATTATTATGTAGCACCTCTAGGGAGTCCAAAGACTCATCAAGGTTTAATTGTTCAATGCCAACAGCATTGAACAATTAAACCCTTCCAACTACTAACTGCTCTCAAACTTGCTTATCTCTTTTGTGAGCCATTAGTAGCAAAGGCTCTACCAATCAACCAACCTTCTGTTTGGGAAACCGGTGTGTTTTTTTTTCAGGAACTGATTTTTTCGAGATTAGAGTCATTCGACAACTGAGTTTCCACTGTATTTGCTTTGCTTCTGTTACATCCCTACCATCATTATTTTTTAAAATAGTCCTTCCATAATCATTCTTCCTATTACTTGGCACACAGAAAAAGAATTTTTAGGATTTCTTTTGACTTCATCATCTAGCTTTTTATTATAATTAGATTTGGACTTCATTACCATACAAGTCACCCTTCTTATCTGTGCCGGTCATTGTCATGCTGATCACCTTTTTATAGATGATATAGCCATCTGGCACACTAGTGCTAAAATCAAAGAATCAGAGGAGATTCTAAACAAATTTATGAGAGGATTAGAAAAATGGTCAGATGAACTTAAACTCAAAATCAACCCAGACAAAACAAAACTAAGCACCTTTAGTACAGACAGGAAAAATAGACATTCCTACAGTCCCAAAGTCATGATCAACAATTCTTTTAGAGCTCTGATTGAAGTCACAAATCCAAAATACCTTGGTATTATGCTTGATCAGGAATTACGTTTTGCACAACACATCTCTAACACTTCCAACAGAGCTCTACAAGAATTAAATATATTGAAAAGGCTTTGTGGAACAAATTGGGGCACAAAGCCAAGAATCCTCAAAACTACTTACACTACACTAATAAGGCCAATAATAGAATATGCAGAACCTATCTGGTCACCTTTGGCCTCATCAGTAAAGGAAAAATTAGATAAAATACAAGCAAAAGCATCCAAGATTATCATTGGTGCAGTCTCGTCCACTAACAACATCAGAGCCCAACAGCAATGTGGGCTTGACCTGCTGGAGGACAGACGAAAATTTGCCACCATAAAATTCATAAATAATATCAGAAGCTATCAAAGCGACCATATCTCCCTAAAAGCTTATGAACATTGGAATCAAAAATGCAGACTTCACAGATCATCAACTTTACAATATGATGACATTATCAGGAAGGAAATAGGTCTTGATCAGCTAAATGCCCACATAAACAAAGAACCTCTATTTTCCAGTCCTTTACCTTCAAATACCTTCATAAATCTAAACCTTACCAAACTCTGCACAAAAAAAGAATAAAAAGAAATACTCAAAGAAAAAGGCCTAATTCCTATCAACCTTCTTTCATCCTCCAAACAGATTATTTGTTATACTGATGGATCGTCAGACACTAATATGATTAATGGAGGCACTGGTGTTCTTCTATTCCCGAAAGGTGAAAAATTTTCAATAAAAGTTGAATCTGGGAGAATCTCTACCAATTTTATTTTAATTTCAATAAAATAATACAATTTTAATGCAAGCCATCCATCTTATATATAAATCCCTTCTATTAAACTCACTCACACATTCACAAACTCCACATCATTCTTCCTGTACAATCTGCATATTGACTCATTCAAATTCAATGACTTTTAAGGAAAAACTACTAGTTGTCAAAGGAGGCCAGGAGTAATACCAAGAGCATTTATGAAACATCTGAAAAAGCTTAGCATCTCAGATATAACATCGTTATAACTCCAGAAAACAGAACTCTTAGATAATCTCACATTTTACGACGATATCTAGTCGAATCCTAGGTGCGATTTCGGATAACTAAATGCCAAACAGCTTGTTTGCTATGCTGACTGGAGATGTATTTAAATAAATAAAAGTATGCCTTATTATTACAAGAGACGTTCAGGGAGATTAGGACTTTGTCAAGAGAGGCTGCGTATATCTTGGCAGCTATCATACCTTTTCTTGACTTCATTTACAAAGTATGCACTCAAACACTTTCAAAGTCAACCCATTATAATCAAGCAGTGCTTTTATGAGAGAAAAATCTAGGCCTCACTTCTTTCTTGACTATTCATTCCTAAATTCGATGGAACTCGTCCTTTCTTCGTCCTCCATAAAATGAAAAATTTGTCTACTGGTATCCTGTATAACCCTTTCAAAACTTTGTAGGCCTCTATCCTAACAGTTCCATTTAGTAAGTAGCTAGATCCAAAGTACTTAATAACTATTTGTCCTAACAACTTAGAAGCTGTTTAAAAAATAACACACAAATTGTGCTCTGCAGTACACAGTTTGGGAATCACTGATGTATGCAGTAGTTCTAGCACTTCTCATACCTCTGAGTTTCTTCATCCAGTGTAGAGGTAGCATCGAGCTCTATGCTGCATACACCAGGTGGATAGCCTTTAGCAAAAGGGCACTTATGTGAACAACCTCTTCTGCATATGCCACCCGCATGTTTTAGGAATATTTCATATTTCCTTATAATTTTTTTGTTTTCTAATTTTTGCAGTTCCATCTAGGCATGCATCACAAAAAAAAAAAAAAAAAAACATATTCTAAAAGGTTTGTGTGGTCCTTTATAAAAGACGTTTGACCCACTGCACTAAGCTACCTGACTTATAAGAAAAACTTAAGTTCTATTGTAGTTAATGACTAGAGTAACTTCTAAACCTTTCTTTGACTAATTAATAGTCATGATACACACACGCTGGTCTCATGATGTTAGTTAACTTTTGCTTCAAGTAGTCCAAATTGGATCAGTGTAATCTTTCAGTGATTCTTATTTAAAATAATAAAATAAATAAATAAATAATACATAATCGTAGCCCAAATTGGACCAGATGTAGTGTAGAAGTGATTTCTTATTTAAAAAAATAATAAAATAAATAAATAAATAATATATAATCGTAGCCCAAATTGGACCAGATGTAGTGTAGCAGTGATTCCTTATTTAAAAAAGAATAGTATTTTTATTATTTTGTGACATCTCCAAGAATTCCAAGATTCATCGAGGGAGGGCACCTACTTTACAACTCTTCGTGTCCACCAACTACACTGAACCACCATCATCATCATCATTATCTACACCACTGCCATCTACTGCCTACCACCACTACTACTAGTATTTTTTGTCTGTAAATTGCGTGTTCTCAAGCCGATTTATCTGAATGCCGGATGAAAAACTCGAGTTCCTGAAAGAAAAAATCCCGTTAAAAAATACCTCCGTATGACGTCGGGTAACTCACCTTTAATTGAAAAAGAGGTTCCTCCCGCGAGAATCGAATTTAAGCTTTTTCCAATCGATCAACTAATCGAACGTAACGTCATTCTTCCAATTGCACTACGAAGGAATATAAAATTAATTATCATCATCGACAGCTGTGAGCAGTTCAAATTTAGACATGGACTAGACAATATTATTAATTTATTTAGCGTAATAACCTTTACTGTTAATGTCTCACTTTGCTTAGAATGAAGCATAGCAACAGAAGGCGGTAAAGCAGGCAACAGACGAACTTTCAGATAAAACAGTAAACAAGATTACATTTCTTGAATGAGATGGGGAATATTAAATTATGAAGAAATCTCTTAGTTTACGTATACTGTATATAAAAGTTTTTTTTTTTTTTTTCCATATCCTTCATGGGACAGAATTTGCAACTGTCAGTGATTAGCGGTGATAATAATAATGAAAAAAAATACAAAGTCCTTTCATGATCTGGCATAATTAGTTTTGCTAAATTCTACATTCTAAATTAATATAGCATTTGTTGCCAAAACACTGCGTGAGTTTCAGAATCCTGCTTTAACTTTTCCTGGCTAGATGGCAGCACCTGCTTCTTCGCTGTAAAGCATTTGGAATTTAGCTTCATCATTATAATAAATGAATTTTATGAGTCAGATTATAAAATAATTTATTGTGAAAAGTTATTACGATTAGCGTTATTAAACCAGATGTCAAATTACTTGTCTATGAACGAAATCAAGTCTCCCTTCAGTCGAGTTGATATCGCTCCAGTAAAAGAGAATGTATTACCCGCAAGAGCCGAAGGGAAAACTGTAATTTGCAGCATTGACATCAAATATTTATAACTGTACTCTGTATCGTAATCGGATTTCTCGGTTTACTTAGTGTGACACGCATTGATAATGGGCGCGTTGTGTTGATATAAAACATTACTACAAATGACTCGTGGTTCATATTGTCCTGCAAGGCTAATAAAATGGTATCTTACGATTTTTTTCTTTGTTATGGACAATTGTAAGTGTTCCGAAACAAGAAAGAAAAACATGAGTACCGCATTGAAAAACATCTTACAGTTTATTCATGCGGTTTGATTTCAAACCAAAAATTCAGTTGAGAATATTAGATATTTGAGTTAGACGATTTCAGTTCACGCTTTATATGAAATTCACACCTAGGAATATTTTATTAGAGTAAATACATGATATATTAAAATTAAAATATGTAATCGGCTAACCTTAAAAATTTATTAAAAATTTTGAAATAAATAATTTACGAGATTTAAAAGTGCATAAAATAACTTTTCCTAATGTGTTGGTAGGAAATATTTCAGTGACCAAAACACATGGAAAGTATTGGATATTTACTTAAACATAAAAATGCATATTAATACCTTTTAGCTGTTCTTTTTACTTGCCTAGCTAATAATAATATCTGAGATAAAAAGTCGGCTAAAATAAAAGAAACATGGGGCGATTCGTCCAGCAGCTTAAGAAAGCTGTTGATGATGATATACTCGTAGATCCAATTTTCCCTTGCGTGTTAAGGTTATGGCCTTTCGAATAGCTATATTGTATTCATAAGGAATGGATGGTGCACTTTACATGCAGATCTGGAAGACAAGTGGTGCTGGGAGATGGTAAGTGCACCCAAGACGATATCACATTACAAAAGAAGCTGAAGTTTTTCTTTTTCTTCAATAGGATTTTGCATTTTTTGGTAATGAAAGTTGTGACCCAACGTGCCAGCGGTGATACACGACCACTCGTTTAAAGCCTGTATTTCTCCGTAATTTTCATAAAAAAGATGATAAACTGATGTGCAATTTAGCGGGGGATATTTAGCTACCAGTATCTGAAAACTCATAAACAAGCACTGTTGATAGCTAAACACTTGCTTAGGGGTGTATTTAAAACTAATAACCCTACGTTAACTTCACCACACTGCCATCCTTCCACTCATCATTTGATAAGCGATAGTGAAGCGCTGTTATGAGATCATGGCCGGCTAAACGTGGTTGAATTTATCTTAATATGACTGCCTAAGTCCATATTGTAACCATTATCCCAGCAGCGTAATTATTATACATTAATGCATTCGCCTCATAGCTCTAGTAGCTACCGGCCATAACCTATTTCTCTTCGGCGTAGCTAACTAGATGTGAATCATCAAATTGTGACTAGAGAGTATTGTAGAAGAGGAGATATTAGTGAGAAAAAGTAGGTCATGGAATGAAATATACCTAATGATCAAGATACTTCTCTTGCAACTCCAGTTCTTTGAATATAAAAAAAAATCTGCCTTTTCTTTTGTTACAATGCATAGGTGACACTCTTTTAACTCTTCCATTTTTTAAAACTGTTGGTAGGCTGCTCTCTTTCCTTTCTTATCGTGCTAACTGAGTGTATTTCTTCCAGCATGCTTTAGATAGATGACAAGGGAATACGATGTCCTGATCACAACCACTCGTCTATTTTTCTGAGTTGCTGGTTAGAAAACCTCCTTTTTTTTTCACCCAAAAAAAAGACTGTACTTCGTTGACAAGATTGAAACTATGTTTTTCTTTTGCCAATCTACTGTCTTACCATAAGCATCTGAATTCTTTTAATTACTTTTAATGTCAATTCGCACATTTGATTTTACTGAGATTAAAGCTGTTTTTTGGTACTTTATGTGAATCCAGCCTACGAAAGGCAATCAGTAAATAATACATTAGTATTAGCATGGCAGGTGAGCTAAGGATTAGATCATCTGGAACCTTGTTCAAAGAATAAATACATGGAACATTTTGAAAGATTCCAATAAGACAAGTGATAATCTCGTACCTCAAGAAATTCATAAATCATTCGTGTCCATGATGGGATTCAAATATATAGCCTGTTGGTTGAAGAAGATACGCTAACCACTCGCCAATCATTTATATCTTTTCTCTGTTTGGAAGTAATTCTGCTAGAAATGGCACCCCAATCTTAATACTTCAAATGACTGTGCAACTGTCCATTGCTCAAGCAAATAATTCATTAAACATGAGCTAATGCATTCGAAGACTTTATTTTTGTAAGTTTAACTATTTCTTATTCTAAATAGAATAAAATATCACACTGGGATAGCTCCTAAATATACTTGCAGGCGAATAAAACGATGTTAAATATTAGCATATGAAGGATTATTATACTACACTGATAAACAGAACTATTCATAATACTGATTACCACATACCACTTTTGGAAAAGTGGTATGTGGTAATGTTTTTACCACATATGGTAAAAACTTTTCCATATGTGGTGTCTGATAGCGTTATCCTCAATGACGCATGTTGTTCTATGTGAGAATGTCACACTTCGTAGATAGAAGAATGAAATGTACCATCATTAGGCAAACTGGCATTTGTGCTAAGAAACTAATAACCCTTTGTAAAATGCGATAACTTGGTCGAACTTCGTCCTTTCACTTCTATCCGAAACCGAAAGAATCTTAGCTCAAAACATATACAGATGATTCATCGTTGTTTTGATTTCACTTCTACGGAGGCGGAAAAGCTGCCAGAACTTTGATTTGAAATTCCTGGGTCCGACCTAACCTCTGAAGTAAACTAGAATGGTTGAAAGAGCATTGAGCTCCCACGTTTTAAGTAGTGCAATACCAAATCGACTTACGCTAGCAGTAGTCTCCGAAGGTTGTGATGATTCTATCGCTTTCAAAAACGGATTTCTTAGCATAGTTTGTCTGAAATATGAACATTGTGCGCGTAAAATTAAACAAAATGGTGGTTCAACTTAAAAATCACGAAAATATCGCGAGTTAATGAAAAGCGCATACCATAAATACCGTTCCACCTGGTACACTTGGTTTTGAGTGATTTAGTTTTCTAAATCTGGATGACTCTTCTCTCCTATTTGCTCTTTCAGTGAATACACAATACTTTCACACACTTTTCTCTTTGAACTTAATCAAACCACCAAATAGTAGTCTAGTCCAATAGTAGAATGTGCGTCATATAATGATTATAACAAGCAAGTTTAGATACTTGGCAATAAGCTGCATTTGTAAGACCAATGCGTGTGTTATCAAAGATTCTTTTAGATAATAAAATACTTGATTGGTTTCGCTTTAACAGAATTAGTAAACAAATGCCGTTCAGTGATTTAATGTATTCAAACTATTCGCTTATAAAGTACTTGAAAGTAACAAGCCATTTGATGTACCCGATTTATATTAGGTTTTATTCAATTTCCACCTCATTACAATCTCCACGACTACCGGATAACAATTGGAGGAATGCGAAACTAAAGTAGTTGATGGGAGAGGTGTTTCCAAATCCAAATGTGAATAAAATATATATTGCATTGTACGTTAAGAATTTGTTCGGAGGCGGCTTGGTTATTTGTGATCCAGCGTTTAAATTACTTATTGGCGCAAGAAAATATGGTAACGGCTTTGGTATGAAAAACAATTATCTTTATAAAGTCAACTGTTAAAAGAAAAAATCGAAATACTGTCTTAGCATAAAGTTTATGCTAAGGTAATTAAAATATTAAGGTAATTAATCAAAGGTAAATTGTTTTTGTCTTAACAAAGAAATTTAGCGTGAAATAGAAATCTTTTATTATTATTATTATTTGTTTTGTTTCGCTAACTCAAAATCTTTTACCCAAACCTGTAATAAGAAATGTACGCTGTAGGTCATTCTCATGAACAACAGTGAAAAATCATCTAAGAAAGCTTATGTTAAGAGTTGTTTATATGCAATTTTTGCAGTTTCATCAACAATAAATTAAATAAATTAATTTGTTGCTAATATTTTGTTGGTTTTATACTCGGTACTTTTGGAGAACAACAGTTTGTCACAATATGCGAACAGTAACAATCAGTTATTAGTGAGAACGATTTGAGGCCATCTGTTCGTGCACATTCAGGACTAATTCATATAAAGAGAAGTGGTTCTCTGTGCAGATATCTAGTATGTGTTGACTTTCCTTAAATAGAAAGAGATGATGAATTTAAAATTTAAAATTTAAAATTTAAAAGTGTGTCTAAGGACAGACAGTTATTTGATTCTCTTTTCTTTTATTGTGAATTGGATTTTTAGATGTTGTCTGCTTGCACTAAAATGTATCGGTTTAGAATGCATAATGTTACAAAACTGTATACAAAATTATTGATCAAAATCCTACTAATACACAAAAGAATAAAGTTCTCAACTTGTTGAAAATAGTCACATCTTGGCCCAAAGAAATTGTTAACGTGCTCATGCTCTATGTACAATCACGCAGAATACATAGAACTCTTCTCTTTATAAAATACTTTTCTTTCTTTGTAAAAATATGTTCACTTTAAAACTATATTTTAATATAATTTTAAAGCTTTAAAACTTAAAAAAATATATATATTTAACTATAGTTTTGAAGTTTACAGAAAAAGTTCAGACATAATTCCCCGTCCAGTCTCTACACCTAAATATTTAGAGAACCAAGAACACAATCTAATCGCTCGGTTGCACTATGTGGGTGATGTGTTTTCTATTTGATCACGTGGTCCAAACACATGAGATATATTTAAACGGCAGCATCCAATTCATAGCAGATAAAGAAACGAATAGCCGATTGCCCTTATTAGACCTACTCACATGCCTTTCAGATGATTCGTTTCTAGAAAGAAAACGCATACAAAAGGCTATTTATCACCTATCCTTACAGTACGACATCTTAAGAACAGATAGTCAGGGCTGTCTGTTCCAATGATCCCGCTGAACTCACCTTTTCCATACATTTTTAGCTAATGACCCAAAAAATAGATAAAATACTAAATACCCTCTCTTTCTCTCTCTCTCACACACACACACACACACACCACACACACACACACACACACACACACACACACACACACACACACACACACACACACACACACGCACGCACGCACGCACGCACGCACACACACACACACACTTATACGTCCTGATACACAAGATCACAGCAAGGCTTTCCCATATATTCAGGAGACATATGAACAGAAATACCCTGAATATATTCTCTGAAGTCATTACAACTCGAGTTGTATTAATATCATGAATAATCTTGAAGCCAGTCACTTTAAAATCGACTTAGTTCTTATAAACCTCTCTTTATCCAACAACAAACAGCACCAAATCAGGACTTAGTTGTTTGTGTTGTTCTTTTTCAATTTCAAAACTTTCCCACTAAAACCAAATTGTTACTCTTTGCTAAAAGGATAGCCTTTTCTTTGGTAGTCCAGAAAATGTTAAGACATTTTCTGGACTACCAAACGAGTAGAGAAACTACAAAAATTGTTTCTTTGAAGCATATATACACACACAAAAAAACTTCCATTTATGATTATAATAGAGCTGTGCAATAGCTGTCGACTATCCTTTCAAGTTTTATAGTGACAGATCCATTTTGCGACTTTTGTAATAGGAGATGTCATGTTCCATTGGAACTCGAGTCCCTTTATGTAAATACTTTCCATTTCTTTGATGTCAAAAAGGAAATTTGATCAGTCTTTCCGAGAAATATTATTCCACGTTTAGAGAAACAGCTATTTATGTGGACTTGAAAAGCTTGTCTTTAAAAACGGTTCTTTTCTTCTGATGTTTGCAAAAATAGCTACCGGAATTCAACGTATGCAAATAGGTTCGTGGTGTTCGAATGACTTCTATTATTAACATTTTGCAAGGTTACTAGTAGGGCAGAATATGGACTGCCCACGAATACTTTCAGTATTTCTTAGTAAACAATACTGGAAATGACACATTGGCTTCATGTTTTCAAACATCTCTACTGTTCTATGCTAACATGAACATATTTTACTAAGTGAAAAGTAAACTGGTAGGAAAAATAATCTATGTACTATTTCATTTAGTGTTCTAAATATATATGAGTGTTAAGTTGTTTCTAGCGAAGTGTTATGTTATCAGAGACTGCCATTTTAGTCACCAGTCAGTTCGGGCAATTGTATCACAAGAAGAGCATCAAATTTAGCTGATGACTATAAAAAATGGAAACTCACCAGCGAGAATGAAACCCAAACAACAGTGATGCATAAAACCCTTATGTTATACATCGCCGGATTTTGTCAACTAGCAACTCAGGGCATCTACAAATGTGTTCGGTTGTGAACATCGTACTCTGCACGCTTTGTATTTCATGGAGGTTTCTGAACCCTATCAGTCTCACTCACTCACTCACTCACACACACACACACACGCACGCACGCGAGCACACACACACACACACACACACACACACACACACACACACACACACACACACACACACACACACACACACACACACACACACACACACATTAGATAGACATGTTTTGGTATGAAGTTCTCGAGAGAATGATAATTTACCAAAGCATATCGACAGTTCTGTGAAGTGTGAAATTATGGTACAGAGATGCTTCCCCTGATTTCGATTAGAGCCCTTGGTCGTAGTACTCATAGAAATGAACAGCAATGATTGTAATCTGTGTCGCCTATGTCAAAATTGTTGTAATGGAAACAACCCAGTTGGGGTATCGGCATGATAATGTACTTTGTCATACTATAGGAATTACTGCGCCATGCGTTGAAGAAACAGAAATATGAAAGTAAACTAGGCAAGACACAGAGTTTGAATCTGAAACGCATACCTTACTTTGCAGAGAAATAGAATGTTAGTCACCTTTATTTTTATTTTAAGCTTTTATTTGACCTATTGTTTTTGTGAACATAGCATTAAATGATTTATTTATTTTATGATTTTTCTTTATATGATTTACCGCACATTTACCTATTGAATCCTTCTTCTGACAGAATGTTGACATTTCAAAGACATTTGATCGGATTTGGCACAGGGGCCTACTCGCCAAACTGCCATCTCTGCAACGGGATCTCCCACTTTCTCCCGGGTCACTCACTACGTGTCATGGTGGACGGCTAACTGTCCTCCGATTTTCCTACGAATGGAGGAGTAACGCAGGGTTACATTTTCTTTCACCAAATCTCTTCCTCTTGTATATAAATGATCTTCTCTTACAGACTTCCAATCCTATCCATAATTTTGCTGATGACACTAAACTCCATTCCTCCTTCTCATTCGACAAACCTGTCAGTGCTCAAGTATTAGAATCCTCCAGATCTACCACGACCAGGAACCTGAATTCAGATTTCTTAGCTACCCAATGGGGAAAGGACAACCTTGTAAACTTCAATGCCACGAAAACTCAGTTCTGTCTGATCTCTCACAAGAAAGAGATCACATTTCTCTCCCTTACGTTCAGTAATACTGAGATATCCAAACAAGACCAGATTTCTTCTCTTCTTGCACTAACCTGCATCTCAGATCTTTCCTGGCATAATCCACATTTCAACTATAGCTTCTGCAGCCGCAAATATCTTGGTGTAGTTTTTCGCACACGGCACTACTTCACACCTCCACAGCTACTAACCCCAAATCCACCCAACCATAGAATATTGTTCTCGTATTTGTGGGTGGTATATCAAAATCCTCTCTAAGATTGCTCGATTCTAACCAGAAAAGGGCAGTCCAACTAATTAATGATCCCTCTCTCACAGACCCACTTCAATCTCTCTCGTAGACGTTCAGTTTCTGCCTTGTGTCTCTTCTACAGATACTTCCATGGACAGTGCTCTGCTGAATTGGTCACTATTATTCCTCTACTCTCCTCCAAAATCATTAAAACAAGAGCCACAGCTAACCAACACGCTTTTACAATCCATCTTAAAATTCACCGAACTAACTTCACTGTCTCCTCTTTTATTCCATCTATTTCTCTCCTTTGGAACAGTCTCCCCCACTCTGCTTTCCCGAAAGATTACAACCCTCAGCTGTTCAAGCAAACAGCGAACAGATTCCTCCTTCCTTCTATTCCTTTTGCCCACACACGGCGCTAATGTGCAATAGGTCTTGCGGCCTTTCGTGTGTGGGCCAGATATAAAAAAATGTTGGTTTTGTCATTTATCAATCCATAAATATCCCACCCTACCTTCTTGTTTCTACCTTTTGAGATTTAAAATGCATCCATTTGGAAGTAAATCATTACTCATTGTTTGTCTCTGATTTAGTTTTAATTTCTCATCTTTCACTGTAACTTTTTCTTCATTTGTTATACATTATTTGTTAAAATTTTAAATCGGTCATCGTCCATGTCATTTGAGGAGTGGAAGGCACCTGATTATACAGCATCAAGTGATTAAAATTGCGATTTTTTCCCTATTATCAAACCGAAAATAGAATTTGATACACATGAGATTATGTTACAAAACGCTTCGTTAACTTTGTACAATGTAATGCTTGCTCAATGCATGAGTAACTCTCGGCTAAATTATAAAGAAGACAGAAATTATGATTTTAAACACTCATATTTATTCATAAGATTTGCTTAGAATAACTGGGAATTTTTTTTTTAATATTCTGAAATATTTCAAGATTTATTTCATTATTTTTCATATCCATTCCACTCGCGTGAGGTTGCAGAATTTATAGCACTACAATGCCACCCACTGGCAATTACTGGCTCCACTAATACATATCGCTTGATCTAAAAGCGTTTTCGTCGGTAAAAAAAAAAGTGCATATTCTGGATCGCCATGATTTAATTATTTTTAAGCATCCAATATAAATTTCTTGTAAGAAATTTCAGATTTCACAGTATTGAAAAATAATTGTTCTATCAAACCAAACGTATCTCTACCGAAGGTTTCTAAACTTACTGGAGACGAAAATACGGCAGACAACTGTCACCACCTTGTGTTCCTAACTGGAATTATTGTTTGATATATTATTTTTATTTATTGTTTTCTTCAAAAATTCCCACTTCATAAAGTGGGAATTCGTTTTCTCACATTTATAGGGTTACTGGTACCAAAAAACAAAACAAAAAAAAATGCAACTAACTTGGTAACCGGCTGAACACCTGGTTAAAACATACGTGAGTAATTTCTCTGTTCGGCGACTAGAATCGAACTTATAATGTCTTTCTTCTGCTAATCTAGCATTATGGAAGTCATCACAAGGTTATGCAACTTGCAAAGGCACTCTGCAATTTTTTTTCAGTAATATACCCCCATCGAAGCATGTAATATATGTCATTGAATTATCTTAAATAACATTTTTTTATTAATGGTTCGAATTCCAAACCTTGAATAATAACATTAGATGGTGAGAAGGTAATTCGTAAACAACTCCCTAGCATATTAATATTCACAGCCTTCATACATTATATGAAGATCATATTCTGTATAGGCTCAATCTAGTTACCCAACTAGGGCAGCGTTTTCTATGACTCTTTTCAGCTAGCTACCGGTATTGGTCGATGTTTGGCATAATCAAGTAGGATTTTCTTCTCAGATAGTTAGAGATTTAACAAAAGGGTTTTAGCAAAAGTTTTAACCCCGTATCTCAAAAAATCAACTTCAGAACTTAACAATTCTGACGATAATATATACGTTAATTTAGGGCCACGAGGTGGCGCCAGTTATCTACCAAGCTCTCAGCCCCGATGCGTATGAAATCATTAATAGTCTTAGACTCAGCGATCACTAGAGATACGAGCCGAGCTGCACATATTCTCCACGGAAAAAAAAAAAAAAAAACGCGTGAATTAATTTACTGTATCTATTTTACTTTTTGTTTTCTTCAAACTTTTCTTGCAACGGTGTACACCAAATTTCATAGAGCATAATTCCATTCCAAGTTATGCATACATATAAAAATGTTCTATCTCAATGTAATTTAAACAGAGTGAACCGTCATGCAATCCTTGACAAATTATGTCATTTTATCAGTTTTTGAATATCAATTTTAATACGGTCAAGCTGCGGAAAATAAATGTAATAAGTAGAGAAATGGTCTGATGCTGCTGTATCCCCGTGGAAATGACTCCTGCCGCAGAGTATCTGAAGAAAGACTCGCACATATTCTGTTTTTAAAAACAATTTTTTTTTTTCCAGCCGATTTTTGTAAGTCGATCTTTGGCACAGACCAGTAGTGTATTTTTTTTTTTTTTATATTTTCCTTGGGAATTCGTTTTAATTTTATAAGAACATTCACTGCCCCAAAAACAAATTTATAACCGTATTTGTCTCGGATTATTTCTATAAAAGAAAAAAGGTGGTGGGGGGGGGGGGGGGTGGGGGGGGGGGGGGGTGGGGGGGGGGGGGGGTGGGGGGGGGGGGGGGTGGGGGGGGGGGGGGGTGGGGGGGGGGGGGGGTGGGGGGGGGGGGGGGTGGGGGGGGGGGGGGGTGGGGGGGGGGGGGGGTGGGGGGGGGGGGGGGTGGGGGGGGGGGGGGGTGGGGGGGGGGGGGGGTGGGGGGGGGGGGGGGTGGGGGGGGGGGGGGGTGGGGGGGGGGGGGGGTGGGGGGGGGGGGGGGTGGGGGGGGGGGGGGGTGGGGGGGGGGGGGGGTGGGGGGGGGGGGGGGTGGGGGGGGGGGGGGGTGGGGGGGGGGGGGGGTGGGGGGGGGGGGGGGTGGGGGGGGGGGGGGGTGGGGGGGGGGGGGGGTGGGGGGGGGGGGGGGTGGGGGGGGGGGGGGGTGGGGGGGGGGGGGGGTGGGGGGGGGGGGGGGTGGGGGGGGGGGGGGGTGGGGGGGGGGGGGGGTGGGGGGGGGGGGGGGTAAATAATTCACCAAAAAATCAAAGCTTTGTATCTCAACAACTAACAGTATTGTTCACAGAGAAACAGAACGGCTAAAGATCTGCCTTTCTTGGAATGCAAAGAAAAGTGGTCAACGAAAAAGTGATAAACAATTTCTTTGTAGACTTACTTGCTGCCATCAATATGAAAGATCAGCCGGAATACTAAACTTTTATAAGAATTTGTCTCCATGACCGATATTTCAAAGAATTCTGGGAACAAATTGGAACAAATCCATTCTAGCAATGGATTCTCAGAGATGGCAAAAAGTGACAAGAATGTTGAAAGAGTACATTCTCTCTTATTCTCTACGTCTGGAATAAAGAATTTTACGCAATATCCAAAAGTGTCGATATTCGATGTGGGAGAATGACATCCGTGTTTTTTCTCGAACAGACGGTCATGTTGTTGTTTATCTGTTCTTTCGTTCCACTCGACTTGCTAGGAGAGAAGAAATTTTCCTTCCACTGCACGGAAACCAAATATCTCTTCAAAGACTTGTATATATTCTAGAAGGAAATAATCTTCACTGTTTCAGTAAATCAAATTCTGTGATATAATTTGGAACTTTTGATTTTTTTTTCACTCAGTAGTTGTAAAACGTGAGTTGAAATTTGTGCTAAAACACCCATATTCAGAAAGACATTGGTAGTTATGTAATAGTCGGTTATTTCCTTTGAGAAAATAAACATAATATAAATATAAACAAGAATATAATCAACGAGGACTAGTTTACGAATATTATTTGCTAAGATAAACTTCGAAACTCGGAAATCTAATTTTCCTAATGCATAAATCGAACTTTGAACTTTGAACTTCTTTGGGAGATGAACCGAGTCCTTGACACTTTATCCCTTCATCTGATTTTGGCTTGTGTGTGAGAGGATGATTGTGGGTAATTTACCCGCTCATTGTGAGCATTGTAAGTTGTATTAGCTGTCTTTTGCAATGGCGGATTTCGGTTTTTTGTGTTTGAATTGATCTGAGGGTTCGTAGTCCGCTGCCTGTCGAATTAGCTGATTTCGATGATTATCCGTGAGTGCGAAGAATTTTTCTGTTATGCCTTTCATGTACGTCTTGATATCTTTGTGTTTGAATTGATCTGAGGGTTCGTAGTCCGCTGCCTGTCGAATTAGCTGATTTCGGTGATTATCCGTGAGTGCGAAGAATTTTTCTGTTATGCCTTTCATGTACGTCTTGATATCTGGAAGGTTAGCTTCTTGGTGTAACTGGAGGTTTCTCATGAACCAAATGGCATTAAATGCCATTCTGAGACATTTGTTCTGGATCGTCGGCAATCTGTTGATGTTGCTTTGAGCTGTGTGTGCCCAGGTTGGTGAGGCGTGTGTTAGCTGGGGTCTTATGACTGATTTATAGAGGAGAATTTTGTTGTGCTTATTTAGGAAACTGTTCCTATTCAAAAGTGGATATAGCTGAGCTATAGTCTGACTTGCTTTAGTGGAGATAGTATTTATGTGTGTCTTGTAGTTTAGGCGTTTATCAAGATGAACTCCTAGATATTTGGTAGAGTTGTGCCAAGGGATGATTTTTCCAAACATTTGAATCCTTGTGTTCGGTTCTGCTTTACGTCAGGTAAAAAGTACTTTTGAGCTTTTTCCAGGATTGATGGCAATGCGCCATTTCGTGTACCAGTCCTCAGTAGTAGGGGTGACGGTAGTGACAAGATCAAGATCAAGATAAGATAAGGAATCGTGACGTGATTGGTTGATGACGTCATTGTGTGCATGGCTTCATGGGTGTGGGATGTTTGGAATTTCCCTGTGGGCAACTGTGTCACTGGCTTCAGTTCTTGTGTTTTGGTTCGCGTATGGGGTTATGGGTGATGGTAGAGATAAGGATTCGTGTTGTGATTGGTGGTGCACTAGTGACAAGATGAAGATCAAGATAAGATAAGGAATGGTGACGTGGGTGTGTGTTGTTTTCAGATGTAGATAAGTGACGTCATTGTTATTTGTAAATAAATGTCGTCATTTGTTATTTGTAAATAAGTGACGTTGTTGTTTTGAATGGAAAGGATGATATTTGTGGATAAGGAATCGTGTCGTGATTGGTGGGACACTAGTGACAAGATGAAGATCAAGATAAGATAAGGATTCGTGTTGTGGGTGTGTGTTGTTTTCAGATGTAGATAAGTGACGTCATTTGTTATTTGTAAATAAATGTCGTCATTTGTAAATAAGTGACGTTGTTGTTTTGAATGGAAAGGATGATATTAGTGGATAAGAAATCGTGTCGTGATTGGTGCTCACTTCTGACAAGATCAAGATCAAGATAAGATAAGGAATCGTGACGCGAATGTTTGTTGTTATTGAGTTTGGAATGATAATTTAATTTAACTATATTCTATGTCACACAAACATACAGTTTTTTTTTTCTTCTATAGATGGTTGTACTAATTTTCCAATACATTTTGGGTATTTCTTTCCTGTTAAAGTGTGGGAATTCTTAGAGAAAGTCGTGATGGCTCTCGTGTTTCGCGTTTTTCTGAATAATTAATTATATACTTAAAAAACCTGTCCTTAAACACACATACACACACATATACATATTAGATATAAAAAATCGCTAATGTATCCATGTTGATACTCTAATATATACCCTATGATTATTCTTATGGAAAAAAAAAACTATTCAGTATTAGAATTACGCTTACCAAACAACATGCGATCAGTTATGTTTAAGTTAAAAAAGTACTTGCAGCTTTCCAGATGACTCTTCGAAATTCGAATATTCCAAAATAGTTCAATTTTATATCCACAACACAACACAAACACAAAAACCACAAAGAATGAAATTTCTGTAAATACTGTAACCTGAACTAGTTACTTCGTCCTTTAGATTACGGAGTGTAGATGGTGAGGTTTCGTCATTGCAAGATCCCCCAGCGAGCGCTTTTCTTCAAACGGGAAGAGATGAGTCACATCCGTAAAGTGGGGTATTGTTCAAAATGCACCATTTCCTCAAGTTTGGATATTTCTCAAATACTTACATATGACTAAGGGATTAGTATCCACATGTTTGAATGAAAATTATTCATTCTTCGTTACCGTCGGCATTCATTGGTGTAGTAAATTAATGCTTACATTTAATGTTAATTTAGATTGCTGTTAGAGTATGGAATTCAGACAAGTGAAATTATTTTTTTTTTCAAATTGATTGGTTATTTTCTGTATTTTACTTTTAAAAGTCATATTCTAACAGAATAACTGAGTAGAATTAATAAATATATAAAGTATGTGTGAATTTATTTTCCAACACTGAATATTTCTCATTAAGTCTTTTACAGAAGGTTTTCTGAATATTCCAATTGTTGATTAACATGTATTCACAGAACACAAACACAAATCTGAAAAGAACCTTTCACTTTTTCATTATAGCTTACTGTGGCTAACATATATTCACACCACAAAACACACAAAACATAGGAGTTGATAGATATTTCTGTAAATAACCAGAAAATCTAGTGGACTACTTAATTTACTTTAGTATCCGTTTGGTTCTCTGTATTAATTCTTTCCCATGGGTGTCCATCCTCGGTAGGAAGCTCTATGCGCTGTTTTGTTTAGGGTAAGTGTTATTTCCAGTTTCGAATTCCGATTGCTGTTAGAGTATGGAATTCAGACAAGTGAAATTATTATTATTTTTTTTTTCAAATTGATTGGTTATTTTCTGTATTTTACTTTTAAAAGTCATATTCTAACAGAATAACTGAGTAGAATTAATAAATATATAAAGTATATGTGAATTTATTTTCCAACACTGAATATTTCTCATTAAGTTTTTCTTAAAGTTCCCCAAGCTTAGTGGGAAAGTCTATGCGCCGTTTTGTTTAGGGTAAGTGTTATTTCCGCTTTCGAATTCCGATTGCTGTTAGAGTATGGAATTCAGACAAGTGAAATTTTTATTTATTTTTTTTTTTTTCAAATTGATTGGTTATTTTCTGTATTTTACTTTTACAGGTCATATTCTAACAGAATAATTGAGCAGAATTAATAAATATATAAAGTATATGAGAATTTATTTTCCAACACTGTATATTTCTCATTAAGCCTTATCCGGTCGCCTTTTGTTGTACGTAGGTGAGAAAGGGTGTGTTTTGTTTTGAACTTTTGGTTTCCGCTGGGAAATTACCAATATAACTATTAATTTTACCTTCAATTCCTTGTGCTCTTAACCTATTTCTGTAAGTAGAATTTATTTATGAATTATTTTCCCACACTGTTAGTTTTCATTCATTAATCTTGTTTGTAGATAACGAACAAATAAGACTTTTCATTCAATGAATAGAAAAAAAAAATTCTCTGGTTACTTTGTGGCATGAAATTTCACAAGGAAAAAAAAAAAAAAAAAAATGTTATCTTCCTTCTTAAATTTGTATAACACATCTACGACACCCAATTTGTTCATTTAATTTACACATTTTATTGAACGAAATATTATTTACAAATTGTATTTACTGAATCTAACAATACAGAAAATAAATAAATTGAAAAATACATCAAAGGTTCTTCCATGGTTGTGGAATTGCCATCGTATGGTTTTGACAATGTGATTCTCATCTGAAAGTTAATTTTCATTTGGTGTTTGTTTGTTGGGAATTTATTACTGTAGTAGTAAAATTAAGGGTTGCATATTTATATTTTCGAATCCAATACGTATACTTCAGAGAATTATTAAAAGCACAGAATCTTTCGTTATGTTTCCAAAAGCATTTAAAACTACACGTTATGTTTTCACATTTCGGGCATCCAATTTCATTTAAATCAAGAACAGGCCTCCCTATTAACTTCGTTAATGTTTTTGATTTTTCTCTTCCTTTGGCAAGTAATATATGATATTTGCATGTTGATTCTATCATCCAAGCTCTTAGTTTGTCCAAAGCTAGTGAACCAATTTCCCACTTCAGCTGATGGTTATATTTTATTAACCAAGAATTCTGTTTTTTAACTCTTTCAGGTAATTCTTTCCAACTACAAGGTGATTTTGTCACTGCATATCTTACACTAATTCCATCAGAAATACAAATTTCTTTAGGAAATAAATTTGAACTCCTGTTCAACAAAAATTGTACATCAATTATCCCAATGATAACTGAAAATTCGTATTTTTCACCCACTGTCGATTTTTCATAATCGTTTTCCTTCATTCTTCTTCTTCGATTACTTCATATGGCATCACAAATAAATAGTTATTTATTATTATTTCACTGATTATTAGCTCTGATCGTATACTTTATGGTAACATTCGTTTACAAAATTCTAAACAATTAGAACTTTTCACAAAGAAACTTTCAAAGAATTTGTGGCTCACCCATTATTTTTGCATTACCAAACACAAATCACAAAACAGCAGCTGCAGTAGTCCAAAGTCACTCGACTCTCTGGTATTTTCTTATAGTACTGTTTACACTTACCATCCCCTACCCTGACCGTTCCTTCAAAAATGAACCTTTTGCGCAGATGACTCAACGACATGTTTTCACATGCTGTTGGATATACTGTTGGTGTGTTTTTATCTTACTTTGTGTAGGGAAAGGTAAAATTTGTATATGTGTTATCTGTAGAGTACAAACATTTTCTCTATGCCAAACTTTAAAGAAGTGTTAAACTCACGTTTTGCTGGTTTAATTAGCTGCTTCTCTCTCTCTCTCTCTCTCTCTCTCTCTCTCACTCTCTGTAAAAATAACCAAATTCTAACAGTTCGGATTTTCGATAATGTGAACGATTTGTTTTCAGATAACTCAAATAATGTCAATAGGTAGCATTAGACAATTTCTAAAATAATCAATACATGGATTTTCGTTTTCAACACCTTTTTTTTTTTTTTCCTGTCCTGGCATTAATTTCACAGTTGTGATTTTTTTAAAATAATTAAACAGAATTGGATTAAGATATAAAGTTGTGGATTTAAATATCAAGATCTAATCAGAATAACTGAGTAAAAATTCACTGTGGAAAAACACAACAACAAAAACACACATCTTTGTTCATTTAAGTTTACAAATGCACATTTTATTTTGCTGAAATACTATTTACAAGTATATTCACTGAGAAAAATTCGAAACATGTAATTACCTAAAAATATTTCACAATATTTAGTTTAGACTCTTAACATTTTCCAAAGAGTTCAATGAATAAAATTTTTGTTACTCACTGTTTCTTGGTTACATTACATCAAAATAGCTGGTCACACAAAAGAATTTTTAAATCAGATACCATGGTAACCACACTTCCATACGTTTGATATTGTGTCAGTCAGGAAATGACACCATGCCTCACTAAACATTCTGTGTATTCTTTTGTCAGCAAATATACACAAACAGTTTTTTTAAAATGTTCGTAAATGTCCCAAAATAAAGAATCTTTATCGAATTGGATAAAATCTTGAAAGTCTAATTTTACCATTGATGAATTTAAATGTTGAGCGATAATTTTTCCCATTAAATGGACAGATGGTAATTCAGTTTCCAAAAATAGTAAATGATTATCAATGTCGTACATTTTTGTTGAAAATCTCTCAGCTTCTTCACAACTAATAGAAAAAAACCTTACTTCCATCAGCTCCTGTATCATCAAGTATTAGTTCCCCATCTTGGCATTTCAGAATTTAATAATCACCGAGTTCCATTTCGTAGTCAACTCTTCTTTGCAAGTAGCCGAGGATATCAGACCACTTCCTGCATAATTTTTCCCATGTGGTCTGGGATAAATACATCACAATGTACGTGTCTTCTAAAATAATAATCGGTTTCCATCCTTTTAGAGCTAGGTGAAGAGTTTTGTCTCGTGCTATTTTCCTGAAGAAAGAAAATTTCAATGACTTTTGTGGCTCACCCATTATTTTACTTTACTTTACTTTCCTGGATACCAATCACCACAACACAATACGATAACTTCACAGGATGAACGAATTGTCGTAACTGCAAAGACACTTGACTCGTTTATTTTTCCTTATAGTACTGTTTACCTGACCTTAACCCTGACCGTTCCTTCCAAAATGAAACTTTTGCACAGATGATTCACGGACATGTTTCTACATGTTGTTGGATAAACCATGACGACAATGACGGATGTGTGTCACCCTGGGAAAATTCCAAGATATCTTATCTCAAAAACATCACCCACAATTCCATAGCCAAACAAAACATGACAACAATGTCGTTATGTGTTTGGATATTTCTGGGGAACATATGTCTCTCATACTGTGATATCACAGAGGGTGACAGATGTCTTCCCTGCAATGCTCCCCCACCTAACCCCATCACCCTAGTCTCTCACCATCCCCTCTCCTCCAGAAGATGTTTGCTCAGCCTAGCGGAGATGAGTGAGCTCATCGTTTGCGGATATCTTTTAGTGATGTCACCTCCAATTGATACTGATAACTTTTTGGAAAAAAAAAAAAATTTAAAAAACTGGTTTTTTATGATAACTTTTTAGGAAAAAACGCGTTTTTTATGAAAATTTTTTGGAAAAAAATAAAAAAACGCGTTTTTTTATTTTTTTCAACATGGATACCTTAGCGATTTTTTATATCTAATATGTATATGTGTGTGTATGTATGTTTAAGGACAGGTTTTTAAGTATATAATTAATTATTCAGAAAAACTCGAAACATGAGAGCCATCACGACTTTCTCTAAGAATTCCCACACTTTAACAGGAAAGAAATACCCAAAATGTATTGGAAAATTAGTACAACCATCTATAGAAGAAAAAAAAACTGTATGTTTGTGTGACATAGAATATAGTTAAATTAAATTATCATTCCAAACTCAATAACAACAAACATTCGCGTCACGATTCCTTATCTTATCTTGATCTTGATCTTGTCAGAAGTGAGCACCAATCACGACACGATTTCTTATCCACTAATATCATCCTTTCCATTCAAAACAACAACGTCACTTATTTACAAATGACGACATTTATTTACAAATAACAATGACGTCACTTATCTACATCTGAAAACAACACACACCCACGTCACCATTCCTTATCTTATCTTGATCTTCATCTTGTCACTAGTGCACCACCAATCACAACACGAATCCTTATCTCTACCATCACCCATAACCCCATACGCGAACCAAAACACAAGAACTGAAGCCAGTGACACAGTTGCCCACAGGGAAATTCCAAACATCCCACACCCATGAAGCCATGCACACAATGACGTCATCAACCAATCACGTCACGATTCCTTATCTTATCTTGATCTTGATCTTGTCACTACCGTCACCCCTACTACTGTCCTCTAATTCGTTGACTGCTCTCTGTAGCTTGTTTGTGGCCAAATGTGGACGGAGGGATCTGGCTATGATAATTGTGTCGTCGGCATAAAGAGCGGTGATGAATGGGGACATCTTGGGGAGATCCGCCATGTATATGGAGAAGAGTAGGGGAGATAGCAGAGAGCCTTGTGGGACTCCTGCCATGACTTTCCTTTCTGTGGATCTGATTCCATTCAGTTTTATTTTAAATTTTCTGTTGCTGAGATAAGATTTTATGAGCAGAACTAGTGGTATTGGGGTTCCTACTTGGTGTAGTTTAAAAATTAGACCATGATGCCAAATTCTGTCAAATGCTTGCGTTATGTCCAGGAAGACTGCGGCAGAGTGTTGGCGCCATTCATAGCCTTGGGTAATGTATTCGATAATTCTGTAAATTTGGAGAGTTGTAGAATGCTGTTTTCTGAATCCGAATTGTTCTTCTTGTATGACGTGGTTGTTATCTGTTGCCTCTTGGATCCGTGTTAGTATAGCGCGTTCGGCGATTTTGCCTACGCATGATAGAAGGCTGATGGGCCGATAGTTCTGTGGAAATTGTGTATTTTTTCCAGGTTTAGGAATTATGAAGACATCCGCAAGCTTCCATCGCTCTGGAAAATAATTTAGCCAAAAGATGGCATTGGTGATTGCTACCAGATGCATAATCCCTTTACGTGGGAGTAGCTTGAGCGCCTTGTTCGTTATACCATCCGGACCCGGAGCCTTTTTGTTCTTTAGTTTTTTTATGATTCCATATTCTGTTGGTGATACGGAGTTGTTGTTGGATTGGAGTGAAGCGTTTTCAGATATTTTGCGAACTTGAATGTGTATTTTCCTTATGAAGTTTAAATCATAAATAGTATAGTTGGGGCTGCATTGCCTTTCTAAGCTGTCTGCAAATGCTTCTGCCTTTTCCTCATCGGTGTAGGCGACTCTATTTTCACCTTGGATTGGCTGCACAAATCGAATTTCATCTGTTATTAGCTATAACAATTGTATTATTAATAAAAAAGGTGTATTTACATATCTTGTTACTCATTATATAAATGTGTTATTTAGAAAAAAAAATTAAAATTTTAATATTAAATTATAGTCTATATTTTGATTTTATATGTACTTCATCATCCTATTCATAATATCTTATTATTAAAATTAATATTTGAACTAGAAGGAAGGATGTGTGCGTGCGTGCGTGCGTGCGTGCGTGCGTGCGTGTGTGTGTGTGTGTGTGTGTGTGTGTGTGTGTGTGTGTGTGTGTGTGTGTGTGTGTGTGTGTGTGTGTGTGTGTGTGTGTGTGTGTAAACACATAACGAACAACTTTCATAAGTTGTTTTGGTTCCGAAGCTTTTTCGAACATACCGCTTTTAAAATCATTCAAAGAATGTCAGTTCTGTGCGTATATAGAAGGAGGCAGACCTTTCCTCATCGAACAAGTGTATAGAAATATATCACAAATACGTTTAAGGAATTGCCTATGGAGTTTACAGACGTCAGCAACACACAATATCACATCGCATTTCGGATCAACTCTTTGGAAGGGCAAACTGTTAAAAAACCATCTTTTACTTACCTCCGACTTCCATCTCCTTTGAAATAGTGCATTTGAATTTCGTGAAAGAAATGCTTTGTGAATTTTTGGAAGCGATGTGAAGTATCTTCACTTTTGTATGCTTTTTTTCTTCTTTTTCTGTTGATGTTGTGGTTCAGAGATAGAAACTACTCAACTATATTTTCCCGATGGACAGAGGAGACGCGTTACTTTGCTCTCTTCCTCTCTTTGGGCGACGATCTCAACTTTCTTCAATGTTAAGGTTTGCTAGAGCCATTCCTTAATATTCTATGTGCATTTGAGGCTTTGGAGGTCACTGCTAGATATCTGAATTACGTCACTGGCTATTGCCATTTGGAAAACAGTCCTATCTTGTTTCTGTTTCCGTGATCGCTTTGATCTTGGCTTTGTTGTAAAAAGCTAGGACTACAGTATCACTTTCATGTAGTCGTTCTCTATTAACAAAGAAAAAAAAATAGACCATCAAAAAAAAAAAAAACGATCGATTCTTTTATGTTTCTTAAATTTAGTTCTTAAATTTACAGACGTCAGCAACACACAATATATATATATATATGTATATATAGAAAGTTTTTTTACCTTGGGTAAATATATTATGCTAAAGATACCAAGCAATTTTTTAAGCTAAGTTTTTTAATCCTTTTTCCCAAGTAAGCAAACAGACAAGTAAGTCAAGTTAGTGGCTGCACGTAGTGCAACACTAGACAACTCGTTTGTAAAGGTGGAGTAAGCTCTGATCACTTTCCTTAGAATTTTCCCCTAATGCAAAGCACATTTCCTTGCGGAAATGTACGATGCTATGCATTAAGGTAATGTCACTACCCAAACCGGTTTCGACCTTTGTATAGGTGAAGCGGGCTCTAAAAATAAGACGATCCTGAAAGATCGCCCAACTCAGCGTTGTTCCACTCAGTGATAGGCTCACCCCATCACCGAGAAGAACTTCTCAGCATTGGCTCTACCCAGTGGCAGGCTTGCCCCACCACCAAGAACAACTTCTCACCCAGAGCCGCACCGGTTTCGACTTTTATTGAAGTCTCATCAGTGGGAGCCAGACCTAAAAAATGCTAAGGGTGAAGTAATACAGAGCTTATAAATATTTTACCTAAACAAGTTGCCATAAAGTGCTTTTACCTCATTAAATAAAAATCTCAGGATGAGAGTAATATGTAGAAAGTTTTTTTACCTTGGGTATATACTATGTTAAAGATACCAAGCAATTTTATAAGCTAGGTTTTTTAATCCTTTTTCCCAAGTAAGCAAACAAACAAGTATTAGGGGAAAATTCTAAGGAAAGGGATCGGAGCTTACTCCACCTTTACTACGAGTTGCTAGTGTTACACTACGTACAGCCGCAAACTTGACTTGCTTGTCTGTTTGCTTACTTCGGAAAAAGGATTAAAAAACCTAGCTTATAAAATTGCTTGCTATATATGTATTCCTGATCTGCTTCTGATACATTTTTAAGGAATGAATTTTAAATCACTTTAAACCGAGATAAAATATTAAAAAACTAATGATAATGATACAACTAGTATATACAGGGTGTCCCAAAATTCA
Organism: Typopeltis vanoorti; assembly: GCF_054136105.1. Lineage (NCBI taxonomy): Eukaryota > Metazoa > Arthropoda > Arachnida > Uropygi > Thelyphonidae > Typopeltis > Typopeltis vanoorti. Next base: position 52,603,119 of record NC_143571.1, on the reverse strand, counting down.
CGCAAGAAGTAATATTAATAGAAAACACAGGTTTTTAATTAAAAATTGTAATTTCTTATTGATTCATAAAGTATACAGTATAGGGTTATGCATGGAATAGCATATCAGATAAATGGCCTCCACGGCTTTGCTGGCACATACGCACTCTTTTGTCGAAATTTTCCATGACCGTTTTGCATAAATGTGGCTGAATTTCGTTGATACAGCGCTCAATTTCCTCCTTCAAGGCGTGGGTGGTCGTGGGCTTGTTGGCATAAACCTTAGACTTCAAAAAACCCCAAAGAAAACAGTCCAACGGCGTCAAGTCACATGATCTGGGCGGCCAATTCTGATCACCAAAACGGGCAATTACACGATCAGGAAATGACTCATGCAGTAATTGAATTGTTTCTCGGGCTGTATGGCATGTGGCACCGTCTTGTTGAAACCACATATCGTCCACATCCATATCTTGCAATTTAGGCACAAAAAACTGGATTATCATGTCGCGATAGCGAGCACCATTAACTGTTATTGCGTTACCAGCCGCATTTTCGAAGAAGAATGGACCGATAATGCCTCCAGCCCAAAATCCGCACCAAACACTAACACGTTGTGGATGCATTTGTTTCTCAACAATCAACTGGATTATTGTAATCACTCGTGGATTTTCTGAACCCCAAATGCGACAATTTTGTCGATTAACGAAGCCATCAGGATGAAAATGAGCCTCATCGTTGAAGATGATTTTGTTCGAAAAATAAGCATCCACTTGCTGTTGTTCCATAATCCATTCAACGAACTCTCTTCGCTGTGTGTGGTCATTTTTAATAACCCTGAACTGTCAGCTGTCACGCTGTCTTTTTTTTTTCTCGTTGGCAACACTTTACCGCACAAATGGCGCTAAATTTAAATTTTGCGTGAATTTTGGAACACCCTGTATATATATACAGGGTGTTCGGGATAAATTTGAACATATTTATAATTAATTATATTTTTCCGTAAGTTACATGTATTAACACACACTTCTCTTCATTTAAAAGTTTGGACCCTTCTTCATTCATATACAAGATGTCAGAAAGGATGAATAGCTGGAACCCACCTGAATCATGGAAGAGAATAACTTGTATCATGATGATTCGTGCCCGCCATCAAAATAAGGATATTACGACTGCTGCCCAATGCTCCCTGAATACAGTAAAAACAATCAGGCATGAACTAGAGACTTGCAATGGTGACTACGAGGATGTAGCAAGAAGAAAGATCCCTAGCAGACGATCTGATTGCGTTCGTACAGCAGAATTCCTCGCAAATCTGCAGGAACAGGTGTTGAAGAACCCTGGCATTGGAATTCGGGCTTTGTTCGTGGAGTTGCTAACTGTAGTCAAGCCCTGGATAACAAGGGTAGCCAATGGTAGGCCGTATGTATGGCAGCAGGATTCGGCCCCTTGCCACACCTCTGGGAAAAGTCAAAAATGGTTGTCTGAAAATTTCTACGACTTCACCAGTCCAAATGTTTGGCCTCCAAACTCCCCAGACCTTAACCCCATGGATTATTTTGTATGGGGCGCAGTTGAAAAAGACACCAATCGCACTTCCAGTAATACAAAAGCCCAGTTAATGGATAAAATTAAAACAGTTTTTGCGGCCCTTCCCAGGGAGACTGTAGCATCAGCTTGTTCGAGGTTCCGAAGCAGAATTGAAGCTGTGATCGATGCTAATGGTGGTTATTTTGAGTAAATCTTGTTGATAGTATTGTAATTAACTCTGCCTGTAATGTTTTTTTGTCAATTCATTAAATTTAATAGATACAAAGAAGATTTTCTTTTTCCTTACGAAACTGTCAAATTTATCCCGAACACCCTGTATATATATATAGACACTCTGAAGCTATACAATTATAAAGTTATGATAATCGACTGTTAATTACAGTTATTATGAACTTGTGCTATAGTCCGTGTTAAAGTTCTATTGTTGTTTTCCCATCCCCGAGTTAATAGTAGTAGTCATATATATATATATATATATATATATATATACAAAATAAAGAAAGAATCAAACAAAATAGAAAAAGAACAAAATAATGAAAGAAACAAAAGAGAAAATGAACAAAGCAATGGAAAAACAAAAGAAAACGCTATATAAAATAACATGAAATACATATAAGGAAACAAAAAATAGCTAGTATATAAAGTTTTAAATAAAAAACTGTCCATATTTTTATTCTTATTAAAATTCAATTCTTAATATGAATATTAAAGCTTTATGTAATATAATTTAATTAAAATTTCAAATACACCAAAAGTGTTTAACATAGTAAGATATATATAATAATTTTTCATAGATCAACTGCTGAGAGCTTTTTAGGACTTCCAGGGTAACAAATGGCAATGCTGTAGCCAATGAAGTTTTAACTGAGGCTTGGCTATTGCCGTTACCCAGCCATGACTAGAGCTTTTTAGCTCAACAACACTCCATCCATACAGATTTACTTCATTCAGATGACGGGATAAAGAGTCAAGGACTCAGTTCATCGCCCAGTTCTTTTAAGAACTTTAAGAACTGCTGAGATAAGAATGCTAAGGAGAGAGTGAATCAATCGACCGTGAGATGCAGTGATTGATTCATTCAATCCAATACCCTTGGAGGATAATGGATAGCAATGCTGTAGCTAAAGAAGCTCTAACTGAGGCTCGGCTATTGCTGTTACCCTCCTGCCATGATCAGAGCTTTAATAATAGCCCAATAACCTTATCCCTACACTGTCCACTACAGATAACGGGGAATATGAAAAGCATTCTTGCTTCGCCCCTTTAAGCCAGTCCTTATAAGGACTATAAGGACAACTGATTTGAAAATTGTTGGCGGTGATTAATACCCTTGGAGGGTAATGGATGGCAATGTTGTAGCCAATGAAGTTCTAACCGAGGCTCGGCTATTGCTGTTACCCTCCTGCCATGATCAGAGCTTTATTAGCTCAACAATAACACCTTATTCCTACACTGTCCTCTACAGATAACAGGGAAGATAAAAAGCATTCTTGCTTCGCCCCTTTAAGCCAGTCCTTATAAGGACTATAAGGAACTGATCTGAATTGTGCTGATAAATTTTGCATGTTTATTTTATTCCGATAGGAATTGGGAGTTTTATTGAGAATTGTGATTATTTGTGAGTCATTATGGTCATTTGCCTGGTGAGGATTAGTTAATAATGTAATTGCGGATTGGATTGTGGATTGTTAATGATTAGAGAAGTGGTTCGTAAGAATCACAATACTTAAAGACAAGCTTTTTCTTCATTTTGTGACTACGGGATCTCTATTTGCTGGTAGATCATCGATTTGATCTACGGGATTTCACATTTGGTTTCAAGGCCAGCTTTTCAAACTTTAAGTTTTGATAATTGATAGACATAGACATTGAAAAACTAATAGACGAAACAAATCAAGACGTTCATCAAAAAATTATCTGCTTGGGTGAGGTGATTAATAGTAAATGGCCGAGGAAAGTAAAACTCTATGACACGTTTCCCCCCACAATTGTCACAGACGACAGTCTGGAAAACGTGACGACATCGGACAGCGAAGCTCGAGGCAGTCACTAGATCCTGAGGATGCTGCAATATCCCAAAACAATGCCCTCCACATATTGGATACAGCTGACACAGAAGAAGAATTCTAAACCGTTCAAACTAAAAAAAAAGGAAAATTTCCGTTACTAGAGAATCTACCAAAGAGTAGAAATGGAGACTGATATTAATACAAACTCAAAAGGAAGAATACCCCCAGTCATCCTAAGGGATTAAAATCATTGGACATCAGTTTTACTTCACTCCGAACTCTAGAAATATCATTTACGAAAGCCACTAATATAGAAGAAGGAATTCGTATCCAGCCAAACACTTCTACCAATTACAGACAACTAAAAAATTACTGGATAATAGCAACCTACCTTACCCATTTGCACTGAATAGTGAAAAGTACCTTAAAGTTGTGCTCAAATGAGTAACAGAGTCCATTACAACAGATGAAGTACAAGCAGATCTCCAAAACAAAGGCTGCAGCCCTACAAAAGTCAGCCGTATGCGTAGAGCTGATAAAACTCCCATATCCTCTAATACTGGCAGAGATCAGCAAAGACCAGAAACACATATACGATCTTCAAATTATTTGTGATTTACTCATAAAGACCTGAATCGCTAAAACATAAACAAACAACGCTGCAATGCTATCACTGTCAAAAGTTTGGCCACTCACAACGCTGCTGCTGCAAAGCAGATTACCGATATGTTAAATGTAGTGGCAAACATGCAACAAATGAATGCCAAAAACCCTACACACAACCAGAAATGTGTGCAAATTGTGGAGGCCCACACGCCACAAACTAGGGGCTGCATCGCATTTCCTCAAAACAAAAAAACACAACTCCAAACCAGCAAACCTATGCAAGAACGTACATTCTCCCATCAAACACCACAACACCGGCAAACCAACCCAACTCAAGAAGCCAAGAAGACACACACACACACACACACACACACACACACACACACACACACACACACACACACACACACACACACACACACACACACACACTGAAACGCAAACGGACTATCCAACAAGATACAGGAACTATAGGATTTTGCAGCAGAAACCCAAGCAGACATCATCCTTATAAATGAATCACACCTTCGTCCAAGTGACAAGGTCAGAATCAACAATTATAGCACTTACCGTACAGACAGCTCCTATTCAAGAGGAAGGGCAGGCACCGTCATCTTTGTCAAAAGAAGCATAAAGCATAATACAATAGCCGAACCCCAAACAGACCACATGGAAACCACAGGAATAGAAATACATATGGAAAAACACAAACAGTATCAGGATATTCGCAACATACAACCCCCACCCCCCAATAAAAAAACTCCTAGATCAGATCTGGATGAAATACTAAACGCAGGTAGAGCAGTAATCGTAGCTGGCGACTTTAATGCCAAACTTTCCACATGGAACAGCAGAAACTCAAATATCAACGGCAGACTGCTGAATTCATATACCACCACAAGAAACATGACAGTAATAGGACCCACAGAACCCGCACACTACGGAGCAACCGGCCGTCCAGATGTACTTGATATAGCAATACTAAAAAATGTTGCGCACAGCTATCAAATACAAGCAATTAACGACTTCAGTTCTGATCACATCCCATCATATTGCAATTAGGCGCCATACAAGATCTAAAGGAAAACGCCCCCACCTTTATAAACTGGAAACAACTACCCTCAGCTTTCCAGGATAACATTGGCCCGGTTCCACATATAACATCCACTGAAGATATAGAAAAGGCATCGAAAACCTTTGAAAAGCAAATACTAACAGCAATATCACAGGTAACAAATATAACCAAGTATGCACCACCAAATAAACTCCCAGAGGACATCAAACGCCTTATCCGTGAGAAAAACAGATTAAGAAGATATCATAGAACAGTGTATCGCGCAGATAAGCAGGCAGTTAACAGAACAACAAATCAGGTTCAGTATGCTTTAAAGGACCACCAAAACCAACTTTGGAATAACAAAATACATCACCTAAGCACAGAGGATCAGTCATTGTGGAGAATGATGAGATCACTTCGTTCGAAGCGTTACGCACTTCCTCCAATCCAAGATGAATATAGAATCGCCGACAATGATGAGGAAAAAGCAGAAGCATTTGCAGACAGCTTAGAAAGACAATGTAGCCCCAATTATATCAATATAGATATAAACTTCATAAACTTACGCACTTGTGTGTGAAGTGCGTAAAATTACTCAAAACTCCTCATTCCAATCCGACAACAAAAACGTGTCACCAACAGAAATATATGAGATCATAAGAAAACTAAACAACAAAAAGGCTCCGGGTCCGGATGGAATAACGAACAAGGCGCTCAAGCTACTCTCCCGTAAAGGGGTTATGCATCTGGTAGCCATCACTAATGCCATCCTTCGGCTAAATTATTTTCCAGAGCGATGGAAGCTTGCGGATGTTTTCCTAATTCCAAAAGCTGGAAAAAATACACAATTTCCACAGCATGTCAGCTATCGACACGTCAGCCTTCTATCATGCGTAGGCAAGATACCCGATCCCGCTATACTCACATGGATTCAAGAGGCAACAGATAACAACCACGTCATACAAGACGAGCAATTCGGCTTTAGGAAATATCACTCCACAACGCTTCAAATTTAGAGTCGTTGAATACATCGCACAAGGGTTCGAATGGCACCAACATTCCGGCGCGGTCTCCCTGGGCATAACACAAGCATTTGATAGAACATGGCATTATGGTCTAATTTTTAAACTACACCAAGTAGGAATCTCATTACCACTAGTTCTACTTATCAAATCATATCTGAATAACAAAATTTTAAATAAAACTCAATGGAATCAGATCCACAGAGAGGAGACTCACGACTGCAGTCCATCAAGGCTCTCTGCTGTCTCCCCTACTGTTCTCCATATACATGACAGATCTTCCCAAGTTGTCCCCCATCCATCTCCGGTCTCTATGCCGATAACACAATTGCCATAGCCCGATCCCTCCGTCCACATCTACCCTCAAACAAGCTGCAGAGAGCAGGCAGTCCACGAATTAGAGAATTGGTACAAAAAATGGCGTATCGCAATTAACCCAGGAAGAAGCTCTGTAGTACTTTTTACCAGACGTAAAGCAGAACCGAACAAAAGCATACAAATTTTTGGAAAAGTCATCCCTTGGCTCAACTCTACCAAGTATCTAGGAGTTCATCTAGATAAACGCCTAACTTTCAAGACACACATAAATAGTGTCTCCACCAAAGCAAGTCAGACTATTGCACAGCCATATCCACTTTTGAATAAGAACAGCCTCCTTAACATAAACAACAAAATTCACCTCTACAAATCAGTGATAAGACCTCAAATAACTTACGCCTCAGGAATTTGGGGACATACGTCTAAACAGAACATCCGCAGATTACAGACGATCCAGAATAAATGCCTAAGAATGACATTTAATGCCCCTTGGTTCAGCAGAAACCTCCAGTTCCACCAAGAAGCCAACCTTCTAGATATCAAGACCTACATGACAGCCATTGCAGAAAAATTCTACACCCACCATCACAGATAATCACCCAAATCAACTAATTCGACAGGCAGAGGAGTACAAATCCTCAGATCATTTCAAATATAAAAAACCGAAATTCCCCGTCGCAAGAGAAAGTTAATACAGCTTACAATGCTCATAATGAGTGGGTAAATTACCCACAATAATCCCCTCATACACAAGCTAAAATCAGATGAAGGGATGAAGAGTCACGGACTCGGTCCGTCTCCCAATGAAGTTCCAAGTTCCAAGTGACTGATTTGGTTTAGGAGGAGATTATCAACCACTCACCCAGGGTTACGGATGGCAATGCTCAAGCCAATGAAGTTTTAACTGAGGCTCGGCTATTGCCGTTATCTAGCTTTTACAATAACACCCCATCCACACATTTTCTTCAATCAGGTGAAGGGGTAAAGAGTCGACAACTCGTTCCATCAACAAAAAAAAAGGACTGATTTAAAAAGTTAAAACGTTCAAGATTTCTGTTTAAAAAGAATTATAACTATAGTGTTATTCAAAATTAATGTTTCATACTTGAGAAGTCAATTTATCTTTATAATTTTGTTCATTTCATTTTTTTTTTATTAATAGCCCTATTTGTTATTTGGTCAGTTTCAGTTCTGCCATAAAATGGATTATTTCCACACTTAAATTATGCAAATACAGTATTTTATTAACCTTCATGATATTCGATAAGTGACTATAAAAGCGTTTGCTATGCTAATCAGTAACTGACGTCACTCAACAATGATCGCAAAAATTAACGTTCTTGTCATTAGCAAGCTATGAGGCTTTTGTGTTGTTTTGTCTGACTTTTTTGGCTTGTCCAAGGAATCATAAATTCAACATTAAGTGGGAGGTCGTAACACATGCAGGAGAAATCAACAAGATTAAGAATTGTGCACTTTTCTTTTATGGTTCTCTAAGATTAATTCCATACTTATTATCGTTAGGAGAGGGGTATGTACAGAGTAGAAGTTGTTAATTCTAAGAATATTTATAAAGTTATTGTTGTTTTTAAGTAACACTCAATAAATATAATTTATTGAGTGTTATTACGATGCTGAACTCATCCCATTTAAAACTTTGCCTATACATGAAGTTTATAGGAACTAAAATATGATTGGTATCTTTTGTTTATTATGGTAAACAGAATATAATATTTTACAGACATCAAAAACGCATAATATCATATTTCTGTGCAACTCTTTTAAGTGCTGGGATTAATATCAACATCAGAAGACATAACTGGAAATAATGGCATACAAATAAATGCTACGCAAACAGGGACTTGAACCCAGTGACTGTAGGTGGGAGAGCGCAGACGTTTCCTACTTGGACAAGACTGGTAAAAAAGGACACCTTAGTTTTTACAGAACATAAGTCATGTAAAACTGAATAAGAATATTCTCAATATTGATTTATATCGACTTTGGGATTAAAAAACACCAAAGCGTAATTCTGAGTTGCTATTAAACTATGACAATGTTTCCAAAAGAAATCCTATAAATTTTAAGATGTCAGTTGTTGTTATTTTCATCCGCCAGAGGGCGTACTTCAGTTTTAATCGCATCTACCTGAACTTTTCACTGCTACTGGTGGATGCAATTCAAAAACCTTTCAGTCTACTAGTGAATAACGTCAGAAAATAACAATGTTACATGAAGCTACTCGAATGATACGTACTAATGGATACATTGGAAAGAAAATTTAGCACCTGCAAAAAGGGATTTTATTCTCATTCATGTGTATTAAAAATCTTTAAAAAAAAAAACTAAAACTAATTTTTGTAATGTCGTTGTTGTCCATGACTTGGATCTATACTTATTCCTTATTACACTTATTAATATTATGCATATTCCAGAATATACACCATCCAGTAGATGGCAGCACATGCTATTCATTGTTTTGCAATAGTAATTTTGGTATACTCTCCATGACAGATATAATAGAAAAGCTGTACCTTCATATTCCAATAACTTTTCTATTTATTATTTTATTGTGATTTATATTATTTAATATTCTACGTTATTAATAATTACATCGACGGGACGTCGCTTTGAAGAGAAACTTGAGAATGTGCACCATACAATATTAAACTTCATTCCTTCTTTCTTTCTTGTAAGATCAACAAATGCAGTTGAAGCAATATGTCCAACCATTGTAAATGTTTGCATGCATTTGAGTGCTTAAAAATGTTTGCATGCATTTGAGTGCTTAGAAAGAGAGAAAAAAGAATTTGAATTTTTTCTTGTTCAAGTGATCATCTGAAATATCAGAAAAGTTTGTAAAGTTCAGTCAGATTTTTATGGTTTCCAGTATTACATTGATACATGAGTTTTAAAAATAAAAAAATCATTTTAACATTACGTACGGCAAAGTAAACAGGTATATTAAACCGTGAAGATCTCATATTAAATATGAGACTCGTCTCTCTCTCTCTCTCTCTCTCTCTCTCTCTCTCTCTCTCTCTCTCTCTCTCCTGTGTGTTCACTCAGAGAGTTATGTGATACCAGGAGTTAAATATCAGTGTTCTCATATCCATAGTACATCACCAAATATCTGGACGCCATTTTAGACAATATTTAGAATGCAATAACGTTTATTTAAAAAAATAATAATTTCATAATTACTAGTTAAAAATGTTCTTATTTTTTTTATTATATTTCTTAGTGGTAACTTATTCCTTTGAAAATTGCGCATCCGCAAAATTTTAAAATTAATAAGTTTTCAATTTTTGCATACTTATTTTTCATAAATGAAAAATACCTCATGTGGTGGCCGGGATAAGAATATCCCCCACTGTAGCCCATGCATGACGTACGAGGCGACCAAAATGGATACCCAGGGAGGATAATGGATGGCAATGTTGTAGCCAATGTTGATGGTAAAGTTTTAACTGAAGATCGGCTATTGCTGTTACCCTCCTGCCATGATCAGAGCTTATAGCACTATATTACCCCATCCATACATTTTCTTCTACAGATAGGGGACGTACAAAAGCATTCTTGCTTCACCCATCTAGCCAAAAATAAAAATAAATAAATAAATGAAAAATAAGTGGGATGTCAGACAAAATGTTTCATGTCGGAAACTCACAGTTGGGTTCTGTTTCTAATGTTTATTTTATTTATTCACTTTGATTTACTTATTATTATTATTATTATTATTATTATTATTATTATTATTATTATTATTATTATTATTATTTTATTCACAAAATTGATACACCGTCAAAACAAAACGTCACTTATATAACAATTTGACTGGTGATTCAGAACAATTCAGATTCTTGGGTTCTACCCAAGAATCTAAGAACAGTCCGTCAGGTGGCGTCGTAAAATATGGACTGTTCCAAGTAATGCTGTTTTTTTTTTTTTTTTTTTGTAGATTTTATGGGGTCACTTCGTTGATATTAATTACTGTAAATAGTTGGATAGCTTCTTTGAAATTGCACCAAATGCACCGATAACTATTTGAATGATTTCGTCTGTTTAAGCCACAGCCGGCAACTTCGATTGCCAGATCTCGATATTTAGTCATTTTTCCAATTCTTTGTTGTTTGTGTTTTTAACGGTGGTTTGTCGATGTTCGATAATCACAATTATCGAACATCGACAGTTTTGTCGATGTTCGATAATTGTGATGTCAGGTCTATTGTGTTCCAAATGCAGATCAGTTTGCATTCTAAAGTCCCAGAGAATGTTTGCTGTTTCGTTTTCCAATCTATCTCTATTTTATGCTGCAATCAGTTATGAGAAGTAGGAAAGCCATATTTTTTGCAAACATGCCAATGAATTATTTCGGCCACTTGATCATGGCGGTATTTATAGTCAGTTTGAGCTATTTTGCTGCGGGCACTGATTAGATCTTCTACAGTCTCATCTTTCTGATCATAATCTGCATTTGCTGTTATTATTGATGTTCAAAATGTTTGCTTTCATTGCATAAGTTTGTAATGGCTGTTCTTGAGCTGCTAGAATAAATCCTTCTGTATATATATATTGTAGCAATTGACACATTTCCACGTCTTACTCACATCGATTTTGTGCTCAGTATCTCGAGGAAATTGGCTATGCAAAAGTTTATTTTTCCAGCGCACGTATCGGTTATTTTGCTGTTCCTTTTTGTAATCGGATTTGTTTCCTGTTGCTTTTAGAAGGCCTTCTTGTGTTATTTATTTTTTATTTATTTATTAATTTAAAAATTTAATGGATGAGTTTGAAATATAATAAAAAATAAGAACATTTTAAAGTAATAATTGTAAAATTATTATAATTTTACAATTAAACATAAATGTTCGGTTCAGTTTATAATGTTTCTTTATTTACTTATTATTATTATTATTATTATTATTATTATTATTATTATTATTATTATTATTATTATTATTATTATTATTATTATTATTATTATATACATACCTTATATACATTGCAATGTCAGAACACAAAATACTGACAGCAAAACATTTATGTCACTATGCAGCTTTGCTAAAACATTATTTCGATGCCAACTACAGGACAGTCAGAAATACATACCGTATATCAAGACCTCAGACTACTAATTATATCACATATAAATACAATAATCACTACGGAAACGCCACGCGAAACTTCTACATCCCAGACATGATAAACAAATTACCTTTTGAATACAGAAACCTTACAAACTACAATAGCCTGAAAAGAGCTCTAAGGACATACTATGAACAAGAAACACGCACCTAAAATACCATACAAACTTAATGAAACACAATATATTCGTGTTCAGGCTTCCAGTTTAGCGACGCATCAATACATTCCAAGTTATGTGTGTGTGTGTGTGTGTGTGTGTGTGTGTGTGTGTGTGTGTGTGTGTGTGTGTGTGTGTGTGTGTGTGTGTGTGTGTGTGTGTGTGTGTGTGTGTGTGTGTGTGTGTGTGTGTGTGTGTGTGTGTGTGTGTGTGTGTGTGTGTGTGTGTGTGTGTGTGTGTGTGTGTGTGTGTGTGTGTGTGTGTGTGTGTGTGTGTGTGTGTGTGTGCGCGTGCGTGCGTGCGTGCGCGCGCGAATTTCTCAATCATAGATTTCGTAGCTTCCCAACACAGCAAAAAAAAAACCAATAAATAAAAACCAACTGGTGTCATCCTCAGATAAGCTTACATATAAGCTTCGAGGATGAAAGCAGAGAAATTAGTTCTCATCCAAGATGTATAATATGTAACCAAGTGCATGTAATGTACGTATCACATGTAAACCAAAGTATGTAATGTATGTATTATATGTAAACAAATGCAAGTAATGTATCATATGTTGTCAAATGTATGTAATGTATGTAATAACTGTAACCAAAGTATGCAATATAGAGTGATTATATCCATTGATATTGTATATATAGAGTGTAAAATTGCAAAGAAACGTCTGTAATAATCATAATTATGAATATTATAATAATATGTGTTGTAAACAGTTATTGCTATTATTATTCTTTTAAAAAAAACTTTATCTATGAGAAAGTATTTGTTATGCATAATTGTCTTCATATAATGTATGTAATTTATTTGAGAAATAATAAAATGTTAAAAAAAATATTATTATAGGAAATGCAGTCGTGTGGCAAGTAATATTGTGCATAATGAGTTTGATAATAACAATAATTCTGGATGACTGGGTATCTTCATTTTTATTTATTTATTTATTTATTTTCACAATGCGAAATTACTCAGGATTTTATCGCACATGTTTTACTGATCAAATGTCTTTTTTCCTCTCTATATTCATTTATTTGCTAAAAAGCTCTTCAGTTATTCCTGAAATGAAGAATTTAAAAAATAATAACAGAAACATTCATCTGCTTGTCAAAGTTGAAAGGCTTTTTCCCTCCTTATGAAAATGATTCAAATTACAACAAATGTGTTTATGTAGTGGGAAATCAATTTATATTAACTCGGTTAACGTCTATTTTCGTTACAATGTGGTTGTACAAATTAGTAAACCTCTCTGATTTAATGATTTATAGCGTTGTCAGTTCAATTAAACTATTAAAACTATTCTATTAAATGCATGCTGCTTTAGGTTAGATTGATCTATTTTCTGTATGGAAGAGAGTAAGCAGAATTGCTGTCAAGAATAGGGAAAGAAAAAAGAATGAATTTGAGAGGTGAGACATAATAAGTACAAATGCGTTCACTTAATACAAATAGTGTCAAACAAAAATTAAAAAAAAAAAAACTATCCATCGGGTTCAAATTATACACGTAATGCAGGAAGTCAATTTATTCTTTCAGTCCGAAGTATACTTGATATGTGATATTTTTCTCTGGAAAATAACTGTTACTGAGATCTGATATATTTGATCAAATAGCACATGTTGATAAAAAATGAAACCGTTACTAGGGCAACGTGTGTTAGAAGTGTGCTTAGCATTTTTGTTCAACAGAACTTTAAATTATGTGCAATGACAGTTTACAATGTTTACCTGAGAGATTGTAGTAAAATTAACTACATTTATTACAAATTGTATAAAGTTGCATATTTTAGTGTCGGATTTATTTTATTTTATTTTTAAATGAAAGTGAACTAATACATATGGTAAAAGGTCAGCCTGTAAGTGTTTAATCACATAAACGCAATATATTACTGATTCCAAGGGTGATGCTAATGCTTTTTATATTCTCCGCTATCTGATAGGGGTACAGTGAGGGAAGAAATTTACGAGCTGTTTGCTCTCCCTGAATGGGCATGGAGATTATGCATCATTACTGGAAATTATGGTTTTCGATCTTTTGTGTTTGAATAGATCCGTTTTTCGTAGTTTACAGCTTGCTGAACCAGTTTAGGAGAACTTTGTAGCTTTCGTGTTCCACGCGATAATCTGCAGAGAGTCTCTAGTGAATTCAATTCTGTTCATCGATGAGTGCAGTGAAGATGGATTGAGTTTCGTGTAGGAATCTTTTTGTTCGGGTCAGTGAAGGGTTGGATTTGCTGAAATCTTGTAACATATTTGCCAGAGAGGCAGTGATGATAGGTGTTAAATTTGAATGTGCTGCTGGCTGATACTGCTCCTGTGTTGTCTTCTTTGAGCGGGCCGCCTTATCATAAGCCCTTGACTGTTGATGAGAATTTAATCTCTTGGAGGTCCTAGACTGTGGTAGATGAGCATCTGTAGCTCTATGCTGAATAATGGAGGGCTGTGGAGTCGGTGCTTCGGGAGATCTCGTTTATTTCTTTGACTCAGCACGTCTATTCTTTGAATGATGAGTGCGTCCTCTATAGTTGGCAAGGTGAGGACCACCGCGGTTTGCGCACCTAGCCGGAGTGGTTTTTGACTTGGTGCATGTGTTAGTGAGGTGGCTCTCACCGCATTTAAGGCACCTGTACTCCGCTCTACATAACTTCTGAGCATGACCAAACCTCTGACACCTGTGGAATTGCCCAGTTGAGGCCCTTTTTCTCAGAGGTTCTAAGGTAATTTTGGAGTCCACATTACCCCAGGAAACATAAGTATTCTATAATACTTATAAAAATGCTTTTATAAGTATTATGGATCTCCACATTTCACGTACGACTAATTACGCTGTCAACCTCATGAGTGAGATTGATCTAGACACCTTCATAGAGTCGCTCGACAAAGGGCTGGAGCTCAGCTTTTTAAAAAAGCTTCTAAAAAGTTTGAGCTCGAGTGGCCCGGCTTCCTCAGTTTATACTCTTTGTCCGGAGATGATGATGAGGCCGAAGACACTGCCCAAATGGGGGAGAAACTAGAGTTGGTATTCTCGGCTTCCCCCGTCAGCAGACCCACGCGCGCAAGACTACAGAAGGAAGAAGATGGTCCCATCTTCGATTCCTCTGCCTCCCCCCAAAGAGAAGGTGCCCCCCCCCCCCATCGTTCTCCGTGAGAAACAAAGATGGGCATTTTTGAAGTCCGCCATGACTAAACTTCAAATACAATACAGGTCAGCAAAGAATGTGGACGACGACGTTAAAATCCAGCCCGTCACCGTTATGGATTACAGAATATTGACAAAAGCATTAGACTCCAGTGGTACGCAATACCACACCTTCTCCCTCGTCTGAGAGAAGAATCTGAAAGTAGTCCTCCGAGGTGTTTCAGAGGGTATAACTACAGATGAATAACTGCGATCGAATCTACCAAGACCTGCCACCTATCAAGGTCAGCAGAATGATTAGAGCTGTATTGTTTATTCTTATCCTTATAAGGACTGGCTTAAAGGGGCGAAGCAAGAATGCTTTTCATCTTCCCCGTTATCTGTAGAGGACAGTGTAGGGATAAAGTGTTATTGAGCTATTAAAGCTCTGATCATGGCAGGAGGGTAACAGCAATATCCGAGCCTCAGTTAGAACTTCATTGGCTACAGCATCGCCATCCATTACCCTCCAAGGGTATTAATTAATCAACGCATCTCACGGTCGATTCATAATCGTGGCTAGTCATCCCTAGTTTAATCTAAAACGATATTTTTCTATTTATATTTTAAAACATTGGATTTTAAAACGGTGTTCAAAAATGATCAAGATCCGCTTCCTCAATTTTTTCTTATTTGGCCGAAATCATTGTAATAATGACTGATTATTTTTATTCACTAAAAGTAGTATTATTTTCTAATTAATATATTTAGTTGCTGACTAGAAACAACAAAGGCAAACTTATCATATGAAATAGCTTGTATAGAGATGTATTTTTCAATATTAAACCAAGATATATTTTAATGATTGTTTAATAATGAGTAGAAACAAGAATAAATTAGTATGAGCTAGAGATCAAATCGCCAATATGAGACGGATAATAGAAAGAGCACAGGAATATCAAAAGAATGTCTACCTTTGTTTCCTTGACTATAGCAAGGCTTTTGACTCTGTAGATCATGTGAAACTGTGGAATGTGTTAAGAACAAGCATTTCATTATCCTTCTGAGGAATCTTTATAAT
This sequence comes from Typopeltis vanoorti, assembly GCF_054136105.1. NCBI lineage: Eukaryota > Metazoa > Arthropoda > Arachnida > Uropygi > Thelyphonidae > Typopeltis > Typopeltis vanoorti. The sequence goes on along the minus strand of NC_143571.1, from coordinate 52,587,081 downwards.
GAACAAGAAGCTACTCCGAACAGATCTTGGAGAAACTGAGTATTTCACAATAGGTAATGGGGTGCGACAAGGATGCATTTTATCTCCGTACCTGTTTAACTTGTACAGCGAATACATTTTAAGAATGGCAGTGCTGGAGGAGTCTTCAGTTGGAATTAAAATTGGTGGAAAAAATATTAATAAATTGAGGTATGCAGATGATACCACCTTGCTAGCAGAATGCAAAGATTTGGAGGAACTTATTATGAAAGTTAAAGAAGAAAGTGCTAAATATGGTCTTAAACTTAACTTCAAAAAGACAAAAGTTATGGCAACATGTGAACTTAATGATTGAAGTAGATGGGGAGAAAATGGAAGCAGTTAACAGTTTTGTACTCCTAGGATCCCGAATTGATCAAGATGGTTATTGTACCGAAGAAGTTAAAAGAAGATTATTACTAGGGAAGAAAGCAATGACAAATTTAAGCAAGATCTTTAAAGATAAAGATATTAGCCTCACAACAAAAATCAGAATCGTGAAGGCAATGGTATTCCCTGTAGTAGTACTGTATGGATGTGAAAGTTGGATCCTGAGAAAGAGTGAAAGAAGGAAGATAGATGCATTTGAATTATGGGTTTGGAAACGCTTACTGAGAATACTATGGACTGCGAAACAAACCAATAAATCAGTGATAGACAGAATAAAGCCAGATTGCTCCCTCTAAGCTATGATCGTTAAGCAAAAATTGTCATACTTCGGACATATTATGCGAGCAAATGATAGTCTGGAGAAGATGATGAATTTTGCTAAAGTCATGGAAGCAGTAGAAGAGGAAGACCAAGAGTTAGATGGGTGGATGGAGTTAAAGAAGCAACTGGAATTGTTGCTTCTTTAACTCCATCCAGTAGTGGAATGTGCTTGGAAGTTCTGAAAGATATGGCCAGGGACATATCTCTGAATGAACATACATTCTCCATCTGAATGGAGAATGTATGTTCATGGAGTCACCAGGAGTAGAAAATGACTCGATGGAACATAACAACAACAACAACCAACAGTAGATGTAGATCTCTGATTCACATACTTTGTGATTCGAACAGGAAACCAATAAAATGTTATTTATCAAAGAACTATTATTCAAAATGAAAGAAATATCTTGGTATATTTTAAATTTGATTACTAAATAAATAAAGTCTTATAATGAAATTTAAAATGTACTTAACACAGAACAATAAAAGAGTACAATTTATTTATATGTAGCTCCGACTCGAGAACTTTTTTTTTTTTTTTTTTAAACCTACAGCACATTATTCGTGTCATAAGTGAGAACAAATGTGGAATTTAAAAAAAGAACAATTAAAAAAACTGTCCCAAACAGCAATTCAGTGAATCTCTCTCTCTTAATCTTTAAAAAAACATTACCGATTTTATGGCCTCACTTAACTCGATGGATCCATTAGTATTTAGATGGATACCATCGGTACCAAACCATTTCCTATTTTTAGCAAACTGATCCCACAAATTAATAAATCTTATTGTCTATTTTGAATCCATTGCTCTTACTATGAATTTTCTCGGTGTGAACTCGTCAAATCTTGGAATTATATTAATGAAATTAAAATATTTTTAAACTCTTGATTTAGCGGTTAATGTAAGTGCCAAGATATATTCGTACAGTTTCTTTATATAAATCCAGTTTTGAAATCATTCATTACCAACTAACATAAGCACCTAAGAATTTTTGTTGTTTTTCTTGCTGGTTTTTCTCGATCAGCTCCACGAAAATACACCTTCAGTTATTTTCTTTCGACCCAGCCTGAATGAAATAGTCCTACCTCCCTATCACAGAATCGCCTGATATTTCAATTTTGGTTAAAGCATGTCTAATACAATTTGTGTAATCTGACACGCAATCACGTATGATCCTAAATATTAGAATCATCTCCTTCCCATCGGTTCATTCACCTTTTTCACCAGTATGACTAGAATTATCTATCCCTGATTTATCACTATCAATACCAGAACAGTTATCCGCTATTAGATCAGCTTTTACTTGATCTATCAATCATATTGATAACTCAATTCAGGGTAGTTTTCCTGAATATTATGCCATCGTTATATGGCTAACCTTTATATAATCTTCAAGTTTAGCAACTGCATGCTACAAATTACTAATTTTCTCTAACGTATACCATCTGTCCAAAAAAAAACCCCGAACTTTTTTCGCTGTCAACAGGTAGCGAAACTAGTTGCGCTACCTGTTGTATCTTTTTGTTGTAGAACCCTTTATTAGTTTTGTGTCAACTCTTTATGACATTTGTTTCATTAGAAGCCAAGTTATAGTGCCAAGAGTGACAGTGTGTTTTGACGAACGGTCGGTTGTCACGATATTCATGCCGTACCTACGAATTCTCGCTATCAATCGCTTCAAAGTTTCGAGATAAAACTCACCATTGACCGTTTAGCCAGGCGTAACGAATTCTTTGTGGATATTGCCCTTAGAATCGTAGAAAAAAATCAGCATTGTGTTTACTATTGACTTCTCCAAGCAACTTTTTTCGGATGCCCCTCTTCTGGTGGTCTCCACTCAGCACTCTGGCGCTTTGTTTCGGGCTCATACTCAAAACAGCATTTTCTTCATCAGTAAAATTTGTGTCAAGGAAGCTTGAGTCCTTACGAGCGGTTTTAATGAAGTTCTTGCAGTGTTCAATTCGATACATTTTTTGATCGTCGGTCAACTTGTGAGAAACAAATCGCGAATTCAATTTACGAAGGGCCAAACCTTCGGTCAAAATGTTGTGCACAGTTGATTTTGGAATCCCCAATTCATATTCAATTCAATCTCACGGACTATTTCGGGTTTTCTTTGATGATATCATGCACCTTTTGGATGCTAACTTCGCACAGTCCAGTTTTTGGACTTCCCGGCTTTTCGTCGTTCTCAAGCGTTCACGACCACTTTGAAATCGCTTAAATCACTCGTAAACTTGAGTACTAGATACGCATTCATCACTATATGTTTTTTGAAGCATTTGTAAAATTCGCTGCGATTGACTTTTGTTTAACACAAAAGTCAATCTGCTTGTGGGATGAAAAACCCCAGATATACTGGCGGAAAAAACCCTGCTCTCCACGCCCAAGACCGGCTAACTTGGTTATGGCTGAGGAAGATCCTTAAGCTCCTCACGTCATCGATGGGAATCGAACCTAGGACACTCCTTCCCCAGGCATATGGTTGCGAAGCGCAAAGCCACTAGGCTAACAGCGAACATAAACAGTTGACACAACACTAATGAAGGTTGCCACTTTCGACAGTAAAAAGATACAACAGGTGGCGCTACTAGTTTCTTCTGTTTTCGAAAATTTCGGTTTTTTTTTTGGACAAAGGGTGTATTAAATCAGATATATAATTTAATATTAAATATTGAATTTAATATTAATTTGATCTAATCAAAAGTGAATTGAAGGTAGATAAGGATCGGAGTGGTTGGATTTACAGCCGAATAAGATAGTATGGCCAGTATATTATGCTTTTTAATTATGAGTGTGTTGTTTTCTGACCATTTTACCTATTTTTCGAGAAAAAAGTAGTTTGAAAGAGGCGTGATGATAGAATGTCATGTTGCTGGCCTATCTATTCAGCAAATTGTTGACAACCTCGGCCATCCCAGGTCAATAATCAATGACACCATAGTGAGATTGAAGCGCAATGAGTCAACTGCTAGTACTACCTGCAGTGGACGACCCATCACACTCAAAACGTAACCGTAGGGTAATGTATACCATTCATCGGCCGACACGTTGAATGTGGAGTTCCGGGCATCGACTGGAACATGAATCTGTACAAAAGCATTCAGAACCGAGGCTCACAACATGGGTTTCCATAGTTGGACCGTAATATGCAAGCATCACATTATCCAGACCAATATGCAGCGTTGTTTTCAGTAGTGAAAACAGCATGTGCAATGGGATGTGGAAGCTTGGAAAGCTGTGCTACGGAGCGATGAATCATGCTACACCCTCTACCGAGCAAGTGGGGTGGGTGTGGGTGTGGTGGATGCCGAAGCACGTCTCTTACAAGAGTACTTAATCCCAACTACGAAATTCGGAGGTAGCAGTGTGATGGTATGGGCCTGTTTTTCCTGGTTTGGCCTCGGACCTCTGTTTGTGGTGTCACGATTATTGAACTCCGAGAGGTATCTGAACATTCTGGACAATGCAATGCGTTCTACTTTGTGGCATTTCTACGGAACTGACCATTGTCTTGCTGAACAATGCGCCATGTCTTAAGGCTGCTGCTGTAACTGCGTGGTTTCTGGATATAAACGTCACCACACTAACTGCCCTCCACAGAACCTTCATCTCAACCTATTGAACATCTGTAGGATGAACTGGAGAGTCGAATGAGGTCAAGTGACTTCCGCCTCACAACAGTCCAAGACCACATTACATATCTACTATAAGAATGGCCCAAAATTCTAATTGATCGCTATCGTACGCTAGTGGAAAGTATGATCTGTAGGATTGCTGCAGTCATCACAACGAAAGAAGTTCCTAGATCTTATTAAGGTAGGCACCAAGGCTATTTGTTCCTCACAGTATGGTGTCCGTTGACTACTTTTCAAGCAGTCTGAAAGGGGAGTGATATGCATATGAGAACATTTGAAGCGAATTCATCCACCTTCATATTCCAGAGACTAGTTATGCAGATACTTCATGTCAAACTGTTCTTTGCTTACATGTGCCTAAAGCATTAAAACACTTGTATACTTTCTAAAAGTATATTTAAAGTATACTTAAAATGATATTGTCATGAATAATTTTTCAGAAATATACACTCATGTACCAAACCATTATGCATTTGGGTCTCTTTTGGGCTGAGATAACTCTACTTACACACGTCACATTGACTCCCCTAGACCACAAAACATCCTGAGATATTCTGTACAAACTAGGCATACTAACGTGAGCTCACTGACCCTGCAAGGCGCTGGTATCTACCTGGGAATGTTGAAATCTACATGTTTCCACCGACGGTCGATGAGATTCAAATAAAAAAAAATTAGGGGAACAGGGGAGAACACAGAATGCTTGAATATTCTTGCACAATATAAACTTGTCGCAAGTTACATTATGTTGCTGGAAGAGTCCAGATCCATGGGATCATATTGTCATTTTCAGATCAGGAGAGTACCTGATCTGAAACAATCTCCCAGGTAGAAATTAGCAATCAAGGTGCGTTCAGTGGGTACGAGATGACCCAGTGATGTACACGAAAACAATCCCCCATATTATACTTCCTCCTGTTTCACAATCGATCATAGTGAGTGTCAACCTAGAGCATAACAGAGTACTGATACACAAGATAACGCAGTACTGAAGATGTCTAGACATTTGCTCTTCTATTGGAAAAACTTCGACTCCTGTTGAATCTAGGACGCAAAGGAACATTATTTAGTTGCTTCCGCTGTAATTCAAAACCAATCGAAGTGTATTATAAAAAAATAATCGTGTTTACACTTATCTCACCATGAATTAAACATATTTTATCTTTCTGTGCTAATAAAAAAAATACAATATAGACAATTCTCGTCTACAAAATGCACGAAATAAACATTTAACTTAGAATCCTGTTTCAGAATGAGTCAGTCGACCTGTAGGTGATTCTGTGGTTCTGTTTGTAATTTCCGATGCGAGTAAGAAAGCATTTCTTTATAAAAGGACATGAAACAAGTTAAAATTGTCTCCTAGTCAGATGATACTTCTTTATCTACTTCAATACAAATATGTTTTGCTTTTTTCACTCAAGATGAATTCTTCTTTGCAGCGTAATAGGAAATACAGTCTATCAAGAAGAAGATTGAATAACGAAAAAAAAAAAACCTTTTTCCAAAACTAATCTGATCCCACTCGACTGGCTGTAGTATATTTTGCCGATACGCTGATTTCTTTCTGCTCTGAAAAGAATCTGCTATACAGAAGCACATAGCCATCATATTAGCGGTAGACCTTGTACAATGACTGAGCCAATGCGATCTAAATTAGAATGTTTTGCTAGAAATCCTGGTGATATTAAGAACATAGAGAGAGAGAGAGAGAGAGAGAGAGAGAAAGAGAGAGAGATGAAACTTTGGCCTCCGATTAACAGGAGATGGATAGCAAACCTTTTCAAGAATGCCCATCTTCTATACGAAAATGTATAATGAAAAGGAAGTCTGCATATTTTCTCCTTGTAAAAGACAGACGAATCTCGAAACCGCATCTTCAATAGGGAACATGGTAATGATAGCCTGCCAATTGAAAAGATAATTAAAGCTTTCGTTGCCATGTTGCTATATTGAAAGTTGGTGAATTACCTCAATATCTCAACTATTATCATTAAAATACATTTTGAAAGAAAACTTTTCTCTCAGACTTACAGTTCTTTATAGGATGTTAATAATATCGGTAATTAATGTTGTCAATATAGTCTGTAGTCTAGACGTTTTGTCTGTTTTTGATTCAATGAACATGTCTGGAATATAGGACTTCAATAGGCAGGACAGCTGTGTTTCATCAACTCTTTGGTTTCTTTTTTCCTGTAATATTAAAATTTTTAGAAAATGAAAATGAAAAGTTATTCGTATTTTCATTAGCCTTTAGTTTCTTGTCTTTTTCATTGCAACTAAGATTTTAATAACAAAGATATATAGGTAAAAACATTACAAATCAAGAAGTCTCAAGTACGAGAATATGAGTGTGGTAATATATTGTAGCAGTGATGTTTTGTAAGTTTGATAGATGCATTCAGTTTACAATATGGTCAAAACTGGAATTGATATTACTTAGAAAAAGGAGGGCGATTTTTTTCACATTACATCATATTATCGTCACAAGTGTGCGAACCCTCTATAGAATAATTCGTTTGTTCAGATCCTACTTTGCATGGCCATTTGTAAAAAAGTCTTTAAATGGTAGACGATTTCCTGGATCGGTGCGAAATCCACCCTTCTTATTTCCCTGAAAACAACTGCATGTTTACTCTTACCAGTACAGTTTTTAGATTACTCATCCTGTATCTGACTCCTGGATAAGTTTACAATCTGTAATGGACCGAGCTGACATAAGAATAAGAAAAAACGAATCTGAATCGAAACTTCCAAGTAATGAGTAACACGATCCACAGTCTCTGATGCCGTGAACGTTTCAATAAGATTTTGACAACGTCAAGTTAATGCTAATTATTACCACGCGTGTTATTCTTTGCCATGCTGTTCCAAAGGACAGACGGTTAGTGCGCTGTACCGTTGCTCATTCCTCCACTGCTTCAGTCGCAATGAAAATATTGTGTAGCATTTGGTATTCACGAGACAATAAATAAATTATATAATAGAACTGATGAAACGACTTGGAACAGCGTAAACCTGAATATTCATCAGCTTTCTTCTATTCTTTTTTCTGCTGGTAGAGAGAGTGCTCACATTCCTCACAAGTACAATTATCAATACTACTCTTCCCAGCCACACACACTTGAATGGTGTTCCGCGTATATGACAGTGGTGGTCAGTGTTTTCTTTCCAACCTTCATAGCTGTTCAAAGACAACTAAATTTATATAATTCATAATTCGCCTTAGATTTCCTATGGAACCATTAGTTTCGACTCTATCAATGTTATGATTTTATCGTTGTTGGTATTGCTAGCACGTCCAACGCGCAGGTGGTAAGTGACCTAACACAAGCTAACCAGTGTGTTGTTCTGCATTGCAAATATACATACGCATGAAAATTATACGTACATCAGTATATCTAGCTGCTAACCTCATGTCAGGCAAGATTAAAAAAAAAGAATAAAAACTTCTTTATGGAGCTTGTAAGGTATCAGGAAAGCACAATCCATTATATTGGAAAAATGCTGAGATCCCTAATCAGTGGACCACACACCAGCATGATTTATGCTAACCCTTTCCGGAAGTCTGAATTGGCAGACCATGCTATCAGGGAAGATCATGCGGTTGAATATTTCAATGCCGCGCTGCTTTATTTTATTAATGCCTTTATTTGATTTTTTTTTTCCTGGAAACGTTTGAAAGTGGCAGGCAACTTGTAATTACGAATATAAACGTAAATCAAGTGTCTGGAGGACAATTAGACCATTTACCACCGGCAAGTTGAACGTGCTAACAATACCAATAATAATAAATTAACAGAATGAATAGAGCTATAGGTCCCCTGAAGAAATTCAGTAATCCATGAGGAAACGTATGTGGGATGTAGGTAAATTATTTAGCTGTGTTTATTACTTTGATTGAGTGTACAGTGTGGCTGCAGTTCCTGAAACCTTTACATATGAATGTTTAACAGAATGTCACCTCCTGGTGACTGACTCGACTTGTATTACAAATAATCCGACCGAACAAGGTTTTGGTAACATGACTGCAAACTAACTTCTTACATTAATGCTGACCTGCGTATTATAGATTCTGATTTAAAATGTTTGCATAACTTCACAGTTTAAAAGAAAAGTCCACTGAAAAATTGTTATAACGTATTGTGGAAAATAACATAACAGAATAGATGAAAAAAGAAAGATGATGAAGAAAGAGAAGAAGAGGAAAAATAGTATGCCGTTTATCCTTCCCATGATATAGCATAAAATAACCAGCTATCCTCGAGACTGCTATTTCTGTCTTACACAAAAGAAATTTAACGAAACAAAATTATCTTAATTATGAAGTGATTGTCATAATCAATGTCTCCCTACTCTGGTTCCTTCATATTACTCAGCGAAAGAAGTTGCTCTTCCCAATTACAAAGAAAAGACAAAGAAGTACATCACGAAATATCCACAGCATTCTAATTCCATTTGTTAACAGGATATTTAAATCCAAAATGAGCAAAGCGAGTAGTTTCCTAGTACATTTTCCAAATTTGTCAAAGTACAAGCAGAACTTTATGATCCAGGATGCAAGATTGAGGTTGCTAGCTAAAGATTCGAGATATAGTCGTATTTAGAAAACAAAGGGAAGCAAGAAATTGTTGGCATTCCATCTTTGTGTGTAAGCAAATATAAATCGAATCATGGAAGAATTAGGATTTGAAATTAACTTTAATTTATTGATTCATTTGATTCTGTTTGAAGTCGATTTGTTACACGATGAGAACAAAACGTTATGAAGGAAACTTACTGTAGAATTCCTTGCACGGAATATGCAAAAATAAATAAATAAACGTTATTAGAGCATATGTGTAATATGTTTACTGAAACGATAGATGAAGAGACAATATACTGTAAAAGAATGGGCAAAAGGAGATCTAGTTCCTTTCACTACTGTAAAACACTCCATTGAGTGTTTTACAGTAGTGAGTAGGAGATAGAGAGGATCCTGAGTCGAAATGCATAAAGTTAAGTCTAGTGAAGAATGTTTTCAAGGCAGTTTAATTAAAACTTACTTAAGAGAAAAGGATTATATTGTGAAACTGTGACACAAAACACCAACGAGATATCTTAATTGGTTCGGCAATTCGATTCTAAATGATAAGAGATTCGATTCAAATTAAAACCTGGAATGAACCACAAGGAACTCCAGTTACATTATTTATGGTTTTTTAATTAATAATACAGCTATCAGCAATTTGCAGGTCTGTTGCATGATTATTCGCATTTAAGTTTCAAAATTTCACTACAATACATTTTTATATTCTTCTAGACTTTTTTCCAGACAACTTTAGCGCTGTTAGAGCTGAAGAAGCCAAAGATTTCGTTAAGTATCCTGGAATATCAAGAAACATTGAATTCTGCTAAGGGTGAGTGACGTTTCCAAGTTCTGCAGAACGACCGTAATGTTCTTTATGTAATAAATTTAGGCTGATAAGAACATGATTTGTTCTTTATATATTTTTTTCTTTAATGTGGTCTTTTATTTGCAATCATAATACTATCTTCTGGTATATTTGAATAGTGATTTCAACTTTAATCTCATTTACTATATGTTCATCTTTCAAAGTAAGTAATATGATGATATAAGTTCATAGATTCTGAATACAAAAAAAAATAAAATTATTTCGATGTATATATTGGAAATAATGAAGCTCACATAGACCCGTCTCTTTTTGAGTTGGCTATATTCTTGATAATTCTCTTATCAATCCATTTATAGACTAACAATTAGCACCGGAGTATTTTATGATAGTTAGAGAGATGTTCAGCATATAACAAATTAATAGCTCGGATGAGCAACAAGACTTTAGGTTGGATTAGATTTGAAATTACGACCAAAGCAACTGAAGTTATAAAGCCAGTGTATTGTCTGCTAATTACGTGTCTTTTTGACGGGTAACTCAGTTTTACGTTCCTTATAAAAATTCTTTGCTTTCCTACACCTTTGCTGTCGATGCAAAGTCCGGTTTTGTTCAAAGGACATTGTCTGTCAATATGGGACGTGAGGTTATACTTCCACGTTTCTATGGCAACATTCGGTTTTCTTTTGTTTTTGTTTAGAAGTCAGCTCATGTTTCAATGGGAAGTTAACACCGAGGGATTGCTTCCTAAGTTATAATTTTACGTCTAAACAAGGTGGATGATTATGTTAATACATATCCCTAATAATGTTACGAAATCGGCTACGAATCAGTGCGTTTTACTCCAGATCTAGTCATTGTTTAAGTTTGTTTTAGTATGTACCTACTTATCACCAATAACAATTGTCAGCGCATGCTTCAGAAACTGTCACTGCTAATGTTTCATTATATATATATATATATATATATATATATATTATTACTAATAATAGTGTTACTTTAAATTAATTTTTATGGATAAAACTTTATCCTAAAAATAAAATATACGCGTATTGAAATCCGAAGTTTATTTTCAAAAACTAAAAATGTGACAGATGCTCCCATCTTTTAATTAATTAATTTATTTTCTTTTGAATATCACCACACTGTAACTGAGCTCTGGATGGCGACACCAACGCTACACTAATATAATTTATCCAGACGCTACCAGCATTATTAGCAGACCACGATCGTATTTTATTAGGACTAGCACCACTATTGGCGACTATCGATCTGTTTGCTACTACACTGCCTCAGTGTTTGGAGTATTTGTTTTTATTTTTAATGACGTTAGACGTAAAACAGAAAAGGGATTTTGGTCACTATGCCGGAGTCTACTACAAGTGATCTGTTGGTCTAAAATGATCTTGAAAAAAAAATTGAGAACTAAACCACGGCTACAAAAACTATATTATATCTAATGCACATGAAGTGCAATCTAGTTTTTGTAGCTGTGGTAAATTTTAGCAATATTTGTTTTTCTTAAATTAAATAACCCGTACAGAAAAAAATAATTGAAATATAAATGCAAATTATTCAAATGAGTTTTATACGTGATATTTTTTCAAAATAAATAAATAAATAAATTATATATATAAACTCAACAAGAAGAGGAATCCCACCAGATCACCTACATCCAGTTACCATATATAAGCTCTTTGACTCCAAAACTTGCTAGAATTTTGAAGAAATTCAACATAAAAACCAACTATATTACTCTACCAAAGCTTCGTTCCTTTCTGAGCCGCCCAAAACCAAAACACAACTAGCTACATTTTCCAGGTGTTTATAAAGTTGTGTGCGACTCCTTGCGGACATGTATAATGCTATGCATTAAGAGAAGGGTCACTACCCAGACCGGTTTCGACCTTTATTGAGGAGCTGTTTAAGTAAAGACCTCTCTAAAAATTCGGCGTCCCCTAGACCACTCCCTACAAGTGACCGTCAGGGAAAGCAATCACTTCTGCGCAAAAGCACATCAGTGGGAGCAAGACCCAGAGGTGGTGATACTAAGTCGTTATAAGGACTGGCTTAAAGGGGCGAAGCAAGAATGCTTTTCATCTTCCCCGTTATCTGTAGAGGACAGTGTAGGAATAAGGTTATTGAGCTATTAAAGCTCTGATCGTGGCAGGGGGGTAACAGCAATAGCCGAGCCTCAGTTAGAACTTCATTGGCTACAGCATTGCCATCCATTACCCTCCAAGGGTATTAATCACCGCATCTCACGATCGATTCCACTCACAACCACCCAACAACCGGTGATACTAAGGTAGAAGTAATGGAGAAGTCATATTTCCATATGTGAGTTGCCAAAAGGTGTCATCACTCCTTATTATTAAAATTCTCTCGATTAGAGATAGTTGATGGAAGTTTTTTCATTTGACTTTGCTACCAATTATATATTTGGTTTAATCCTTTTTCCAAATGTAAAGGCGCAAACTTTGTTTGCTTACACAATGCAAACAAGGTTTGCGCCTTTACATTTGGAAAAATGATTAAACCAAATAGAATTGGTAGCAAAGCCAAGTTAAAAAAACTTCCATAAACTATCTCTCAGAGAATTTTAATAATAAGGTGTGACACCTTTTGGCAACTCGTATATGGAAATATGACTTCTCCATTACGTCCACCTTAGTATCACTACCTCTGGGTCTGGCTCACACTGACGAGATCTCAATAAAGGTCGAAACCGGTCTGGGTAGTGATCCTCCCCTTAATGCATAGCATTATACATGTCCGCAAGGAGATGTGCTTTGCATTATGGGATACTAAGGCAAGTGATGAGAACTTATACCACCTTTGCCACGAGTTGTCCCAGTCCTAAAAATACTTCAGGCGCAAACTTTGTTTGCTTACACTTGGATAAAAGATTAAACCAAATATATAAAATGGTAATTTGTTATGCCTTTACGTCTTCAGTAATATCCATAGAATATCCATGCTCTTGCCGGGATTCGAGCCCGTAGGCTGTTATTTGGAAAGTGAGTATACGATAAACACTCGGACGGCTAAAGTACACAGCCCTTTAATCTTCCGAATGAAGAACTCAAAACTCAAGTTCTGAAAACTTAACTCCTAAATAGAAAGACAAAACTAAATTAGCTTCATAGACGATCTTAAAGCAGTTACGTTAGATTTAGTTTAAGATACTTTTTCCAAGTGTTTAAATACGAATGGATCATAATCCAATGCGCATTAAACAAATATTTATAAGCATGAGAAAGGTTTTGGTAGCATTAAAACTATATAAATCTTCCATTGGAGAATGATGGACATTATTGTAGGCCTTCGCAGTTGGTTTGCGAAAAGAGAAACAGTGGGTTTTATCCTCACTCGATTGGTACGCAGTTGGGGTGATCGTTTTTACTCAGAAGAAAAGAATAAGTTAATTAAGAAAACCTTAAGGCATTCGGAAATAAGTTATAAACCAGTCATTCCCTTGAAATGATGAATTCTATACTTTCTCTTTTACTAGATTTCTGTGTCGGACATTTTTTGTCAATATACATTTTGTAAATTCAAATGAACTGGTTTCTGTTATTTTTTTTTCTTCTTTGTAATGCATCTTTTGTTACGAAATCTACAGTTTGGTTTATATCTTGTATATAAAATTACTTATAACATAACAACTGAACTCAGAGCTGTTTTTATGCTGTACCTAGAATGTTGTTGTCATATATAAGATATGATTTTGAAAAGGAAACATAAAAATTACTTCTTTCGAATCCATTTGCCCAATTTTGCTACTAATAAACGATTGAAGGTCGACTAAAGTTTATAACCGTCAATAAATTCCATTAGATATACTAAATATAAATTTCTTTTTTGTTCATGCATCATGAACAGAGTTATTAATTTATATAATTTCTAAAGGTTGTCTAATATTTGCTCTAATATGGTTCAATTTAAACCGAACATTGAACAAGATATGATCAGTTTTTGTACAAAGAACTCAAGAAGTAAATTATAAAATTCATCCAACTTATTGCGTACGTTTCTATATATAGACAGTCATAACCATTAATAGTTACTTACATATTTTACAACATGCACCCTAGGACCTCTGTAGTAATAAAATTAGTTTTTAATCTTCCTTAAATAATGGAAGCGTAATTCAGATCGAAGATGATGCTCCATTTTCTTTAACCTTAAATTTATCAGAGATGAATGAAATTAGATGTAACTTGAAATAATGTAGATTAATTCTCATTATCTGATGGTATTAATACAAAGGATATCTTTACTCCATCGCCTTGTTTACACTTTCTTTCCTTTTCTCTTACAGACGTTGAATAAGGTTTCCTTATTTCGAAACAAATGATTAAAAATACCATTTACCAATATTCTATGCATTTTCCCATGAAGCCTTAAATTTGTCTATCTCTCTTATCCCATTTAAAAGAGATGATTACAGCAAAGAATTCTAATCATCTTTTCTAAAAATGACTGTTTCCATAATGGTATTCATCACGAATTTCTTCGAAATGATCTGATAATTTATCAGATAGATAACTCGTATTAGCACACTGTAATTGTGTCGATTACTTTAATGCAAAATTGGCTTCGTTTTAGTTTTCCCGATGAGATATCTCTCAAAGAATGATTGTCTTTAGGAATGGAAGATGTGTTTAGAAGCGAATACTTTTTTTTAATCTTTTTTCGGCAATCGAAAGATGAACAACAAGATAAAGCGACACTTCCGCTTATGTCACAGAATGCTTCTAAATGATATACAGCTCAACTATTCCCTAATACTTCCTTCCATCGTTTTGTTTGCTTTTCGCCACTATATTGATTGATGGAATGAGGATGGGGAAGATGAAATGGATGGAGAACAGAAGGAATTACTTAATCTTCAACCGCTTTACGACATGTAGAAAACAAGGTCAAAGATCATTCTCGATAAGATATTAGGAGAGGGAGAGGAGATGGCACAGTAAGAGAAGGGAGGAAAAGATATTGATGAAACCAAGAATTATATGATGCCATCTCATCCGCTTCCCTCCTGTTACACTCTTAGTCTTTCCTTAGCCCTTTATATAATAATATCTTGCGGTGGATTGGAGGAGCGACCACTGGAAAGGAGTTATGAGCTTGTTAGGGATTTTAACGCAGTTATTGTTGCTTTGTCATTCTGTCCGAGCTACCGATGGGATTAATAGCTTTAGTAATTGCTCAAAGAGATTACTATAGATTATGCTTCGAGTACATGTTTGGTTCATGAAGCTGTAAATTCTCTGCTACAGGATCATCTGATGGTGATCCTCGCTGATAGGATGAAACATGAAGACGCCATCAAACTATGGCTAGCATAACAGGCTAACTTTTATTGTTATGTGATGGTTCACGTGCTATCATGCTATTGTACGTTTATATCTTTATTACTATTGAATGTTTATCACTAGCAATAAAAATTCTAAGAATTTAAGAGGAACACTACAAAATGTAGCATTTCCCCCTAGCATTCCTTATGTTCTTTTCATATTCGGAGCATTTACTCAATTTTTTTTGAATCATCGAACCATATCTGTTTTGAATTTTAGCTTAAATTCAAATTTAGAAGTCAAATAATTATAAAACTTGTATGACATTATGTTAGCAATTCCACTTTAGTTCAAAAGCGTTAGGTGCGCAATTGAAATCGGGAATTTTCCATGAAGGATGTTGTTCCATCCTTGCTAAGCAACCCCTTTGGTTGGAAATACCTATGTTCGAATCCCGTTAGGACCCGGAAAAACTTTTGTAAAGATTTTTGTTGTTTCTTCTTTCTATTTCTTCTTCTTCTTCCTCGGCTGGAAATCTGAAGGCGACTTAGCCACTCTTACATCGATATGGTAGGACTTTTTCCACCCGAAAAATCGGGTTTTTATGTTTCCGCATCTAAATCCAAGAATATTTTAGGAAGTAACGCTCTTTCTAATGAGAATTAGAAAGAGCGTTGTGTGTGTTTGTGTGTGTGTGTGTGTGTGTGTGTGTGTGTGTGTGTGTGTGTGTGTGTGTGTGTGTGTGTGTGTGTGTGTGTGTGTGTGTGTGTGTGTGTGTGTGTGTGTGTGTGTGTGTGTGTGTGTGTGTGTGTGTGTGTGTGTGTGTGTGTGTGTGTGTGGAAACTAAGGAAATACATTTAAACGTCTTGTCAAGAAATTTTATCGATTGTATGTTCTGCACCTGCTTTGATAGCCTGCTTTCCTATAAGTGATTCTATCTCTCTCTCTCTCTCTCTATCTTGTTCGCCAGCTTCTAGTGCTTAGCAAATAGCTAATGTCGAGTGCCATTAACCTCATTCCAATCTGTGGTTCCTAATCCGGTTAGGGCTAACTTTATTGGTATAAATGGCATTTCTGGCATAAACGACAGTAGTCCAGACAGTCACAGAAGCAAACACGTCAAAAGGCATCTAATGCACTTCCGCATGTCTACCCGTATATTGTAAACACTCCAGCTCGGTAGCAAGCAATTACAAAGGCGAAAAATTACCTGGGAGAGAGAAGAGGCTTGCTTCTTGCACACAATAAGCCCACTTGTAACAGCCTAAAAATACACCAAGATCTATAGATTTTCGTATGGTAAAGACACGTGATTATTCTTTTCTTAGCCCCATAGAAAGAAGAAACCTCTTTTTGTAAGCATGCACGCAACACACGAACAAAAGGCGAAATAAAGTTATAACCACGTAGGTAAAAAAAGAAATATATTACATTTTTATTAGCAATATTTTGAAAATTTATTTAATTAAAATGGTAGAATTGAGAAATGGTTTAATAACTTGTCTTCTATGAATTCTGTTAAATAAATCTGATTTTAATTCGAATTTTCTCGTAATCTGCTCTTTTATAAAAATGAAAGACAAAATCTGAATTTGTGATTAGCAACACACGTAGAGCTTTAAGTGAAGTAATATATAAAACATTTATTTAATTTACTTTAATTTAATAAATAATTATTAGCATTTCAATTAAGTTACACATTACATTCGAAGTATTGACTTGATCCCTAAGCAGCCTTAGCATCCCATTGTTAATATTGCCCTCACAATTTTAAGACGGGAGTTTATTAAGGTTTTTTTCTTATAGTATAAAATAATTTTTTTGGTGAAATATAATATTTATTTAATAAAGACAAATACGTTTTGGTTTTTTCTCAAAAGCAGAGAGTTTTGATGCACCTTTAAGTACACCTGTTTGTTTTTTATATATAAAAGATAAAGAGTGCTTCTGCTGGATTTTATGTGTGGTAATTAGGTATACATTAAAAATAACGTACATGCTCGAAAGGTTTGTTTCTATTGTTTTTTTTTTTGTTTGTTTCAATAAACAGAAAAAAAATCCGGTTAGAGTTTAGGATTCCAAAATTACATTTAAAAATCTCAGAGGAAAAATACTTTGTTTCTTGTTCCATTCAGAAAAAGAAAGATAAATACATATTTGATATTTCGATACTTTATGAGATCATTTAAACTTCCTCAAGTCTGTCCCCTTTTGGAGACAGACTTTAAGAAGTTTTTCACCAACTTTTCACAAAAATATTCAATAAATGTCATCTTGAAATAAACATTATCTGCAACGCTGTTGCTACTATTATTGATTTTTAGTCCAGAATTTCTAGAAAAAAAAAAAAATATCCTTCAACGTAAGGACGATGTCGGCAGAATAATAATCCGAACAATGTCTTTATTTTTTTCTTTATGAGAAATAGCTAAAGAGGAAGGAATGATTCCACACCTTCTGCCGAACATATAAACATTAATACCCGGTGTGTTTTATTTACTCAGTACTTAGTAGAGAATTCAACGAAATCTTAAGAGAAAGCACTTAAGTGGTTTCATAATTTGTCGGCAGATGGCAACACTAAACTAGCTGTTATGACAATCCATACATTGCATTTGCATGCTCCAGACTAAAAGAATGTCCAGATGCAATCAGAAATGCTTAATGAAAATTCTTCTCGTGCACAACATCGCTATTGCCGAAAGCTCAAGACTCTTCGTATATAAAGGATATTTCTAATAAAGGTTACTTAGTGTGACATTCTCAGACCACAAGAATCACACATTGACTTGGTTGTTTCTCTGACCTGAACATGGAGAGAAGCATTATAAAAAAAATATGACCTTGCCTTAGATATTGCCATAATATCTAAGGCAAGGTCCTATTTTTTAAAAATAATAATAATATGAGAAACAGATTATTATTATTTTTGAATTTTTCGTCTTTCATTTATATATCTATAATCAAGAAACCATCTATTTATATTAAAATTTTAACACTGGTTTTATTACTAATTTTAATGAAAAGAGAAAAAATAACAATAAAGAGACGGTGAGAGCAAAAGTTATTACGTTTTTCTGCAAGAAGCAACCATGCATGCTCTATTCTGCGTACCGCGTTGATTGATTTTATGATCAGCATACATTTATGCCCTGAAGTTTCATTATACAGAGCACGTTGTCTTGTATTGCAGCCGAGGGAACGCAGTATCTTGCCTTTTCTGGATCTTGAATTAATTTCGTTGCTTTGAGAGACTTATTATTCCAACTGAGTGGAGTTCTTTTTTGTTTTTAGTCGAAAGAACATGATAAAAATCAATGTATTGCTGTGTCGTTAAGTATTTCCCTGTAAATGATCTTTTCCCTCAATCATATCGATAGCATAAACATGTAGGAAAAACACTTACAATAAAATATTATCAAGTGATAGGTTTCGGCTAAGCATGATCGTTTACGTGTATATGTAATCAGGTATGAAAAACCGAACATAGAAGCGGAAGACCTGATACTCATGAAAAATATCCAGCGTTGTTGAGCCTTCAGTTAACTTCGTATCATTTATCTCACTTTTCGCTCGAGATAGTAAACTATCTAAGTGTAGACGGAAGCGCTTAAGCATATTTCAAATGCTGTGAACGTATCTCAGGTGAATAAGATAAAACAAATGAAGATCAATGGATGAAATGATCCTCTAGACAACTAGCGTTGTTAATTTTTCTTGGCAACTTTACTGGCTGCGATTATCGGATGAATAATAAATGGTAAATTTGAAAAGGAAAAGATGACAGCATCCTGGTGTAGGGAGTATGTGCAAGAAATAGACCATCCACATAAAGTAAATTAAGTACAAAGACAATAAACCACAAAGGAAGAAATATTGTAGGAAGGTATAGTATAAAAAGATGAAAGATGTCACAACCAATCACGCACTTCTCAAAAGCATTAAATAATTCGAAAAGGCTTAAGTCTGATCCGTTTCAGTGAAAGTGACAACAGATCCTAACGTCCTCTCCAGACTATCCTCTCCAGACTACTCTGCGAATCTGTAATTACGTCAATATAACGTTAACAAATTCAGCTAATCATTTAATATATTAAATATTTAGCTTAAAATAAAAAAAAGGTTTGCAAATTTAACTTAGAATTTTATAGTAATAATGCTTTTGGAAAAAATTATTTCTTATTTTTTTCTCATAGATAATTAAACTTCCGAATATATTTAATAAAGAAAAATTGTTATTTTCTGAATTTAGAGATCTAGATTTAAAAATGCTATTTAATATCTTTATTTTATAAGGAAATACTTTAGAATAATACATTTTTAGTTTCGAATAACTTTTACATCTACTGTAGTTACATAATCATCCCATGAAATTCCATAAAAATGTTATTAAGTTATCAACCTCATTGATGTAACCATTTAACATCATTAGTTTTGATTAATAATTATTAGAATCACTTTATTTATTTTGAGGTGGATTATAAAAAAAGAAGACGATTTATCTATCTATCTTTCTATATGGATATGGATAGATATTCTATCTATTCGAGTTGTTTCAATAGCCTGGGTCATTTACTTATTTGGATGAAATATGTGTGATGTCTAAATAGAAAGCTACCGATATCAGATGAATGGTTATATTTCTCCATGTACTCACAGAGGCAAATAAATAGAATGAAAGACAAGAAGCAATGAACTATAGAAAGATATATTTAGGCCGGCGTGATAGAGGCATATCTATCTCTTGTTTGTGTGTCTTCTTCCATCACAAGTCATAAACAATGATAAATGAGTTCCTTTCCTTTGCAGGATAACATAGAACGCAGTCGCTGCCATTCAGAATGTCTTCCTGTATTATAAAAGATCTCTTCCACGTAAAGATGATGAGACCTGTAACAAGAGAAAGAGAGAGAGAGAGAGAGGGGATGAATGATCAAAGGACTAGCTCGTGCTTTAATTATTGACTGACAAGATGCTTGCTAAATTTAGAATTCTTCGATGCCTTTTATATTATTCCCACCCACGATAGGTTGTAGACCAGTACCACATCAGTATCGACGACCGGCTAAGGTATATCATGGGAGTACATTCCTCGTGTGCTGTGCACGCCTACCGAATAGCAATATCAAAGATATTCTATTTTTGCATTTATTCCTGTTAGAGAATCCCCTAATTGTTTTCTGGTTTCGCATGATTCCTAAAATCAAACACAATATACTAATGCTTCATGAATAGGACACTTTTCGACGAGTAAACATATTGCATCACATTTGCATTAATAGCCCGTGTGTACGGTCACAAATACGGACACCTTTGAGCCCTTTCAAGAGACGTACAGATGGCGCAGCGGGTCAAATTCTTAGCCTTCCAGTGGTTCTAAACAACGCAGAAGGCGATGCAGGGTGTGCGCTAAGACAATAGCATTCAGAAATTAGTGGCTGTGATTAGTTATTATTTCAACCAATCCAATTGAACGATGTTATTTGTCATGAGTTTCGATGTCTGTTTTCTAAATTTCATTTGTTTTGCCTGCTTGAAGTGTTAACTGATGTGTTTAGGACACAAATATAGACACATTTTTAATGTATAATTTTCGATAAATAATTTATAACTTTTTTGCCCATATTTACAATGGAAAACAGTGTTGAGCTTTCCGGATTGTAGGATTATATTCGAAGGAGGTTGGAACGTCTGTATAAACAAATAAGTAAAACGAGTTACTTCAATCTTTTTTTTGGTTCCATCTGGAAAAATAATAATTTTCCAAGTGATTTTTTTTTCTGTGCGTATTATATTGGCTGTATTTAAAAATCGCATCAAATTTCAAATTATCCGTGTCTCGCTCTAGTATTTGCCGATGATAATCTAGTCTCACCACGAATTTGTGCTTCTCACGTAAAGGGCGCGCGTGAAGCATAGCTATTGTTCATTTGATCTTTATGCTTGACATATTTAAAATTATATTAATTGATAAAGTATTCAAAGTTATGATAAAGAGCCAAGAGGTGTGCCAATAATAATATAAGAGCCAATAATAATATATGGGTACACCAGTCTGGCAATTCGTTAGCAGGGGTATATGTAATTTCGGTTCACTTAAACCTTGGTATTCCAGGTCTACCTACTCACTGATGAGACCTCAATAAAGGTCGAAACCGGTCTGGGTAGTGACTATATATATATATATATATATATATATATATATATATATATTCACAAACGTCCATGCCTAAGGCGGGATTAGAACCCACAGCATCTTGGTTGGAAAACAGGTACTCTATCCACTGATAACCCATACACGACAGCTGCACAGATTTTCATCCAATTAGAATAGACATACAAATACATAAGCAGGATTTGACTGATACCGAGAAAATATTTAATATTATAACCATTCGATTTATTTAATGCTTTAACGAACTAAGAGGACATAAGGAAGACATCATTACATGCTTCAAGTAACACAGCCATATTTAACGAGCATTCTTGTTTCATGGTTGAATTAATTATATAGTACTAACATTAGCAAATTCTCGTCAACTTCTGCAGACTAGTTAGATCATCTTTGTGCATGCAGTGTGTAGGATGTACAAAGTTTTCTTAATTCCTTCAAAAGCAGCTTACTTATCATTGACCCAAATATCAATAAGTGTATGACAGAATGTGAACACACACACAAGTCTTCAGTTAGAACTAGAAGCTGATAAACTTTAATATATGATCAATACGGGAAGAAGGTTTAGTGCAGTTGGATGTAACATTTGAGAAGCGTCCTGTATTTTGAAGCAAGGAGAGTATATCGGATTAATCCACGCACCTTTAATAGGCGTATTCATCCTAGTGACTTCTACTGAATATTCGTTAAAAATTTAAGAGAAAATATAAAGTATAAAACTAAATTTAGAGCAAAAATTGCTCTAAACTCCTCAGCGAGTTTGGGAATATCAGTATTTTGGTACAAAAATTGGATTTTTATGCTTCTATAATAATTTCAATGATTGCTACCGTTATAAAGAAAGTATTGCCTGGGGAAACATGCAATTACATGCTCTGGCTTGTCAGAGGATACTTGGAGAGCTAAGTTCAATACGCGTAGTGGTGATGTAACATACATCGATCTATATAATGGACATACAAATAATAGCTCAAAGGATGTAGATAACCTACTAGAAACAGATGAGAATTTTGATTTTCTGGCAGTAACTGGAGATGACTTTAAAATATTCATTCACAAACTTTACAAGAACTTTATGAGAGAGAGTACAAAAAATTAGTAGTCGTTTATTAAAATTTAATGCGTTATAATAATAATAGCAGTCAGGAGGTTCTTAAGACCGTTAGAGACATCAAGAACAATTATAATAATTTAACAATACTGAAAGCTAAACTTGCTATAAAGATGAAGACATTTGTACATATTTTAATACTAGAAATGGACAACTAAAACAGGAAAGACTCAACATGCAGAGAGACGATATGCATACAATAGAACAGGAAGCCTACAAGAAACCATAAGATGAATAAATAATGAATTTGAAAATAAAATAGACACTGAGGATATGGAAGCAGTATATAGAATAACAAAACGAAATTCAAAAACAAGAAAGTGTCCATCGCCACTTATAATCATGTTTACCAAAGCAAGCTAAAGATGAAATGCTAAGGACGAGTTGGCTAAACAGACTTCAACAACGACTTTTAAAACTAACCAGCCAGAACAAGCAGCATTTATTTGAGAATATCTGACTGCATTCCTTACAGATGTCTATTTTAACTTATAAAATAAAAATGATAAAAAAAACAATATCAGTTTTTCATCCTAACTAAAACGTCTGTACGACATAGAACACACAGGGAGACATAGGGTAACCACCTTATCTTCGAGGCTGTCTCGGTTTCAAATCGTAATAGGCCATGCCTAATAAGAAGGAAACGGGCCACTAGGCCTAATATACATAAGAGGTGGAAGATATGTCTATGTATTAGAGAATGCTTACTTTACTAGCTTTAACCCTCCTCCAGATCAAATCATAATGACTTACTGCACAAAACATAAGTGGTCGACAATTTTACCATAAAGTATAATAATTTAGCTGCTATGCTTGGTAACATGAACGTCAACCAAAACGCTTACAAAATATCCGGATCTGCTGGCAGCTACAACTTTGCAAATGCATAACACTAGATGTCCCTACAGAGGAATCCAAATATATATATATATATATATATATATATATATATATATATATATATATATATATATATATATATATATATATATATATAAGCAACCAAAGGACCACTAAACAAAATAAAGTATTTACCCTGGATTAATAATGAAATTCTTCTTTGAATCCTGCAAACAAAAATATAAACTTTGGGAGAATAAAGATCAAAACGTTCTGTAAAAAGTACAAATCTTAGAAATGATTATGAAAGAATACGTAATTTAATAATAGGCGAAGTAAGAAAAGAAGTAAGTTTGGTCGTAGTAGGCCATCTGAGATTTATTTTCTGCTTTATGAGATTTATTTTCTGCTTTATAGTTTCTTCGTAATTCAGCTTGTCTGCAATCTGTGTTCCCAAGTAATTGAATATTTTAACCTGTTCCAGTTTATATCCTTCCACTTCTAAGTTTTCTTCTTCATTTCTGCCTATTGCAATTGTTTTGGTTTTACCAAACTTATTTGCATTTTATAGTCCTTACTGTGTTTATGTAGGTTTTCAATCACATACTTTAATTTTTCCTTATTATTCAGGATTTTGCAGACATAACAAATAGATCTTTTACAAATAATACATAACTCTATTAAATGACTCATAATAATAATAAATAACTCTAACATATAAGTAATAGTCATCCTTATTGACTTAAATAAGACTTTTGATACAGTGATTCTAAGCATTAGAAAAATATTTACATGAATGTCATCTATACTCCGCCCAGAAATGGCGACCTACTTCAATATACGTGCAGATGATACGGCTCTGAGTATACATAGTAATTGGGGTTTGAAATAAAATACCAAATACTAACTCATTACCTGGAGCGATATTGTAAATTATATGCTGCAAACATATTTGTCGAAGAATTGTGCATTAAAAAAAAAGTTATCTTTTTAATCCACAATTCTTCGACAAAAATTGGTATCAAGGTCACATCAAAACTACTTCAACATCACGTTATGTTCAATACTGTTCACGAGATTCACAAGATTTTGGTTCCCATGATCATCCAAAACTCGCATGGTCATGCTAAGATTCTTTGGCGGAAAAGACGTGGGATGGAACTGAAGATGAGTTAGCCGATGTCGTATGGAGGGTGGTGGTAGGTTTTGTTTCCTAAAATATTGGGATTTTTATTCCGTAAACAGGCAAGTCGTCCAAAAGAACGCACACAATTGACTGACATAATACACTCACCTTATTGACATTTGCTTAGACCACAATTAAAAAAAAACTACATTATCCAAAACAGATATTTGTTAGACTGTAGCGATGTTAAGAAACATGAATTAACACGAGGTTTCGCCAGTGGTCCATCTGCTGTCCCTCCTACTTTCCCCAGTTTTTTTTAGCCTTCAGTTTCAAACTTTCCTGTTTAAGAAAACTGACAAAGCTTTTCAAAATCAATAGAGCATCAACTTCATTTTCTGCTTCGGTCGCTTTTTACGATACTCTAATTAAGATAGAGTTGGTGACAGGAGCAATTTTACTAACTCACATTTCATCGGAATCCAATGCTCACTCAAATACCATCAATGTAATACGCCAGTTCTTAAATACATTGGCAGGTTTTGACAGAAACAAATTTCTTAATTAAACTTTTTTTACAGAGTATGGAAAAATCTTCTCTTCACTCAGAAACACTTCTCTTATACGCGTCATGCTTCTTCAGAGAAAGTCACAAACAAGTGAACTGAATCGTGGCCATCGTGATGAGTCTCATTCTGTTACTTTTGGAATTATGCAAAAATGATACGTTAAAAAGAAACCAGTGAATAATTCATTGGTGGAGAACAGAACGAATGGCATTATGGATACTATACATTCGGCAATCATGCTATATTCTTCTCCGAATAATAATGGGAAAAAAAATAAAAATTCGGAAGAGAGAAAGAAAATGACAATAATTACGAATTATATAAGAATGATGCTAAATAAAGAAAATAAAAGTAGAAGAAATGAAACGTGAGTCAAACAGGAACTACAAAACATTAGAAATTCGAAAAGAAAGAATGAAGAACGGAGAGAAAAACAAAAGCAAAAAATTAAATACAAAGCAAAGACAAAGAAAACTATGAATAGACAGCAGAAGAAAAGAAAAAAACACTTGGAAATAATAGCAATAAACTACTGACGATCAAATAATAAGAATGAAAGAAGAAAAGAAACGACGAAAATAAAAGAAATAGGAAACGAATAATGAAAAGGAAGAAGAGAGAACGCAAAAAGAAAACAAAGAGGTCATGTATGAGGTTGGTCTGAAAGGTTGTCGGCCGCGACACCATAGATGGGAACACCATAGGAAAGATTTTTTTTTCTAAATTGGTACATCTGTCATAAGCATCCATCTGAAATTACAAGTCACTCTATCAAGTAGTTTGTTTTGTATAGCTGTCTGAAGCAAAAGCGTTGTCTGTATCCCTTGAAATGGATAAAATTGAGTATCGTGCGGTTATAAAATTCTTTATAAAAGAAGGTTTAACACCAAACGAAATTCATTCGAAGTTCATAAAGGTTTAGGGGCACTCGTCTCCGTCGTTTTCTACAATTAAGAAATGGGCTGCTGAGTTTAACACGTTCATTGCCAATCACGCGATATCGCGCGATGCGAGTTCTCACCAAACGGCCGATCACGCGTTTTCTCGTGGACGTCGTTAACTAAATAAAAAAAAAAAAAAAAAGTTGGCCACCACACGAAATTCCAATTTTCAGCTTGGCAATGAAAGTGTTAAACGTGGTCATACCAGCCTTGAAGATGATCCACGTAAAGGACGTCCAAAAAGTGTAACAACACCAGAAATCATTGATCGAGTGCACGATATGGAAGAGACCGGCTAGTCAAAGTGCATGATATTCTTGAGATTATAGGCATTTCAAAAGAACGTGTATGATATATTTTGCAAATGAAAAAGCTTTGCGCAAGATGGGTACCGCGCTTTCTCACAGCAGATCAAAAACGCACTCGCACGAAAATCTCTGAACAG
Organism: Typopeltis vanoorti; assembly: GCF_054136105.1. Classification (NCBI taxonomy): domain Eukaryota; kingdom Metazoa; phylum Arthropoda; class Arachnida; order Uropygi; family Thelyphonidae; genus Typopeltis; species Typopeltis vanoorti. Next base: position 52,560,810 of record NC_143571.1, on the reverse strand, counting down.
CGCTTAGAGCGTTTTAACAATAATAAAACTGTCGTCGATTTATTACTGCAGATGAGACTTGGATTCACCATTACACACCAGAATCAAAACAGCAGTCAAAACAGTGGACAGAAGCCAGTTGTTCAGCGCCAAAGAAGACAAAGTCGGTTCCATCAGCAGGAAAGGTCATGGCATCGGTGTTTTGGGATGCTAAAGGCCTTTTGTTTATTAATTATCTTGAAAAGAGTAACACAAAAACTGGGGAATATTATTCCGATTTTTTAATCAGACTAGACAAACAAATTCCTGAGAAAAGACCCGGTTTGCAGTAGAAAAAAATCATCTTTCATCAGGACAATATACCTTCCCACAAAGGTGTTTTGGCAATGGCAAAATTAAGGGATCTACACTATGAATTGTGTAGATCCCTTAATTTTGCCATTAAGTCAGAGGGAGCCAAATCTATTCCCCAGATTTGGCTCCCTCTGACTTCTATCTCTTCCCAAAACTAAAACTCTTCCTCGCTGGTCAGCGTTTTTCTTCGAATCAAGAAGTGAGTGCAGCTGTAGAGGGATATGTTGCAGATCTTACTGACAACCGCTACAGGGACAGGATAATGGCACTGGAGCATCGCTGGAATAAATGTATTAGTCTTAAGGGACATAATGTTGAAAAATAAAAATAATTTCGAAATAATGATTCATTTTTTCATTGTAGGCCGAGAACTTTTCAAATCACCCTCGTATGTGTGTTGGATGAAAGAGAAACAGAGAGAGAGAGAGAGAGAGAGAGAGAGAGAGAGAGAGAGAGAGAGAGAGAGAAAGAGAGAGAGAGAGAGAGAGAGAGAGAGAGAGAGGAGGAAATAAAAATTAGAGAAATAACAAGAAATTAGAAAAAAATTACAGAAATAACGGAGGAAATAAAAACTAGAGTTGGGCTTGAACTGACAGCAAAACAAATGAGAAGATATCAATAAAAAGCGGAAATGTATGTATCAATAAAAGAAGGAAAGAGAAAGAAAAGAACAGAATATAGATAAAATGAAAAGAAAACAGAAAATGGAAAATGAGAAGAGAAAAAAATTAAAACGGAGTGAGAATATTATTATTATTATTATTATTATTATTATTATTATTATTATTATTATTATTATTATTATGAGAGACCTCCAGGGAGTCAGGGACTCATCGTGGTTAGCCACATACTACGCGCATCAGTATCATATTTGTTATTGAATTCATTCACACTGCTTGCACGCACAACATCCAATAGCAATCCATTCCAATCACGTACCACTTTATGCGAGATAAATCTAGAACTCACCCCTTTCTTTGTGACATTCATTCCAACTTCCAATTCATTTTCAACTGCCCTCTTATTCTTTCTCCAACCCTCCATAAATTGAAAAATTCCATCAACTGAAATGCTGAGTAATCCTTTCAGAAGTTTGTATGTTTCAATCATATCATTCTTATTTCTCCTATTTGTATAAATTCTGAATCTGACTTCATAATCTGTATTCCACAATCCTGATATCATTGTGACACTCTCCTTTGCACTCTGTCCACTGTATAAGAATCACAACGGAAACCAGGAGACTTGACCTACCACAATAGTCCAAGTGATTTTTTATCAAGGCCTTGTAAAGAGGCAAAATGATCTTTACATGTCAAAGTTCGTTTCAGCATTAGAATTATCTTCAAAGTTGTATTTGCAATCTTAGCTACGTGTACCCTGAACTTCAACTTCCTATCTGATAATACTCCAAGATCCCTAGTGTGATTAGTTTCTTCTAGCATAATCCAACGAATACAACAAGACATTGGATATCTAATCACTCCAGCGCATGCCTTCACATTTATTGACATTAATCTGATATACAGTTTACTATGCCCACAATTCCAGCCTATTCAAATTATTCTGCAAATACTACATATAAGCAGCTTTCCTGATTATCCTACCTATCTTTGCATCAACAGCAAGCTGATGATGCAAAGATTTGACAGGCGACTGCTGTATGTCGCCTATCAAATCCTTGCCGTTGTCATTAATGTACAGATTAAATAACAGTGGACAAAGCACTGATTCTTGTGGTACATCACTATTTGTTTGTTTTTTTATTAATCTTTGTACTGGTTATGGGCAGTACTACCCTTACTGATGTAAGGGTAGCACTGCCTCTGGACGTGATCGTCTAGAAATCTCGTCCGGACTTGATATAGGCCTAAGTTTTTAGAAGTGTTTTACCCAATGCCTGTTCTACTACTTATCATTGTAGTCATTCTCTGGTGTGCTACAGTGTGCTCTGTAGGGCCCTCAATGAAAGAACTTTTACATCCTTCTGCGTAATCCCAAGCTGTTTTAAGTCCGTATCTGAGCTCCATACACCTTGTAAAGAGATAGTGACGCTGGTAAACCTCGGAGTTTCCTCATGTTCCTCCCGTATCTTACTAACTAGATCTTGGTTATTCTTATAATAGTTTTCCTTATTGTGGCTATAGGCTAGTGGGTGGGTGCCCTGTTCCCACCACCTGGGGGGTCAGCTACCCAAACGTCACAATCTCTTTTAATCACTAAGTCTGGCTTACACAAACCCATGAAGGTCCTATAATATGGATCTACCGCAATAATCCAACCTCTTTAAGAACCTTTGTTCTTAAGAATGAAGACTACGACGTCATGACTCCGCATTCAGACCCCCGTGGTGAGGAAGCAACAGTGGGCTATATAAGACAATGTCTCACTGTAGTGACAGCCAGCCCTAATGTTTGAGTCGTCACTACCCCATCGAGCTGTGCAGGCACGAGCGGGCAGGGCATTGATCCTCGTCCCGATAAGGTCAATATACTCGAACCCAGGGAGGAGTCTGGTGCCATCCCTTACCCAATCATGCTAGGGAGGCACTAGATATGACTCTTTTAAAGGAGTACCATCTACAGAACAGTGCAGCAGAGATGCCTGTCTCTTGTGTTCTGCTGGTGCTGACTCAATTAAGGTACCTTGATAATGGGATCAGCCTTTAGCCCGCCTAAAGTAGAAAGCCTCTCTGCAGATAGGGGAAGAAGATAGTTCTAACATCGCGATTCTGGAGAGCCGCAGGCGTGGGATCAGCCATCTAAGTGATGGAATCCCAAGTCTGCCGTCCTTCACCCTCGGGCGCAAATATGCAGTAGGGGTGTCAGGCAGCAGTCTGAGCCATGATCTCACAGCTGAATGGATAGCCCTGTCCATTCGGGACAGTACCGAGATATATATATTCTACCAAGCACCAACTTGTGGTAAAAGCGGGAAGGAGATAGTGGGAAAGAAGAAAAACAAAAGAAAGAGGAGCTTTCCTCAAAGAAGCGATCCAAGCTTCTAGGATAGAAGGGACAGAAGACCTTCCATTTGGGGTTAACATGATACCGAGGTATCTCCACTCTTCCAGGATGGTCAAAGCATGCAACGGCCTCCCGTGCAGGGGGAACTCTGTAGTCTCGACCTTCAGCTTCTTGTCACGACCAGAGGGGACAAGAGCTAAAGAACAGCACTCTCTACATTAATAGAAAGGCCTCAAATAGAGAAAATGTCAACTGCCCGTCAAGGAGTCCCTGCAAGCCTACCTTAGTAGAAGCTACAAGAATAAGATCGTCTGCAAAGGCCATAGCATTAAAGGAAGAAGCGCCTAGAGAGTGGCTAGGAAGAGAGTGAAGAAACTAATCTATGACACAGTTAAAGAAAAGGAGAGATAGAGGATCATCCTGGCGAACACCCCGCACTGCGCGACTGGAAGTCGTACGGAACGCTGTAGTGATAGTGATGGATCTACTCAAGTATAGCTCCATAACATAAGGAAGAAAGGGTTCTGGACATCCAGCAATAGACAGCCCTCGAAGGAGAGCAGGCAGGGAGCTCCAAAGGCCTTTTGGAGGTCCAGCGAAGCCATATATAGAGGCTTAAGGAGGCGTCTGGAATCAGAGAGTAGAGAAGAGAAGAAAGAAGATATATATTCTGGGCACAGCCGTCAGAAGGGACAAAAGCTCTCTGTCTATAATCATGCTGTATATGTTGCTGAAGTTGTTTGACTAAGATTTTATGATAGAGTCTAAATATCATAAGAGAGATGGTAATAGATCTAAAGTCTGATGCACAGCTTGAAGTTTCTTTCTTCGGAATGAAGATAGGTCTTGAGGCGCGTAGGTATTGTGGTATTGCTTTACTAGAAAGGAGAATGTAAAATAAGTCTTGAAGAATCTTCAACGCACCTTCCAAAGCCTAGCCGCAGGAAAGCGATCAGGTCCGGAGGCAGAGAAATTGGATGAAAGAGCTGCTTTGATCTCCTGGATGGAGATAGGCTGGTATTTGCGAAAGGCAAAAATGGACCTCAATATCGTAGGTTGGTTATCATCAGGGAAGTGTGGAAGTGGAGCAGAAAAGACTGTACATCAGAATTTAACAAAATCATCATGTGTCTGCTAGAGGTGGAGGGGAAGCACCGTCGAGGATGGTCTTGGCACATTGCCCTCTATTCGTTTTATAGAGGACCTGCATAGCTGCATAGGCCCTCTTCCTCTGCTTCCTATTTAACAAAGTAATTGTAGAATGAGACGTAGGCTGATGTTGATGAGGCATCAAGTGTTCGGAGAATTCAGCATGGAGGTAGTCATTTAACTGATCTGTGATACCCATTTCCAGAAGGTGAGTCTGGATGAGAGATTTAAGAATTTGATGGTTATCGGGAAGAGGAGGATCGTCTAGAGATGATGTCAGTCTGAGAATCACGGCCTCTTCTTCAAACAGCAGGATGGTGGCTGGAAGATGGAGGGGCAGGGACAGGACATTTTGCAGACTCACATCCCCCGTATACCACTTTTTATATCTGTCAGTCAGCCTCCTCTTATCGACGCTAATATTTTATAATCCAAACCCATATTCTCCAATTTATTAAAGAATACTGTATTCTTTAGCAAAATATATGCTGATATCCCATCAGTCCCTATTGCTGAATTCTTATTCAGTTTGTTAACAGCTCTAATACCTCACCCTCATACACTTGAGTTTCTTCATTCAGTGAAGAAATAGCAGTGAACTTAATGTTGCGTACACCAGGTTGATAGCTTTTAGCAAAATGGGCACTCATTATTTAACAACGTCTTCTACATCAGTCAAGTCATCCTCACACCAGTTGGTGAGATGCAGGGTAGCACTGGATTTAGATTGCCTACAATTCACTTGAATTAGTGAAGTGAGTTTGTTATACGTACAAACTGTATGATCCGCAGGTTGCGTTTTCAGTTTTCACGTATATAACAAGGCAGAATCAGTCTTGAAATAAGGACGATTCGCTCAACAGAGAACAAACTGTCGGAGAAACGATTTCAAATGCGTTTAACTGTTAAATCATTTCCATGGATACCGCAAATACATTTGACAGTGGGATTATTTAATTCGAACATTAGACTAGAGAGAGAATACATGTTAATACAGGTTATACACACTTCCTGTTATTTAACCTGTTTCCGGAAATGATGTATTTATCATTGAAAGTAAATTAATTTATTTGATAAACAACCCTGAACAAGTAGAGGTCATCATGTCCCACACATACACTCCATTACGTATAATCTCATCCGGGCAAAGAGACTGCCGTCTTCCGATAGCATTGCTTACTATTTTGGTGTAGCGTTTCCTGCTTAATCTCCTGACATTCGCATTAGTCAAATGAATGTCGGTATTAATGCAAATCAAACTGCATGTTTGGAATTACTATGCAGATGAATTTTTCATTTTTCTCACATTAATTATAAATACGTATTACAAATCTGTATGAACACGTAGGCAAGCTCTGTTTACAATGCAAGAGCTTCAAGTGTATTAGCATTGAGAAAACCTGACGCTAATTCACTTCAACAAATGTATTAGAGTCAGGTTTTCTCAATGCGACTGTGCCACTAACAGTACATGCATTCTAGCAACACTCATAATTATACATTAATATTCATGGCTACATGAGGACGCAACCCAAATAAAGAATAGAAATATGCGTGTATAAGAATAACATTTAATTAAATGTGTAGAGGGAAAAATTAGCATTTCGTAATGGTTGTTCTCTCTCTCTCTCTCTCTCTCTCTCTCTCTCTCTCTCTCTGTGTGTGTGTGTGTGTGTGTGTGTGTGTGTGTGTGTGTGTGTGTGTGTGTGTGTGTGTGTGTGTGTGTGTGTGTGTGTGTGTGTGTCAGCGTACGAGCCAGTCTTGATAGCTATATTGTTCCGTGTCTTTTTCAATTGCATTAGCTAAATGGTAATAAAATCACAATTAGTTATAAAACCGAAACTCATTAATAACAAGAGATATAAAATTGCTTTCTAATAAAGTTCATATTACATATTTAGAAATAAATAAATGAATACAATTGCAACTATAATATTTATTTTTACTTCTAAAATTAATTAAATATACTTTAGAAAAATATTTTATGTGGAATAATAGTTATTTTTTTTTAAATCTTTCAATGAGACACCATTTTGTTTTTTAAATGAAATGACTATTCAGAATCATATGGTTTTTCGTTAAGAAAGTCCGATGTCCCAAAAAAAAAAAAAGTCCTTTTTAGGACTTCCAGGGTAACAAATGGCAATGCTGTAGCCAAAGAAGTTTTAACTGAGGCTCGGCTATTGCCGTTACCCAGCCATGACTAGAGCTTTTTAGCTCAATAACACTCCATCCACACAGATTTTCTTCATTCAGATGACGGGATAAAGAGTCAAGGACAGTCCATCGCCCAGTTCTTTTAAGAACTTACTGTTAAGAAAAGCATTCTTGCTTCTCCCCCTTTAAGTCAGTCCTTATAAGTCAATTTACTGTTAAGATATTATTAACATCCTCCTTATATAAAATTTTATTATTATATTATATGGAGGATGGAATCGACCGTGAGATGCGGTGATTAATACCCTTGGAGGGTAATGGATGGCAATGCTGTAGCCAATGAAGTTCTAACTGAGGCTCGGCTATTGCTGTTACCCTCCTGCCATGATCACAGCTTTAATTGCTCAATAACACCTTATCATTACATCGTCCTCTACAGATAACGGGGAAGATGAAAAGCATTCTTGCTTCGCCCCTTTAAGCCAGTCCTTATAAGGACTATAAGGATTTACTGTTATGTTATCCCGGTGTGGTGGCCGGGATAAGAATAGCTCCACTGCTGCTCATGCATGTCGTACGAGGCGACTAAAATGGGTACACAGGAAGGGTAATGGATGGCAATGCTGTAGCCAATGAAGTTTTAAATGAGGCTCTGCTAATGATGTTATACTCCTGCCATGATCAGAGCTCATAGCTCAATAACACTATCCTTACATTGTCCTCTACAGATAACGGGAATATGAAAAGCATTCTTGCTTCACCCATCTAGCCAAAAAAAAAAGTACTGTTATTTATTGTAATATTCTAATATGATATTGTAATTTAAATGATCATACAATATATAATATATACAACATTATTGGAATATTCTAATGTGATATTGTAACATAGTGTGTATAATATATTGTGTATATTATATATTATATAATCATTTAAATATATTTATGTTTATTTATTATAATATATTATATATTATATTTATAATCACTAAAGTTAATCACGAATGATTTCTTCCTCATTACTATCTGTCCAAGTAAACATGAAGGCTGAATATCCCTTACGTAATTCAGACCACAAATCTTGTGATTATCTCTTCTCCTAATGAGCAACACCGGCATAGCCATTCCCAACGAAGAGTCGTGGCATTATAAAAATGTCAAGTGGGATGCCCTCCGTGACTGCTACACCTCATTCTCTTGGATGGATTATTGCTTTAGCCTTCCGACTCTGGTATATATGCACTGAGAGTATCACTGAAGTAATCCTTTCGGTATGGAAGCATATATCCCCATTACACGCAAAATCCCCTAAATAAGCCTTGGTTCTCCAACAGATGTGCGAAGGCTGTATAAATGAAGAATCGAACAGATACTGCAACTGGTTATCATCACGGGTTCTACCTTTCATCACTGCGCACATCAAAGCTCAAAACAGCTACTTGGAAATCGTCAACGTATCGAAACCTGATCTGCAAAGAGTAAAAAGAAAGAAACTCGTATCATGTCCAAATGAAAGTTGTACCTTTTGGTCTCTTTCGAAAGCAATTGACTACAATTTTGTCCAACGCTGCTTTCACCACTTCTGCACTTATATGGCTCTATTTACTCGTATTCGTTCGTCACCCATGGAAAACGCCGATCTCCTGGCATCATACTCCTCGAATGTATGCATAGATGATTTTGGTATATGTCCCCCAACCATTCTCATCACCCAACACTCAATACCTCTACAACCCCTTTCGCCAGAAAGTGATCAGAAAACTCCTGTCCAAATAAGACACAAAACGTCTCCATATCCCAACTGCACCCTCCAATTTTCCCGAAGAATTGCGCTCCAAAGTTCATTCCTGTTCTGTGTCCCTTTTTGTGCTCTTTTATTTCACTGATATCTACAATACAACTGAAAACTGGCCCATGTACACATTCATTGAAAAGGTCATAAATCTTTACCATCAAACTATCACCCAGTCTCTCTCATCTCAATTCCCTCCATAGTAATGGAAAGAACCATCAACATCCTCTCATATACTACCTCGAAGACACTCAACTAATAAAGGACCATCATTATGGATTTCGCTACTGCCGATTAACAAGGGATATGCTCACCTATATCACCTACCTCTGAAACAGTATTATGGAAAAATTTAGAAGATCTCAATTGATTGCATCTGATATCTCTAAGATCTTTGATTGGGTCTGGCACAAGGTTATATTAAGTTAGATCCCATTATTTGGTGTTTCCACAACTTCTGCAACTAGATTGTAAATTTTCTTACTGGAATACATGGCGCGTGACGGTCGACGGTTCCTTGTCTTCTCAACTTCTCTAACTATGCAACTAGTGCTTGGTTTCCACAAGGTCCTCATACGCACACTCCTTTCTATACATCATTGACCTGCTTCATTTGATCACCAGTACAATACACAGTTTCGCTGATGTATTTGCACCACAACCTTCAGAGCGAAAACCTCTGGAACCCTAAATTCCGATCTCTCAAAACCATTAATCATTAGGGATCAGATAACCTTGTCAATTCAATACCTACAAACACGCAGTTTTGATTTCTCACAAAATATGGTTCATTTATCTTGGCAGGATAAATGAAATATATTGCCTACACCTTTGACTGCACCCAGATCTCTAGGCAAGATGAGATCTTGGCATCACCATGAGAACCTCTCTTGGCATAAACACATTGCAGTCCTTGCCTCCTCAGCACCTAAGAATTTGGATTTCTCTTTCACTCAAGACATTACATCACCGCTGAACAGCTGTTAACCCTGTACAAATCACAAATCCGCCCATCCATCAAGTTCTGCCCACACATATGGAGAGGTGCTCTCCAATAATTTCCTAAAAATACTCCATGCAATGCAGAAGAGAGCGGTCAGATTGATCAATGAACCATCTCTGGCCAACTGACTCCGACTGTTTTCACAGAGGTGTTTAGTACCTGTTGCAAGCATCTTCTATAAATATTTTTATGGAAAATGTTAATCAGAACTAGCATCAATAATTCACCCTCTCTCTCTCTCTCTCTCTCTCTCTCTCTCTCTCTTTCTCTTTCTCTAAATAAATCTATTGAAACGCTGCAGTTGCCATCCAACATCCCTTCACAGTCCAATTCCTAATCTACAGGACAAGTTTTTCCTCATCCTCTTTCATTCCTGCTGCACTCTGCAAAAGCCATCCTTGTTTTGCCAGGCATTACAATACATATACCTTCAAATTTAATGTGAATAAGTTCCTCCTTACTCAAACCTCTTTGGCCAACCAACCTTTCGTGTATGGTATCAGATTAAAAAAAAAAGACTAAATTAAAACAATGACTTAACTCATTTTAGCGATTATCTAATAACCAGACACTTTAGTAGTGGATATGGCATATACATCACAACCATAGGTCACAGATATAAAAGGAAGCATATGGTCTTGTAATCTTCACAGACAAATATTAACAGTAAAATGTCTCGTACTGAAAAGCTCATGCTATCATCGTATGAGGTTTTCAGTGTTGAGCTTTTCGTTAAACTGGAACATTGTTTTGCAACTCCAAGTGGCTGGTGGAGTGATGTAAACCTCGCCTCCATTGGACACTGGAGCAGTGGAAATGAATTTTATGAAGGGATGAGTTCACCCTTCCATATCTGCAAGCCCAATGGACGATTCTGGGTTGGAGGATACCAGACGAATGCTACCTGCCCGAACGTGTTTTGCCAACTGCGATGTTTGGTGGAAGAGACACCATAGTCTGGGCTATCCTTCATTGCCATTGTTCTGGTGGGTTCCCTTTTCCAGTGATAGAGAGTTTTAGCGATCCGACCTATGATGATATCTACACAATTCAGAGCTTCCAATATTTTGGCAACATTTCAGTGAAGACCTTTTCCTATATCAACACTTCAATACCTCCCGTCCACAAAGCGAGGTCTGTAAAGGAAGGAATGGGCGCTGGCCTACTCACACTCTAATTTCAACTCTATCGAGCATCTGTAGAATGAACTGGAACATTGATTTCCAGCCAGGCCGAATCACTCGACACAGTGATCGAATTCCCATTACACTAATGCTCTTCTGGAAAAAATGGAAGGGAATTTCCCCAACAAAGTACCGAAATTAGTGGAAAGCTTTCCCCAGATGATTGAAGGCTGCAATAGCAGCAAAGGTGAGAAAGTAACTCCATATTAACAACTTTCATATTAAAATGAAAGGTGGGATGAGCAGGAATCTGGATACTTTTGATTAGTAGTATACAGCAGTACTACGATAAAATGAATATAATTCGTTTATTTAGTAATTATATTCGCATAAACGAATATAATTCGTTTATGCGAATTCGATAAAATGAATACGATATTCATTTTATCTTCGATAAATGAATACGAATACGATAAAATGAATATAATTCGTTTATTTAGTAATTATATTCGCATAAACGAATATAATTCGTTTATGCGAATTCTACCCACGAAAGGAATAAATGGATTATGTCTTAGATATTCCGATGACTCTAGAAACCAAACATGGCACATTTTCGACTTCACGTCTTCTAAGTGGGTTGGCGTTTTCTCACCCACAGCAATGAAATTCATGCATACCACGTGAAGGAATTCACAAACCATTCATGCTCACGATCGAATTTAAACGCACACATCCACTTGGTTGGAGAACAAATATGCTGACCACATATCCAACCATCCTGGCATGGGCTGTCTGAAATAATCTAATATTTAAGTTTAATGCATAAAGATTTAACATTAGTACACAATAATTAATCATTGTTACATTATAATAAATAATTCAATAAATATTTTAATTTTAAATATCTAACCTCACACACACACTGCTTAGTAAAAAGTCAACGGACACCTCTATGGGAAAGGTGCATCTTGCCATGTAACGTGTCACGCGTTTGTAGCTGGTATAAATTGGATGAATATGATGTTCCTAAGTCAGTGCGACTGTGTCCGGGTGAAATCGCTGCGAGAAGGGAACTGAAGGAGCTTGAAAGAAGTTGTGACCCGATGCTATGTTGCAGGCTGTACCTGCAACATTTGCGTAACTGTACGGCAAATGATTGAAAATTGACCATGCTAGGTCAACAGTCTCTGATACCATACTGAGATGCAAGCGCAGGGAGTCGACTGCAAGTGCTAACCCTATTGAACATCTGTGGGAAGGATCGGGTGAGGCCAAAGGACGTCTGTACAACAATTCAAGACCTCATTACATGCCTACAACAAGAATGGTCCAAACTTCCCATTGATCACTACCATATTCTTATGGAAGTATGTCCCTTAGGATTACTACAGTCATCGCAGTGAAAGGAGGTCCTACGTCTTATTAAGGTGAGCGCCATGACCGTTTGTTCCTTACATTGTGGTGTCCATTAACTTCTTTCCAAGCAGTGTATATTATATTATATTATATAGTCTGATAAGAATTTTTTTTAAAGATTTCACCTCATTTTTACCTATTATTAATTATTAAAATTATTTATTTATTAAACCCTTAAGTAATTAATGTTAATTATTATTATTATTATTTTATGAAATAATTTCGATTCCATTTTGATTGTCATGATAAATTTATATAGTACACAAGTAGTTAGCGTATCTGCTCTCCAACGACAGGCTGCAGATTCGAATCCTGCCGTGGTTGGATGTTTTTGATTGTCTTTAGGTGGTAGATGAATTTCATCGCCACGTGCGAAACTGTCGATCCGATTACTGAAGGCCTGAAGTGTCTTGAAGAAACTATATATATATATATATATATATATATATATATAAGGTGAAATACGAAATAATTAAATACAAGATTATTTTAAGAATTTATCGTGAATTTCTGAAATTATTTTACAAGTGGTGAGCGCGAATGACAATCTCTATGTCATAAGAAAACTTCCTAATACAGTCAGCCATACTCAAGCTATACTGTAACTTTTTGTACGTGTTGTAAATAGTGTGACCTTTGAATTATGTCAATCAAAGTGCTATTACTAATATTTATGGACGTTTTCCTATGAATAGCTTTATCCTGGATGACTAAACACTATGATAATCTATTCATCTATATATTTGGTTGTCATATCAAAGGATAAACTGATTGATGAGGATTGAGATCAGATCTGATTTATTCTATGTTGCATTCGTGTACAAATCTGTGTGTTGGGATTTGTGGATAGTAACCCAAGTCCATATTCTTTCGATAGCTGCAAATAAAGAAAGAGAAATCGACCGAGTGACAAAATGCTGATAATGTTCTGTTGTCATGACAACAGAGAATGTAAGGAAAAGCTTTCGACGTGTTGAGTGAGAAGAAAACTTCGAGAAGATGACATACTCTATTTCTAGTTGGCGTTGTAATAGCAAAAATATGGAAACAGAGACTCGCATGAAGTCCGCTCTTTTTCTTATTTCTTTTTTGGTCACTATTCGAAAGAGTGAAAGAGAACATTCGACATAGCCTGGATCAATTTATACAAATCGAAAAATACATCATGCAGCGCGATTTTGCCATAATAGAAAAATCTATTTATATGTTGTAACGACCGATGTTTGCAAAAATGTGAATAAAATTGAACACGTGAAGTTGAAAAGACAAATACACAATAGACAATACTATGCTGTCGAAAGTGAATCTCTGCTTGTGAATGTTTCCTTTGGCCAGATAAAGGAATCGTTTCCTTTAATGCAGCTTTTCGCCAAATATTCAAGAGGAAATTGAAAGCATTTGTCTAATATGTGCTTACTGGCAATCGAAAAAAAAGTGATTATATATTGGGACTTCACATACTGTCAGTAACTATCTACTGCGTGTTGATGTGAAGCGTGTGATTTGTTTTCTGTTTTATAAGTAATTTCTAATCCATAAGTACAGAAACGAATGTGTCAAAATGATGCAAAAATGCTATGGTTGTCCTTGTATATAAACAATCATAACAATTTTGTTTTTGTATGGACTGCATGGGTTAGGTCTGTAAAATCCTGCAAGAGAGAGATTCTGCTGTTTTATCCTTTGGAAAACTATACTGGATATTTTGTGGGGGGGGGGAGATAATGTGAATATTTTCTATAACATACGAAGAAACTTATGTTAGAAGCTTAATGGAATGAAATAGACTGAAAAGGATACAAATGATATTTAATTATTCCAATATTTCGTATCAGTAACCAAGACATCGTCAGGGAGTAGAGTATGAGATTGTAGCGCACACAGACACATAAAAGCAACACAAAACTAAGTGAAACACGTGTACAAAAGACCAGAGTCCTAACTAGGTGGGGTGCCTACAGGTTCCAATAGATGGAGCATGATGTGTTTTTTTTTCTTTCAGTTGATTCTGTGAGCTGTATCCAAATCATGGTCTTCAAGGTCCGTTTGACCATAGTCATGACTGCAAATGCATTTTTTATTTTCTTACACGCTGATACTGGATGATCTTCCTCACTGTCCATAGTAGGCCAATTTGCAGAAACAGGAAACGCTATATACCTTAGGAACTGAGATAAGAGGGATTTGCTTTTTAGTGGAGCGAATAAAGGTAGCTCGTTTCAAGTGGGACGTAAATGCCGTGCAGAGGCTGTGTTTCTTTAATAGTCTGTCTATTTTTTCTGAAGTTCCTCGAGCATAGGGGATGATGATAGCACTACTAAAATCCTTCTGAAGAGAAGGTTGGAGGAAACGATTGATTATTTTTCTGATACTGTAGCCATTAAATAATGTGTGGCGTATACGATTAAGCTCTGATGCAAGATAGTCCTAACTGGAATAGGCTCTATTGGTTATTGCTTTCATGATATCATATTGTTGAGAGGAGGAGAAGTTCGTGCATGTATTTGCCTGTGTGAATAAACTTCTTGTATACTGAAAAGGACATGTTACAACCATTGGGTAAGGGTGTTACGAATGTGTCTAGAAAAGCTAAACTATTATTAGCTTCTTTTTCCATAGTGAACTGGATTGTAGGGTGACAACTGTTGAGGTGAGAGAGGAAGGGATCTAATGTGTCGGGGCCATGAGACCAAATGGAGACACAATATCCACATATCTTAATAGAAGATTTGAGTGGGAGAACTTGTTTTTTCAAAATACTTCATAAAATATTTGATAAGGGATGATTGGGGGGAGATCCCATACAGGTACCTACTATCTATTTATAAATTTTATTCTCCAAGAGAAATGTCAGGAATGAATATCGAAGGAAAATAGATCTGTAAAATCAGGAGAAGAAAATTTATAAACAGATAGTAGGTACCTATATGTAGGTGTAGGTAACGTAAAAGACACCTGATAAGGTTTCATTTAAAGAAATGTTAGTAATAAGGAACAGTGAGGTGATATGAAAGCTAACCAAACTATCTTATTATTTAACGTTACATTTTTAATAGACAGAGATTTTAAAATGTGTAGAATTTTTATATTTGATGTGATGTGAGTAGTGAGGGGATAGAGCGGTAAGAGAATTTGATGTTTTGTTAATTTATAGCATGGGAAACATTAGCATCTGCTATACGTTTTTGTGGCAGAATTGAGTTTGATTATTTTTGTCAAACAGTATATCCAGGGAGGACGAGTGGGACTTACTTAAGCATACTTTCAGATTAAATAAAAATAAAAATAAACACTATAGTTCTAGAAATGCGCACGTACTTATCAACGCAACGTCTTCTCTGTAACAACAATAATAATAATAAACTAATGACAATTTGTGAGGCTGAGCATACCAGAGGGCTTTTCTGGCAAACATAGATGCACCACGTATTTCATTTTCAAACAATGAAATTTTTCTGTCTAGTGAATAATAAACTGTCCTTTCAATCTACCATAATCAACCTGTTCGATCTTTATATTAAAAATTAATAAATTTATATTTATATTTATATATTAAAACTTAGCTTACTTACATGCTTAACATATTTAAAATATATTAAAATCCTAGGAAGTCGTGATTTTTTTCTTTAAATTAGAACATAATAAAAATAAAATCTAACGCTGTTTATTCCCAAAAAGGGAATAAACAGATCTCCTTTAGCTCTAACTTTTTTAACACAGCATTTTGCATCTTCGAGTTCACTAGTAGTGGAAGCATGTGTTTAATGAATCAAGACTTTTCCGGGGAGAGAGAGAGAGTATGCTAGAAAACTGCCACCATCTCATGGTCCTAAACCCTAACGCTTGTATTATTGTCTGCAAGAGTGTGAGTTCTACAGTGTTAGTACTACCTACATGATACTAATTATATTTTCCTGTGCCAAAGATCGACTAATTCGGCCAAAGGCCTAGAAAAAACGTTACTGTAGTGAACCACCGAAATTGAATCCATAATAATCTTTCTTGTGAAGATCCAACGCTACTATTTAAATAAATGTCACTTCTACAGGGCTAGACAGGAACCTTGAGATAGAATAATGGAATAAATGTAATTTAAAAGAGTTGGGTGTTGTTTCCTCTTTACTTGCACATTCAGATTCATTCAATGTGTAATCATGGAATGGATTTTAACCATAAAGGTGCTAAAGGGTCGTCTTTAAAAGGGATGATTGAAAGCGATATAATAATAATTCTTAATGCTATACACTAATTACTCATTTAATTTTTGTGTAATATAGAACAGTTTTCTATTTGTTGTATCCTAATCATTAAGAATAACACGTATTCAATACTCTCTCTCTCTCTCTCTCTCTCTCTCTCTCTCTCTCTCTCTCTCTCCATGTCATTGCCGTGATGCTACCATATTTCGAATGGATTGTTTTATTTTATTTGTTTATTTATTTTACGACGTTCACACGCGTTTCAACTCGGTTCAGAATATTTCTTAAGTCTCACTTTACTGACACATAACTGTTTTTTCATAAAATCTGTTTATGGATTAGAGTAAGGCAGCATTTCGTAACTGAAACCTTCACACATCTCCAATATAATATTGAGAGTACGTTCCAACTTCTTCGTATAAGTTAGTTCTCTGAAGAAAAGTCAATTTATTAATCACTTAACCTTATTTTAATTCTCAAACTAAAAGTGATAAAATGCATTACATGTACTTACTTACTGGTGAAAGCCTCCACTAAAACACACTAAAATATTTGCCATAAAGAGGGATACTTTCATCCCTTAGACTTCGCCCACAAAATGCAACGATGAAATATCTTCTCAATCCAAAATTTCCCACAAGGCATTTGTCCATTTGTCCATCACCTGTTGATTCAATTATCGCACCCCTCTTCCTTTACGACTTGTCTGCGGCCAAGGCGTCGTAACGACCTTTAGCTGGACAACGGATTATAAATCTCTCCTACTCTTACTACCCATCTTGACACTGATGGACTTGCGTAAACTTCGAACTTCCTACGCCAAACACATTCTGTAAATTATGCACCTATAATCAAAGTAGAGATCCACCAGAATAACAAAACAGTGACACATTTTGGGATCATCGCACTCATGATGTATAGATAATGGGATGATGCACAGAAAATTCAAGGGAGTGCGAGGTACTAAAAGTCATGGAAAAATTGTGAAATGCACTACGTGAATGTTGGTTGTTCAGCTTACCTTACCTCACTCCAAAAGCCGTTGGAGTGATCATTTTATCCTCTTGTTCACAGCACCACAAGGCACAAACTGATACAAATTAGAAACAGCCTGTTATCTCATCAGCGACAGTAGTTGAAGTAACGGTTCTTGAAGAAAACTTCAATGCAACTGTCTCTTTCTCTGCCTTTGTATTCTTTTCTATCAAGTGATTAAAATTAAAGACAAACTTGTTAGGTTTGTTATCTCTGGTTGTTTATGGATACGACGAAACAGCTGAGGATATGAAGCAAGCATATTATGTCCGTAAATTGTGAGTGTATTCCAGACTATTTGCATATTATGCAAATTGCATATTATGCATGAGATGAAACATCAGAGATTCCCGAAGAAATTCTCTCTCTCTCTCTCTCTCTCTCTCTCTCTCTCTCTCTCTCTCTCTCTCTTACAGCTAAAGGCACCGTTCTCTGTGCCTTCAGCTGAAAAACCTTACCATTAAGACGAACCTTACTATAAAGGTATTTCTTATCAAAGTGTTTTCCTTGGTATTGACTACGTTACCGGAGCTGTTTAATTTTTTAGGAATTTCAGAATGAATTATTATGCAAAATAATGCCTTATTTTGCATAATAAAAGTATTAGAAACTTCACCTGCGAAAAACAATCAGAAACAAATTAGGATAAAATAATCGAAAGTAACAAGAACTTAAAAAAAAGAAAGAAGTAATTAGGAAGAAAGAGAAACGGAGTGGAAGACATACACAGAATTAAATACAAAGAGGGAGACCCTTGAATCTGAATTATCTGAAAAAGATTATTTCTTTTTCAGATAATTTCTGAAAAAGACCCAACCTTTTTAACTTACATTTATTCCATTATTCTATCTCAGGGTTCCTCTCTAGCCCTGTAAAAGTGACATGTACTTCCAAAGTAGCGTTGGATCCACAAGATCCACCTTCTGCTATTAGTTAAAGGTCAGCTGGAAAATCTCTTATAAAAGGTAGAGAGAGAGAGAGAGAGAGAGAGAGAGAGAGAGAGAATGGAAAAGTAAGGTACTGGGAGAAAATAAAGCGACGGTGAGAAGCGAAAGAAAAGAGAGAGAGAAGATTCAGGAGGAGAGGAAAGGAAAAGAGTAGAAGAATAATGAAGAAGAAGAATTTTATAAAACAGAGAAATCTAAATGAACAAAATATTTTTGGTAGCAAACTAAAGAAAAAACTGAGAAAAAATGATCAGCATCTGCCTTTCGCACGGACCTCTCCATCCAACAAGTAAATAACTCTTCCTCTGCATTCCGAAGCAACATCAAATTATCTTCAAATGCGGCATGCTCCCAACCCATCACCCGCGTGACATCTGTTCGTACGACTTCTTGCTGCGATTGATTGTGTCTGAAGTCATTACAATCACAGATCGTCTACTCCATTACATTGCTAATGGCAGAAGGCAATATTAACGATAGAACTACATCGGTCTGATCCCTTGCAAAGGACCGTGGGAAACTAGAAATATCAGGTACTGCCTCATTAGTTCAATTAATGAAAAACTGATGAAAAATATTTTTTGCTTAGCCTAGGCCAGGAGTAGGCAACCTTTATAAGTGTGCGCACCAAAATCGCCAAATCTTTGATGCCAAATTTTCTCAAATAATCAAAAATCACGCTAGAGTGGTAAACTGAAATAATATTGGAAGAGTGATTATTGTCAGTCATGTAAGGTTGAATGAATGTAAGAATTAGTGACGGAGTTTTTACTTAAAAGTCCTTCTAATCTTATTGATAGCGTGGATATTTTTAAGTGTAATTCTAGCCGCCACATACAGCCACACAATTTAAAGACGCAATTTTTAACATCAGCAAAAGAACAAACAAGTTTTTCCAATATATTGCAGTGCACAATCTCATAATCGTTTTAATTGACTACAGCAAAATAAAATAAAGTAAAATTAACAGTTTAACAGTTTATTCACATCACGTATACAAGATATACATATTATACTATTCAACTTGTATAATTCAATGTACAATATTTCACAATACAATTCAATGTACAGTACAATATTATAGAATAAAAATGCAAGTATTACTATCATATTCTGTTGATACTAACATTTATTATTGGCTATTATTTTATTATAGTTAATAAATTTTTTTCTCATATGCAAGTAGAGTATAATATATTTCGAATGGTTTAGTAGTTTATGATAATTCATTGGTTTTAGTGATAATGTAAGTTAGTTTCTGCATTTATGTATAACCAAGGGCCATAGCCATTAGTTACTAGAGAAGTAATTAGCCCACAAACAGTTACTGAGAGTCAAGGGACTGCATCTATGAAGGCTACCTTGCCGGTTATAATGATGTACATGTTAATATATTAATACCTAATTGAATGAACTAATTAGTATATCAATACCTTAATTGGTTATGATATATGAGTTATAATGATCCCTTATACTATACGTTTAAAGTAAATGTCAACGTTGTTTAATCCCATAAGGTAATTTCTCAGTCTTTTTCTGAATATATATTCTGAGGTTATAGATTTAATTTCATTTGGAAGTTTATTATAGCTGCTTGTCGCTAGGTACTCGAAGGATTTATGAAACATTTCTTTGTTTGCTTTGGGTACCATCAGCATGTTTCGACCACAGCGTAATCCATAGTCTACATTATATACCAAGAAACTTTCAGTGTTTCTTTTTAAATATAACAGACAACCATAGAGATATAGTTTCTGAAATGGTAGAATATTATGAACAACATACAGATCATTGGTTGAATGTGCGAAGTCGGTAGAGGTTATGCTCTAATTATTCTGTTTTGTATTCTTATTAATGGAAGCAGATTGTTATAATAGTCTCCTCCCCAACAGGTAATGCTATATTGCAGTGAAGAATTTACCCAGGAATAGTATAAACATCTTAAGAATGCTGCATTTACAAATTTTTTAACATAATATATCCTGTTAATTATGAACCTGAATTTATTTGTTAAGAAAGTGGTGTGGGAGTTCCACTTCAAATTGCTATCGACAGGGAGGCCCAAATACCTAACGGACTTGTTTTTTTTTTTTGTGATTAAGCTACATTTACAGTTTAGAACGTAACTACATTTCCTTTCATGCATTTTATAGTTATATTATGATCTAACTTGTCTTTATTGTTGCTAAACCATGTACTTAGTTTTAATCGATCACTATTAATCCGATCTTCAAGGGTTGTTTAGGTGTATGCTAATACAGTATCTTCAACAAAGGATATCATTTTGCCAAAACGTTTTTACTTACATACATGTATTTTAAATAGGATGAGTCCTAATACCAACCCTTGCGGGACTCCATATATTTATTATGTTTGCTGCGCTTTTAAATGTATCATAGCTGGATTAGGTTTTGTATTATTCGGATAAGATCTGAACCAGTCATTAGTAATTCCTCTGATGCCGTATTTGGACATTTTCAGTAGCAATAGATCATGTTGAACACAGTCGAACGCCTTAAATATATCAAGAAAAACAGCCCCTGTATGCAATCCTTCATTTATTCCACTATTTTACTCCAATAGCGCTTTTTCAGTATTGTATCCGGATCTAAACCCATATTGATTAGTTGCGTAAAAGGATATTGTAATTAAAGATATTCTTTTATAAATTCCGATTCCCTTACGAGTAATACATATAAATTACAGATAAAATGTTATTTTACCTACATAATATATTAAACAGAAGTTAATCTTTACTATATTTTAGCAGAAAACATCAAATCAAAACTAGAGAAAGAAAAACAGTGGACATTTATTTAGCATCAATGAAACTCCTGCTTCGGCATCACTGATGACAGATAATTTGTATCAGGCTTATATTTTGTAACCTTTAGAGATGTGCATGCGCGGCTAGTTTCATCTGTAAGGCTACTCCTGTTACGAGACTTAACAAAGTTCATCACTGAGAACAATGATTCACAAGCATATGTAGATGCAAAAATGGATAATAATGCTGTTTCAAGGGTTTTTAAACTTACAAATGTTTCTGGAATAGTATTTCAAGTCATTAGTACCTCGTTTTCCGCACTTGTCTCTGTTACTCATGTCTCTAATCGCTCCTTCTCAACATTTCGAAGTCAACTCTGCGGTGAACAAATTTCTGCCTCCAAATTGAGCTACTTTGAAAATCAATCAACTGCATTTCGAAATCATCTATATTTATCCACGAAAACATCTGCAAATTTAATTCATCCAGTTTAATAGTGTCTAGAAACTTAATAAATTTTGCACTCTCTTCTAATTCTCCGAACTTAACAAATCTTAGAGAGAACTGCTCAACAGTAAACATAATGACGTTCAAAATAGCTTTTTAATTTTGGGGATCTATTTTGTCATCCTTTTGGAGATCATTGATGGATTTCTTTAGGTTTAGAAAATATCTAAATATCTCACTGTCTTCAACCCTCTTAAAAACTCGTAGTTTCATTTTAAATGCCTTAATGTCTTCTTCTTCTTCTTCTCTTCCGTCTAAGACGGGTTGAGTCTTCTCTTGAGCAGGATCTTCCAGTCTTCTCTATTCCTTGCTGTTCGAAAAAGTTCCTTATATGTTCTGCATCCTGAGATGTTCTTTATTAATTTCAGCCAGGTAATTCTTGGTCTTCCGGGTCTTCTTTCTTCAGTTGGAAAAGTATTGATTAGGACGTTAGGAAGTCTGTCTGCATCCATGCGTGCAGTGTGTCCAAACCATCTCAGTTGTTGTTTTCTAATTTTTTCTATTATTGTCTTTTTATACAATAGTTCTTGTATGACTGTGCTGTTTGTTTTCTTTTCTATCCAACTTGTTCTATTTATTTTTCTTAGGCATTTCATTTCAAATGCCAGCAGCAATTTTTTCTCCTCTCTTTTCGAAACTGTCCACGCTTCTGCTCCATAGATGACTGTTGGTATAATTATTGTTTCATATAATTTGATTTTGGCTTGTTTAGATATCTTGTTTGTTTTCCAGATTTTCTGTAATTTTCCCATGGTGGTCCATCCTATCGCTATTCTGTGTTTGATTGTTTTGAGTTCATCTATTGTTTCTGTTAGTTTTGATCCAAGGTATATGAAATTGTCTACTTTTTCTATTTGTTTTCCGTTTAGGGTGGCTGAGAAGGTAGTTTTTTTCCTCCCTATTTTCATCACTTTTGTCTTTTGTATATTTATTGTCATGTCATATGTTTTACAGGTTTCGTTTAGCTTGTTGATCAGCTTTTGTATTTCATTTGGGGTTCTTGCAAGAAGGACGAGATCATCTGCATATTTGATATTATTTATGTTTAAACCATTGACATTGATTCCAAGCTCATTGTCTATTGCTTTCTTTACAACTTCTAAATATATGTTGAATAGTCATGGAGATAATGGGCATCCTTGCATTACTCCTTTTTGGATCTCTATGGGTTCTGTTGTGAGTGTGTCCTTTTTAATTAGTGCATTTGTCTTAGAGTAATATTTTATCAGAAACTGTATTATATATTTGTCTATTGCTTTTTCTAGTAGAATTTTAAGAAGGATTTCTCTGTTGATGTTATCGAAAGTTTGTTTAAAGTCCACAAAACAACAATATAGTTCTTTATGATCTTCTCAGCTGAGCTCTGCTAGTCGGTGAAAATTTGGTCTATTGTTGAATAGTTTCCTCGGAAACCAGCTTGTTCTATGCCTATCATTTCTTCGTAGGTGTTTTTTTTAATCTATTTTGTATAATTCTTATGAATATTTTATAGGTGTGAGAGATTAAATTGATTGGTCTGTAATTTCTGCAGTCTCTTTTGTTTCCTTTCTTGTATATTGGGATGATCTTTTCAGTTCTCCAGTCATCTGGGATCTCTCCTGTTTGTAGTATTTTATTGAATAGGGTTGTTAAATATTCTATTGATATACTGCCTCCATATGACCACAGTTCAGTAGGGATAGTATCAATGCCTGGTGCTTTATTGTTTTTCATCTGTTTTATTGCGTATCAACTTCTTCTTGTAAAATTTTTGGGTGATCAATTGGGTGATGCCTTCATGTCATCAAACATAATATCCAGAGTCTTACCAGAACCTTGTAGTTTAAGGTTCAAATAATTTAAATGCTCGCAAAAATCTACAAAAACAGTTTACAAACCCACACGATGTCATACGTTTCTTTATAAGACATTTATTGGTTAGTCAAAAGGGATTTATCTCATCCAGGCATTCAACAAATCGTTTCAGAATAAGACCTAGATTAAATCAACGAACATTGTTGTACATTATTAGTCCTTTATACACTGAATCCATCTCATTCAATAGATTCTGAAATTGTCTATTATTCAAATCACACGTAGAAATGTAATTAGTAACCATGGTTACTCTTTGCATCACTTTTCGAAGTTCCTTTAGGCTAACTTTTGCACATAAAGTTTCCTCATGTATGACGCAATGAAAACCTGTCAGTGGATAAACAAAACGCTTTGCAAACAGATTTACAAATCCTGTTTCCTTACTAATAATGCTGTGTGCACCATATGTTGCGAAGGATACCATTTTTGAAATATCAATTTGCGGAGTAGACAATTCGTTCATAACTGCTTTACATATTTCAACCCCAGTGGCACGCTCAGGTAGTGTTACAAGGTTAATCCTCTCTTCTCATACTTCGTCACCCCTACAAAATCGAGCAAAGATATTGCTAGCCTAGCTGATGATGCAATGTCTATGCTCTCATCAACACAAATAGAAAATAACTTACATGAAGCCAAATCTTTTGTTACTTGTTCTGCTGTATTTCTTTCCAACTCAAGTATCCTATCCTTAACTGTTTTTCTTCTCACAGACGAATCGTTTATGCGCTGAATAATTTTTACCTTTTCTGAAAGATGCTCAAAAGGAAAAGGAGCACATTCTAGCCATGCTTCTTTAATATACTCCCAATCACTAAGTGGTTTTCGATGTTGGGCAATAACTTTTGAAACCTCAAAACTAGGCAGCAACAAGTTGGAACTAGGCCTATCTGAAATAAATTTCATCAAAGTATCGTTTTTTTTTGTCTTGTTCAGTTCACGAGAAATTAATTTTTTGTTCTTGCTCACTTGCTTAATTTCTTATGAACAGTTTCAAAATGTCTCTTTACAGAAGCAGCCTTACAAACAACTGATTCGGAACATAAAATGCTTAATGCTTTATTATCTTTCTTATCATACTAATTTTTCACTCCGGTATTCTTTAAATGCTAATTCTCTAATATCCTATTCATTTGAATGTCTATGTTTCTTTGCTGGTGGTTGTGACACAGGTTGTAACACAATCTAAAGGGAAGAAAGCAAATAAAATATATGATAATGGTATATTTATATACATAGCATAAATATGAATAGAAAAAAAGAAAGAAGAAAGAAAGGAAGTCAAGAAGGTAATAAAGCGAAAGGCAAAAGGAAAAAAAGTAAATTACAACTGAATGACCATAGTTGTACAACTACAAAGTACATACAAAAATAATTGCTTTCTTCATACATCTTTAAACTTTAATGAAAATCGGATCATGGGATATAAAAATGTGGACAAATACGTATGGACACTGACAGAAATTATAATTTGGACTCAGAAAATGTCATCATAATCACTCTCTACCAAGTTTAAGAAAATACCAAAAATTAGAACAATTATAAGATTACCTACACACATGCCAATAAAAGAGAGGGGTACGCATGCCATCTCATCACGTGCAGATAACACTTCATAATCCTGAATATTGATAATACATTTCACATAGCTTTAACAATAACTTATGTTTATGGCAATGTAATGTAGTTGGAAGGTCGTGGGCGCTTTGTGCCTGTTAGGACCACTGATGATGATGATGATATGGCAATGTAAAGAAAATTTGCATTTATATATAAAAATTTAAACATATTAATTGATAATAAATACTTCCAATCCATATTTTAACTTACGATTTAATTAAATCCAAATCCAGATATATACACACTTTAGAAAACCGATAAATTATGCACATTTACGAAACACGAATCAATATATGAAATGATGTTAAAGAGTCACGCGACGTCTGGCTTCCTGGCGAATGATGCAACTGATCGGTACAAAACTTGTACGCCTTGGAAATTTTCTTATTACTTATTTTCTTCATTTTCTTATTACTTATTATTACTAAAACAGAAATTGATAGTGTTTGTTTTTGTTTCTTTATTGCATTT
Organism: Typopeltis vanoorti; assembly: GCF_054136105.1. Taxonomy (NCBI): domain Eukaryota; kingdom Metazoa; phylum Arthropoda; class Arachnida; order Uropygi; family Thelyphonidae; genus Typopeltis; species Typopeltis vanoorti. The sequence continues at coordinate 52,535,468 of NC_143571.1, read as the reverse complement.
TTATTTGGTATCGCTCTACTTAATAAAACTGTATTCTATTAAGTTAAAATATACAACTCAGCGAAGATGTTGTTGTTGGATATGTATTTATTTATTTAATTATTTTTAAGGTGAGCCTTGGATTGCGTGCCGGAAAAAAAGTCGTTAGCGTGCCACGTTTGGCACTCGTGCCAAGGGTTCCCCGCTCCTGGACCAGGCAAAAGTCGCTCAATGTAGAAGCGCGACTGAATAGCCCGTTGTGGTATTTTCTGTTTGTTCATTCTTCGTAATTGGGCGATCTGTTAACGTGCAAAGAATAGAAAACAACGTTCTAAAAGTTCAAAGTTTAATGCAAGGAAAAGTTGGTGAGCGTATGAACAGTAGGGCGATTTGTTAGTGCCAAGACCTACGGTGGAACAGCTGTTGCCCAAAGCAGGACGAATAAAAATTATTTTCCATCCACGCATTCTTAACTGACCACCTGGTACCCTTAAATCTTTTCGCAATTAACTTCGTGCTAGCATGTGGATCACTGGTATTCCGAGGAGCCGAGATGAAATTAGAGCACTGTTTATCGACTAAAGTCAGTCACATCAATATTTTCTTAGTATCTATAAACAATTTCCTTTAGATTTACGATCACTTCCTGTGACCTAAAAGGTGGTAGTTTAATATTTTATTCCTTGGTTCTACGCGTAGAAACACGCAACCTTTTTTGTACTCAAGGTTTAGGAAAATTTACATTTACGCGTTTGTCAAGGAGAGGGTAATGCTATAGGCATGAATGAAAAAATATGGAGATTCCCGCACTGTTCAAAAGCTAAAACTCTCTGTATGTTTAAATATAGACTTGTTTGCTAGCTGTCTTTTTTTATTAGATGTCATTTAAAACTCAAAACTCACATTGCAAACGCAATGTGAGTTTTGAACATTAATTAAACAAAGAGGTGTAGTCAGTGTTTAACTAAAGAATCGATTGATCTGTATGTGAGCTCAAGAAGACACAGTTTCGTATTACATCCTTTTAGGGAATAACTTAGTTCATGTTCTGATTATGCAATGTCCTTGCATAAAATATGACAAGGCTTGCCAAGCAGTATAACTTAGTAATACAATGAATATTGTATGTATAATATTCATCATCATAACGCTAATTACGGATGTAGATCATATTGGTCTGTTCGGGTCTAATATCATTTTTCGAGGTCTAGCCGATTTTGTCTTTCCGATTGGTTTATATTTTATTATTTGTTTAGGATATTGGGTGTTGGCCATGCGGTTTACATGTTCTATCCATTTTTGTTCATAATTGTTTAGTTTTTCTTCTATTGATTTTGTTTTTCGTTCTTTTAAAATATCTTTATTCTTTCTTGGTCTAATAATGTGTATTTTGCAGTTCTTCTCATAAATCTCATTTCCCTTGTTTTTATTCTTTGTTTATCTTGTTTGTTCATTGTCCAATTTCTCAAAAAAGACCTCTACAAACAGTGATTCTAAGAATAAAGGCAGATGTAGAAACTGAACTAGTAATGCAACGATCACTGTTTTATTTCAATCTAACAAACTACCATATAAAAACTGTGACCTACAGATATGTTACTACGTGATTCCTTAGTTTACATGTTAAAAAATAATGTTATTTCTGACTTAGTTCCAAAACGTTTTTTGAATATATCATGTACGGAAAAAATGTAAGCCTTTATAAAAGAAACTGGAATAATAAATATGACTGATTAAATGGAGATTCTTGCATAGTTCGAATTCAACATGGTTAAAAAGATCTTATACTCATTTACAGATCTGTATATGTCTTTCACCGCCTTCGTAGGTCAGTTTCGACAATACTCTTCGGCTGGAAAGATCCAGGGTTCGATTCCCATGTTGAACGCGAAGACTCTTTATCAGCGCTTTTTAGTTGAAGGTGAGTTAGCCCGTCTCATACAGAGGTGGCATTTTTTTTCCTCCCGGAAACTCTGCTTTCTTTATCGCTCAAAACAGACAAACCGACCAGGAGAACTCAGGCAATTTGCACACAAAATATACTATAGGCATAAGGCTAATCACACCATCCTGGAATAACGATTTGGAAATATAAGGGTGCTTGGAAGTTTATGGACACGTAAGAGTCTACCAGAAGAAGAAGATATATTCTTCAATTCTATATTTAATTAATATACAAACACAAATAATGCGCTTCGGTACCAGCGAATAAATACCAGTTAAGAAAGATTTTTAAAATTAAAATAAAAAATCAAAGGTCGGGTAATTACATTCGCAAATATATATAAAACTCTTGATATCTGTAGAAGTTTTTAATTAAAATGGCATCAATGAATAGTTTCTTTGCGATATTATTCCAGTAGTGAGGCCCTCAAGCGAGTTTTTAAAAGTGTCTCAATTCCCTTGTGTCTTCGTTAAATTTTGCTCTTCATCTACATTCTATAATGGTTCCGAACCCTATTCGACTAATCCATCACAGTTGCCTTTCTACACACTTTTCCATGAATTTCACAAGAGGAGGCTTAGTGAACTTTCTTTTCTCTAGTCACTGTTTTTCTTGTATCATAAGTCAATCCTGGGGAGCAAAAAAATACCGTCAAAGAGCTAATATTGACATATCGCATTATCTTCTTTTGTCTAGTGACTCTGACAAAATCTCAGCCGAGTGTATGATATTCTATGGGGAAACAGTCCTTTCTTGTTCCGTTTTCTTTGAAGCTCTAGAGAAAATACCCAGAATTACTATTACTATTTGTTGATGTTCTTGCATCTTTAACACACTCTCACTAGACGGTATGAAGTTGTCAAACGAATTCTTAGTAACATTTCCAAGCTTAATCTAACAAATAATATTGAGCTTTTACAGAAACATCTTTGCTAAGATATTAAAGATAACTGTCCCCTCAAAACACCTTTAAATCCTTCCCTTGTAAATATTCTTTGAAGATGTTGAAATAAAATATTAAACGTAATAGAATGTTTTATTTATAAACACATTCAAAAAATGAAATTACTGAATCAACAAGATATCTCTCGTTACCTTTAACTGATGCGAATTCTACATATACTGTATTCTTTATCCTTGAATCCTATGTCACATATCGGGTTGAAGTAAAATGAATTATACTATGAATTACAGTTCATATTGAAAGTAGAGTTCTATCCTTTTGTCTAATTGATATTGAATTAATACAATTTTGCAGGTAAATTTTTGTCTATTCTTAAGTGCATGCAATGTTATGAATTACATACAGATTACTGCATATAAATCTGTTTCTAGTCTTCAGCCATATTTAATATAACATGCCATATATTGCTGCGATTTTTCAGATTCATTCGTAAAATGAATGCAATACGCATCTATACAATGATGATTCATATAAAGTACTTCAATTTTGTATTTACTGCAACATGCCACTAGTTTGTAGCATTGTATTAAATAGAAAACTCTTTTAATACAGCATACTTGCAGTTAATGCTAATATCGCAAAAACTAAAGTTTCCTCTGTCCTTCTTTCTGCTGTTTCATGTGAAGTGTGGTGTGTGTGTGTGTGTTTCACTATGGATACATTTTATAAATATACTGGGGGGGGGGAGATTTGCCCACTACTCGTTGTCGCTCTCCTACCCTCTCAGTGATTCTACTTAACTGCATTCTCTTATGTGAAAAATTAAATATGTAACATGTTATCAAATTTCTCCACCTGACGGCGCTGATATTTTGCAGAGTAAATTTCGCTTATTATTATAAAAGAAAAATATAGTCGGTGGCCATTCAGAATTATGTACCAGTCTGAAATGCATTTAGAAAAATAAGTTTGCTAACATATATTTTGTTAGAACCCTATGAGTTTTCTAACATCATATTCTCAAATAGAAAGACATCCACAGATATTTTTCCTCAGTGATTATTTCTGAGAACCAAGAGGAATATTACTGGAAAATAAAGGAACGCCAGCGGTATACTAAACGAAAAGTTGGCATTCACACACACACACACACACACAATGATGGTTCGCACATTTTATTCTGAAATGTCATATTCATGTTTTCTCCGCTGAATTATTCACTAAAGTGTATGGAAATGAGAACGCATGATGGGTAAGAAGCCTTAGCAATAACCGCACAACAGCTATAAGGATGCAGAGAAATCAGTGCAGTCAGTCCACAAATGTTTTCACACCGTGAAAAGTCAATTTAGATAAAAGTATTGTCTATCCTTTTCAACGACGACAATTGCCTTTCTTGTTAAATTTCTGTCATCTACAGCGCGAACAATTTCAAGTATTGTCGGGTAGTACTTTCAAGGTAAGGCTTCTTTACTGGTAATCGAAGTAAGATATTATCAGTTTGAAGGGTTTGAACTTTAAATTTTTATCTTAGAGTAGATTAAAAAGGATCCGTGTGGGTTGTGATAAAACAATATTTACATAAGTGTCATTTAAATTTCGTCTGTATTTAGTTTCAATTTCCATTAATTCAGTAAAACTATCGAGGTTTAGTTGAAAGAATTCAGGGTAATTAACGCATAAGAAGATAGACTGCTGCAACATGACTAATGTGCGTTTACTTAGTACTTTGTACGACGTATACAGCCTGCATTATCTTGTCACAATATTAAAACGTGCTCTGCTTGTTTGAGCAAATGATGCTGGTACCTGTTTGTTAAAGATTATGACTATTTGAAAAGTATATTGAGTGAAGAGCTTTCGCTGTGTGATTTCCAATCCGGAAGAAAATAGTTTGCAAACAAACAAACGGAGATAAAATAGCACAGTAAGAGTTTCGTTCAACCGGGAAATTTCTCTTTATGTACTCGTACGAAAATAGTTTGAAATCTTGACGATCGTTTCGTAAAGTTTCACTGTTCCCACAAAAGTAATAAAAATTCATTTGGTTAACGCGACTGCTCTGTATTTAATGGATAATAACACTTTATGACTTATATAAGTGAGATACTCCTTAGGTTTTTGTACATAAAATACTGCAAGAGATTTGTTAAAATGGGAAATCACAGCTGAGTTATTGGTGACTCGAACGAGATACTATAACATTAAAGAAAAAATGCATAGAAAAAAAAGCCGAGTCGTTTTGTTTTATTTCCAAAGAATCAGCAGAAAAGGAAAGCATCTTCTTCTATATAAATGATGAAGACAGAGAATGGGCTCCACAGTCAGCAAGCACAATTGACAATTGACATTTATTCTTTAAGGGTGAAGCAAAATGCTTTTCATATTCCCCGCTATCTGTCGTGGTTACAGTGAGGGTAAAATTTACGAGCAGTTTGCTCTCCCTGAATGGGCATGGAGATTATGTATCGCTATAGGAGGCTAATATAGTTTTTGGCCTTCTATATTTAAATATGTCCGTTGGATCGTATGCTGCAGCTTGTTGAACCAAATCGTTGGGATGTGTGGACGTCTTTAGAAAAAATTTGGAAGCTAAGGATTGTAGATAAGAGAGAATATAGGGAATATTTGCGTCTCTGTGGAGTTGGCTGTTTCTAACATACCACGGGGCGTTCAAAATCATTCTCAAGCACTTGTTCTGCACTCGCTGTATCTTAATAATGTTAGTATTAGAGGTGTGGCTCCAGGCTGGAGAGGCATAGGTGATTTTAGGACGAATCGTCATCTGGTACAGCTGCAATTTGATTCTGTTGCTGAGTTTGCTATTTCTATTAATTAGCGGGTAGATCTGAGCTATGGCTTTAGATGCTTTTGCACATGCAGACTTGATATGTTGGTTGAACGATAGCTTTTTGTCGAGAATCACACCCAGGTAATTTGTTTCTTTCTGCCAGGGAATTTTAGTATTGAATAGTAATACATCTCTTGCAGGAGACATTGGCCTTTTTGAGAAGAGAACCGCTGAGCTTTTCAGGGGGTTGACTTCCAATCTCCACTTGGAGAACCAACCCTCCAGCTTTAGAAGATTTTCTTGAAGCTTTCTGGTAACGAAGTGGGGTCTGAGAGATCTGGTTAGTATTGCCGTATCGTCCGCATACAGTGCTAAAATGGAAGTCATCGGATTGTGTGGGATGTCTGACATGTATACAGAAAACAGCAATGGAGCTAGTAGAGATCCCTGCGGCACTCCAGCAAAGATATGGCGCTGGGACGATGTAGAACCGTTAATTTTAACTTGCATTGATCTATTCTGAAGATATGAACGGATTAGATGAACCATTTTTAGTGAGATACCGGCTGAGATTAGTTTGTGCAGGAGTCCAAAATGCCAAATTTTGTCAAATGCTTTAGATAGGTCTAGGAATACCGCTCCTGTGCACTGGCGCCAGTTGTAGCTGGTGGTGATATATTCCACAATTTTGTGGATTTGCTGGGTAGTACTATGGTGTTGTCGAAATCCAAACTGTTCTTTAGGGAGGATGTTTAGGTCATTTACTGAGGTTTGGAGTCGTGAGAGGAGCAAGCACAAATGAAAATAAATTTTAAATAAAAGTAAAAAATAAAATAAAAAAAGAAGTGTATGAATATTTTTCTTATTTTAATTAACATCATTATAAATCTGAAAAAGTATCTATTATTTATTTACTATTTTATTTTATTTTTTATTTTTTATAATATTTTGGATAGTTTTAGTTAAAACCGAAGTATTTGTTGAAAGCGATCTTAGTAGGTCCAAGTTTGAAGTCGCTACAGGCGTAGTTAACTAATATTCCACACAGCTAATTTAATGACACTAATTAATACTATAGACTTAATGTATGCTTGGTGTATTGATGAGTGTCTAATGAGTTTAGCATTCCATTCGAATTTTAATTTATTTTAATAATATACCAACCTATATGGTACTCTGATGTGAATTAGTCTTTAGTCGATATATCTCTCTATCGATCATGATTTCGTTACTCATATCCGGACGCATTACAGGAAAGGGTTTAAGAAAATTAAAGTAAGTACTTTTAACAATTTGGTGCGTTCAGGTAGAGCACATTTTTAACACGCTATTTTCAGCGTACCCTTCATTCTAAATGGAATCAATTTCCTCTTTGGACGCACATATAGTACAATAGTAGGGGACAATTTTCTCTATAGACATCACTGCGATTGTACGAGAGAATTGTCCTAGGGATCTATTATTTTGTCCGCTCTCACGTCTTACTGTTGCTCTATGAATTACTGTTGACAACGAATTCTGGCCATTCCCCCCTCCTTAATTTAGTAAATGAAATGCTCACATCTTCGAAGATATAAGGATGTCTTTAAATGTTGATATCTCAACAAGATATTTACTCCGGAGAGATAGTGAGAAAGAGAGAACGTCTTTTGTTTCCGATTAACAGTTCAGCGGCACGTATTGATGATATTGATGATTTACACCTCAAGCTTTCTCAAGCTCTAGAAAAGTTTCATTCCTTCAACAGCTAGTCGGATGCTCTCACTCTTATATGCCTATTTGTAGGCACTTACGCAATAGGCATTCCGATTTCGTAATAATTGTAATTCCTATTGCGATTACGCAACAGACATTCATCTTCACGATTAAGGAACTTTAAAGTTTTACCATAGGAAGGGAGAAGAGAGGACAGGAAATAACAAGAAAAATTATTATTAATAAACTGTCTTTCCTAACTACGCTAATTAGTTTCTATATTTATTGAAATGTGCTTTTCATTACTATTTCTGTGGTATTTATGAACTGTGAAGCTGTAGAGATTCGTTATATTAGTGGAATGTATTTATTTATGGCGTCCATAAAATGCACAACTATAAATAGAGAGTATAGATTGGGATAAAACACATAGTAAAATATAAGTAGGAAAGAGAAAGTAAGGAAATTTCAGAGATAGAAAAAATACATAAATGCAGAAAAGGAGAGATCATAAGAAGCAGTGAAATAAGTGCTGAGTCTACATACAGATATATATATATATATATAAAGGGTGTCCAAAAATTCACGCAAGATTTAAATTTAGCGCCATTTGTGCGGTAAAGTGTTGCCAACGAGAAAAAAAAAAAGACAGCGTGCCAGCTGACAATTCAGGGTTATTAAAAATGGAGCGCTACACGAAAGAACAACGCATTTTCATTGTTGAGCAATATTTTAAAAATAATGAAGGTTTGGCAGCTACAGTTCGCAATTTTCGTACAAAATATGGTCGGAATAGTGATTTAACTTCATCAACTGTGAAAAGATTAATTAAAAAATTCAAGGAAATTGAATCAATTAGTGATCTTATACACTCTGGCCGTCATTCAACAAGTCGTTCAACAGAAAACATCTAAGCAGTTCGCGAGAGTGTTGCTGAGAGTCCAGGACCATCAATTCGGTACCGTGGTCTTGAATTGGACATTTCGAGAAGCTCTCTACAGCGAATTCTCACGAAATATTTGCATCTTTATGCTTACAAAGTTCAATTGACTCAAGAACTGAAGCCTACTGACCACACACACACAGCGAAGAGAGTTCGTTGAATAGATTATGGAACAACAACAAGTGGATGCTTATTTTTCGAACAAAATCATCTTCAGCGATGAGGCTCATTTTCATCTTGATGGCTTCGTTAATCGACAAAGTTGTCGCATTTGGGGGTTCAGAAAATCCACGAGTGATTGTTGAGAAACAAATGCATCCACAACGTGTCACTGTTTGGTGCGGATTTTGGGCTGGAGGCATCATCGGTCCATTCTTCTTCGAAAATGCGGCTGGTAAGGCAATAACAGTTAATGGTGCTCGCTATCGCGACATGATAATCCGATTTTTTGTGCCTAAATTGCAAGATATGGGTGTGGACGACATGTGGTTTCAACAAGACGGTGCCACATGCCATACAGCCCGATAAATAATTCAATTACTGCATGAGTCATTTCCTGGTCGAGTAATTTCCCGTCTTGGTGATCAGAATTGGCCGTCCAGATCATGTGACTTAACGCCGTTGGACTTTTTTCTTTGGAGTTTTTTGAAGTGTAAGGTTTATGCTAACAAGCATAAACCTTAGACTTCATAAACCTTAAACCATAAACCACCCACGCCTTGAAGGAGGAAATTGAGCGCTGTAACAACGAAATTCAGCCACATTTATGCAAAACGGTCATGGAAAATTTCGACAAAAGAGTGCGTATGTGCCAGAAAAGCCGTGGAGGCCATTTACCCGATATGCTATTCCATGCATAACCCTAATGCTTTATGAATCAATAAGAAATTACAATTTTTCATTAACAACCTGTGTTTTCTATCAAAATTACTTCTTGCGTGAATTTTGGGACACCCTGTATATATATACAGAAAAAGAAAGAAAAAGATAGAGCAGTAGAAAGTAATGAGAAAGAAAGACTAAGAAAATAGTTCTGGTTATTTGGAATCAACGAGGCCATACGCGGTCGGTTAAACCGAAGACTATCGCTTGAAAACCTTTTCACTTAGGTGTGGGACTGGCTAACTCACCCTTACTGATCGTTCGATTCTCACACGGTCACGTGGAAACGGCGTGTGTTGCTAGTTACGGAATCTGTTTCAATCGAACATCTTCTCTCGAAGTCTGTACTGGAAAGGAAGTCCGCATTCGTGTTAGACTGCATAGCCATGGAACAGAAGGGTGCTGGGGGATATACTCAATAATTACGTTCCACTCTGTTAGTGATTCTGATTAAATAGCAGCGCAAATGCAGTGTACGAGATTGCATCACAGCGCATAAGTTTCCAAGGCTGATCATTATTAATCAGGTACTTGTTATCAATAACACGGCGCTGCAATACATAGACCTTTCGAGCATGTTATATCATAATTACTGCAATGATGTCAGCTCTCAATGAAGTTAAGATTAGGTAATAAATTTCTACGGTGATTGTATATAATTACATTATTGAAATACAATATTAAACATACTTATATGACAATTTCCTATGTCCATAAGAAATATTTAAAACCATCGCGATGCAGGAATAATACGAGTGCTCCACCTAGTGGTTAAATTACAAAATATGCATACGTATGCGTAAATTCAACTATCTGGTCTACTGAATAGCAAAAAGACTTTTCTTTTTTTGATTTAATAGACATTACAATTTTTGTCTATAGATACATTTATAAAATTGGCACTACTGATTAAAATACTATTACTACTACTACTAATAATAATAATAATAATAAATATTTGAACAACATCGCACAAATTTCAAAGATATTTTTCAGGGGGATTTGTTGAATTGCTAAAGAATATCCTTGATACTTCAAGAAAAAAATTCATATAAACTACTTGAATGATGATATTACCGAAATCATACAAGTACATTATAACCAACTTATTTATTTTATTTTATTTTATTATTTATTTATTTATTTATTTATTTATTTATTTTTGCATTACTCAAGTTCCACATTCTAGTATAAAATATTATATATTACAAATAGATACGATAAAACCGAAGCTCAAACATAAAGTTTAAAGAACTTGTTGGGAAGAAAAACAAAGTATATTTGAACTGAAACGATGAAATATTCGATGAAAATTTCAGTATTACCAGATTAGGGAATAGATATACCTCAATGAAACATGATCAAGGATTCGTGTGTCTAAATCGTACAAAAAACTGGGAGATAGCAGAAGAGATGATAAAAATAGTTCTGACATAACTGACAAACAACAGATAGGCAATACGACACACACACACACACACACACACACACACACACACACACACACACACACACACACACACACACACACACACACACAGAGAGAGAGAGAGAGAGAGAGAGAGAGAGAGTTGGCTTCTTCAAGACTTTGTTGCATTTCCATGGCAACAGTAATTTACATTTAAAGCTTTGATATATATTAATTATATCCAACAACGGGGTCTATATATACTTTAATGTTATCCAGTCTAAATCAGAAATAAACTTTGTCAATTATACCTGAACAAAGATTCCGAATACTCGACTTTATAATGTATCAAAACTCGTGATAAACAGTATTGCATAATTAGAATAGTAAAGTATTATAAGAAAGAGTGACTACGGTAGCGTATTTTATTATTAATAAGGAAACAATAACAAGGGATTGATCTAAATGATTAGAGTATAACGGGAAAGAATATCAGACAATGTAAAAGGGAGTAAGAAGGTGATGAAGGTTGAATTATGTCATCATTAATCTCGCTCCATAGCAAAATAGTCCCTTGTTTGTGAAAATCTCCTGCGGTTTCCATTTGTAATTGTTCGTTGGGCCAAATCATAGACATGATCACTCTGTGTTCAGGAAGTAGATTAAAAATGAATGTCAAGTCGACGCACTGCTTCACACAATAGACGGCGAAGTTGACAAATGTTTGTGATGGTCACCCAGGGCGACAGTTATTGAATACTAAAGTGCGACGACAAGCGAAGAACAAAAATGGAAGCGGATATATTTGCATTGCCAGTAACGCAAGACATAGTTATGTAGTTTCAAAAAATTGTTTCTTGGTACTGTGCAGATGCATAATTAATTCCATTTTATTTATATTTTTATTTGAATTTTAGAGTATGAATGCGTGCAGGTATTATAACAGATTATAATTTTACCTGTAGGAATTGCTCTGTGGAATATTTCATGACGCAGAGGAGCTGTCTTTTTTCTAACAGCAAAATATTTTCTTTCGTTTTTTTAATTAATAAAACAGAAGAAAATGACAATATGCATGTGAAATATTTTCGAATAATGAAATAAATATTTAGTTATTCGAAAATATAGTTATTTTTCATACAAAGTGTGTTATATTAACGTGTAAATGGGTTTGTTATTGGAATTTTTAAATGATTAATAAACAAATATTTTTAAAATTTCTATGCCGGTAAATGTCATTAGTATAAACCCACATAAACAAAAGCTCTTTGGGATCCTTTTAATTTTTAAAAGTGTCAAGAGGTCATGATAGCGACAATTTTGAGAACCATTATCTTACAGTACGACCTTAGCTTGGAGAAATGCGTTTAAATTAAAATTTAAAAAAAAATAATCTTTATTTATGTTAAAGATTCCTTTTTAGTTCTTTTTACTCACCATATGGCCTTCCTTAGTGCTACCAGATTCGGACCTTCGTGGCTGAAGGTTTTTCTCTTTTTTTTTTTTTTCATTCACCACTGTCTTTCATTCAATTATAAAGGAATTTTAAATTTTAAATGATTCTGCGCTGCGTGTGTTTTTTATTCATAATTAAAAAATAAACATCTTTTTACCGTATTTTTTTAAAAAAATAATATTTAAAGAAAAATCTCAATTTTAACTATAAATGTATTCATTTAGAGAATATATGTTTGAAAAAATATCCCAAAGGTAAACGAAAGTATTCTTAACATTGCTCTTTTATGTGAAAAAAAAATTAAAAATACAATTTTTCTTTCACAAACTATTTATCCGAAACAAATTGTAATTCTCTTTACACCGTTCTGAGCTTCTGTAACCGTACAGGCCATTTTCTTTTTTTCTAAAACTCTCAATGCAATTATAAACAGAACTTCCCTTCTTTTTCAATTCTCATCTCAATTCGGAAACTTCTTTTGTTATTATTTTTGATACGTATAGCTAGATATCATATCTAAGTTAACTGAACCTACTTAACTAAGTCAGATCAGCATTCCTCAGAACTATTCACATGTTATCGCTAAATATCTACGGCTTTCGTCTACCAATACCAACATCATTTCTAATTCTTCTCACTAATTCTTCCTATTTAGTCATTGCTTCTATTTTCTAAATTCATATTAATCCCATATAGTTTAAAATTAGTTTAAAAGTTTTCTCCTTCCAAAGATATCAGAGGCTAAACACGAACTAATTTTGCGTTCCCATTTTCCAATACTGTTCAGCTAAATATTTTTGAAACAAAAAGAAATATTTTGGGATTCGTCGAATAACATTTGACAATTACTAAAATATTTGTTAAATGCATAACATTCAGTGGGGAGAAGAAGGATAGAAAGAAGAAACTGACTGATGATTATCTATGAGTTAGTAATTATTTATTTAAAAATAGTTGCAGGATTCATTCACATAAATACACATTAGAGAATAAAATAATTATTTATCACAGAGTAGGACTGCAATGCATCTTAGCTGAAAAAAAAAACTTCATTTACTAAGGCTGAAAGATTTTAGAAGTAAACTAAAAATTCTTCCAGGTAACCAATATTATCTCCTTGGATTACATTTTCTTTTGTTTTAGAAATCCAAGATGAGTTCCGCTAGAAGATCAATACAGTTATCAGACACTGAAAGAAAACGGAGATGAGAAGAGGGAAGGACTCTTTCTTACCGATAAACTACAGAGTTCAGTTACAAATGGGCAGTAATACATATCATCACGAACTTGATATTCCATGTGTATAGTAGAAGGATCGATAATGAGAAGTCTACTCCAAAATTCATCATTCAAGCTTCACATCTTTCTCCAATCATTGGCTATTTTTCGTTTATCTTCACATATAATACCCCCCCCTCTCTCTCTCTCTCTCTCTCTCGTTGTTCCGAGATTTGGTTATTTTCATATAACCTGGAATTTGATTACAACCTTGAAGTCGATAAAAAGTTCTCTTTCTTTCCATTTTTCGTATTATAAAAGAAACGTATGAATCATGAAAAAAGCAATAATATTGCTCATGTCAAAAATAACATTTTCATCCATTCCGTTGTCTCCTTATTGCTGTCTTTAATGCCTTAATGGAAACGATGTTTGTGCAAAGAAACTCAACGTGGGCGAATATATGTTTCCTTCGACAATGACCAACTGGAAAACATTTTAAAATACAACGAAACTGCAACGTGTACGATAATAACCCACATAATCGAATATACCATTCATCTCTTTCGATCATTTCTTGGTTTATTCCATTTTCTTAGAAATCTTTGAGATTTTCATTTTACTACCTTCCTATCTTATATACACTACTTATAAGAATATCCCAAATTCAATTAATTTATGTCCTTCATCTACTGTATATCATTATTCGTGAATTTTATAATAGGTTATTATAATAGTCTTTTGATTCTCTCACTCAATAAATATTTGGATATCGGTGGTCTTTCACACAAGATGGTGTTATTCTCAATTGTAAGACCGACTATTTAGCTAAAAAAGAAATGAATACAATTTCATAATAAGCCTTTTTTTATATCTTATAAAACACTCATCGTAGCGCGCGCGCACACACACACACACACACACACACACACGCAGTTCGTCATACCATACCGTATCTTCAATACATTCACCATCTCCGCACTTACCACTCTCTAAGACAATGAATTCCAATCACTCACCATTCTCTCTATGCAAAACTTCTGCTCCTCATCCCCCTCCCCTGCTCACGCCCTCCTTCTACAGCTGCCAGGGAAAACGTTTTGTATATAAAACCTCATTCATATTCATCTTGTAATAATTAACTTATATATCTCAATTTTATATGTGTTTTTTTTTTATTTATCACACACACGAAAGACAGAAGAGCCTATAGCACACAGGTGCCGCATGATGGTAGAGTCAGGATTACAGTAATCTGTTGATATTCTTCTTGATCGGTTGAAAATTGTCGTCCTTTGGCAATACTTCATGAGAATAGAACTTAATACAATTCATTCCACAGAATTGAGGGGTAACGAATGAAAGGAGTAGCATTTTCGGTGAGCATGCGGTTCGACTGCAAAAGGATGTTGAGCAGCTGTAGCATGAGTTCCTGTAGATCTGGCAGAAATAGAAGGCATAATAAATGCAAATTCTGCTGAACAATCGAAATATCTGTAGAAGAAGCATAATGCAGACATTTATCTTCTATGGGGAAATGGCTGAAGTGAAGTGGTATTCATCAACCAGACTGCGTTTCTGAATAGCATCAAGAATTTTCAGGGAATTCGTAGGTACCACCCCATGCATGAGAGTGGTATTCCAGTCTTGGTCGGATTTGGAATTTATACAGAGTAATAAGTGTTCTGCAGAGACATACCCTCTTGACCAGAAAAGGATTCCAAGTTTTTTGGGAGCTATTGATGCTATAGAAGTGATATGATTGTGCCAGGAAATGTTTGGATAAGAATCAATCCGAGAAGAGATATTTCGTCTTGAATATGAGCTACGTATTATCAAAAGTAAGTGGAGACGATCGGAGGGTTTCTTACGGGAAAACAAACTAAACTGCCTTTTGAAAGCATTGAAGTTGAGGGGATTGCTTCATCCCAGTTAAGCGTAATGTGGAGATGAGTGTTCGGGGACACTTATTGCATTATGAATTGGACGAGTGGAGTGAATCTTGGACTTTACGAACCTCTCTAATCACATTTCACTCCAGACACAAATATTGGCCTATAATTCCAGGTCTTAGTCATCACCACCCTCTTGAAACAACTTTGCTCTCTTTCGGTTCCATTAGAAGTTGGTCTAATTGATTGCTCATGTTAATGAGTTATCAAAGCTGTTTATAACTCTGAAACTTGCCCTCAAGAAGCTGTATAACCTTATTAACATTACGTGTACTCAGTTCCTCATATATTATTCACTATCACCGCGTCCTTTCCACTGCATACAAGCTCTACATGATGTCACATTCGCAAGAATGAAATATGTTTTATGAATTGATCACTAAATACTTCAACTGTATCCTCTGCAGTTGTTATCAGTCTGCCGTTTTCAACAACCAATATCATTATTCCATTATCATTCTTTTTTATAATGCCCAAATATCGAAAAAAAACTCCTAATTTCTTTAGCCTCGATATCTAACTGCTCACATAGCGCAATTTTTCAACCCTTAACAAGTGAGGCACCTTAATCGCCTACTCTTTGTATTCATTCCTCATGAAATTGGTTATTACTACTGACCTTATGCTGCTTCCATGATACCTTTTACTTCTTCCAGATTGCATTCATGACCTCTTCATTCATCACGTCTGCTCTTGACCTTTGAACTTGTTCTTGACATCGCCTTCGCTAGACAGTTCTTGAGTAGCGCCCAGGCGACATAGAACTCCTTTCCATCTAGTTCCTCATTCCATGATATTTCATGCAAGCTGACTCCTGCGAGTTTCATAATCACCAGCCTTATAGTTCCACTTATGCCCCTTTATAAGAGGTCCCCATATAGCTGAACACCATCCAGGTAATCATCTCATGGTCACTCTCGCCCCTCTTGTGCCCTCTGTTACGTGCTGCCGCCTAATATAGTTGTCTCTCGAAAACTCCATAAATTCATTCTCTTTATCCTTGGATACCATCTCTTCATTCCAATCTATATTACTATAATTAATCGCCCATAATGATCACTATTTTCTTATTTACCAGGCTAATTTTCCGGAAGCAACACCAAACTAAATATTTTATCCTCTGCACCTTTACTTCACATAATACTGTCAGAACCGCTGCCACTATTTTCCCCTTGCAACTAAGATGAGTATGATTCCTCTGCTACCATTACTAATACTTCTCTTCCATTTGTGCCCTGTACGTTATCAAGAAAAACATCATATCCTTCCATCTTTATTCCTGACCGGATTATGTCTCGTCTATTTCGACAACTATGGGACAAATAAACTCGATCAATGCAGCCATCTCATTCCTCTTATTTCGGATACTTTAGTCATTAGTAAACATAGATAATAAATCAGTTCTGGTTCTATAAACCTGCTCCAGAGATTAAATCTGAAACTTATTCAATCCACTCCAATAAGCAGGGGAGTGATGACCGATGACCTCATTCCTGGAGATGAAATTCATCTCCTATCTAAGGACAATCCTATGTCGACGGCAGGAACCTGCTACCTGTTGGTTGGAGAGGAGTTATTAATCACTCTCCCAGCTAGGCTGGGAGAATGATTGCATGAGTGATTGCATGATAATACTTTAAAATCTATTTATTAAAAACTATTAATTAAAAAGCGGTATACTTTCAATTTATAGTTGCAAGTACACATTTTACATTAACAACTTTTTTTAATAATATATATAATATAATAATAATAATATATATATATATATATATATATATATATATATATATATATATATATATATATATATATATATATATATATATATATATATATATATATATATATATATATATATATATATATATATATATATATATATATATATATATATATATAGCTGGTTTGGCCTGAATTGTTTGTCCTTTTTTTATATATAAAAAATAACTCTCTCCATTTATTCATAGTTATATTATTTATGTATTATCATAGAATAAAATATATGTGAGAAAATAAAACCATACATCCAGAAATATAATATAATTAATTATATTATTTATATTTATCATAATATTAATAATTATGTAACATAATATAAATTTTCATTTTCTTTTTTCTATTTCTCCGATGAGCTGTATGCTACTATTGTTTAGAATATTGTTTGTATTCTAAACAATTATGTTAGTTCTAAATGTTAGTTACATTTTAGTTATCTGTGTAAATTGATTACATTGCAGTTTATCACTGATTCACAAGCAACTTTCGTATGAGAATCAACCGCGATTATAGCTTGTAAGATATTCCTCTGTTTCTCTCATCAAGCCATTCTCACCCAACCCATTCGAAAAATCATCACATATACTTTGTTTGGAAACATGGACGTATATGCTATCCTACTATGCTTCTGTTTTTTGGCACTTTTCTAACCTATACATTATTTAAAAACAACTACTGAAGAGGAACCGACAGCGTTAGATTCTCTTCTTTTACTATTTCATAACATTCGATTTACGATATGCAAAGTTAATTAGAAAATTTGACATTCGCATGCATTTTAGTGTCACATCAGATCAGGCCTTAGA
The DNA here is from genome assembly GCF_054136105.1 of Typopeltis vanoorti. Classification (NCBI taxonomy): domain Eukaryota; kingdom Metazoa; phylum Arthropoda; class Arachnida; order Uropygi; family Thelyphonidae; genus Typopeltis; species Typopeltis vanoorti. The sequence continues at coordinate 52,517,710 of NC_143571.1, read as the reverse complement.
AATACAAATTAAAAATTTCCCGTTACATTCTTTTCTGCATATTTCAATGAACTGCATTTTTAAAAGAGAAAGGATTCTATAAAAATTATGGTGTGCTTATTTCTTAGCTGCAGTTTGTAATTATTTTAAAATTCTATATTTTAAGAAAAAAATGAAAACTTACCTAATGAATATCCAATTTTTTTAAAGGATAATTACATATCTAAAGAATTCTGCTGAGTAATTTGCAAATCAGTTCCAGAAATACTCAGAAAATAGTGTGCTTAACATTTAATGACAAGAGGCAAGAAATAGTATCGTGTACTTCTCATGCAATAGATTTTTGTGTTCGTTTCACTTCTATGGCGTGTACTCTTATTCAGTGCAATAGTTATGAATATTTTAAAAATACCCGGAAAAACTCTTTTCCATAATATCAGGATAGCACTTTTACATTTGAAAAAATTGTCAAATAGCCACATGTTTAGAGAGTGATGTTTGCTTTTACACTATTTTTTTAAAATGAAAAAAATAGTATAATTTAAGTATAAAATTTTATTTTATATAGAATATTAAAGTAATTTATATACATTCAATAATATAATATTAATATTAATATTATATTTTTAAATTATTTAGTAAGATTTACAAACAAACCTATTTCTTTTCAATATAACTATATATAATAAAAAAAAAGTTAGATATTTTTATGAAGTAAAGGTGGAGGAATGAGAGAATTGACCGTGAGATGCGGTGATTAATACCCTTGGAGGGTAATGGATGGCAATGCTGTACCAATGAAGTTTAACTGAGGCTCGGCTGTTGCTGTTACCCCCCGGGGCGCAGAGATTCGAGAGTTTGAGCTCGCTCTCTTAAGGTTTTTGCCTTAAGGGAGCAATTTGATTCTCGGGGGAAAGTGTTCTCAGGTGAGAGGCTTTGTCGGTGAATGCTTTTCTTCGGAATCTTCGGAATATGAGCGGTTCTGCTCGGTGGGGTGGTGGTGGTGGGTGAAAGGCCATCACTGAGTGGAGCCAACGCTGAGATGGACGGTCTTTCGCCCACGATTGAGTGGCCTAGGGATCGTCCGAATTTTTAGAGACGGCTTTACCTTAACATATGGCGATGCGGTGATTAATACCCTTGGAGGGTAATGGATGGCAATGCTGTAGCCAATGGTGTTCTAACTGAGGCTTGGCTACTGCTGTTACCCTCCTGCCATGATCAGAGCTTTAATAGCTCAAAAAAACCTTATCCCTACACTGTCCTGTACAGATAACGGGGAAGATGAAAAGCATTCTTGCTTCGCCCCTTTAAGCCAGTCCTGATAAGGATTTTTATGAAGTATTAAATCTGGCTTTCATCTTTAGCAGTGGGTTTTAACCTTTTTAGTGATCGGCACCCCCTTGAATCTAAAAATAAGTTCTATCACCCCCCCTTCTCGAAAATGTGCTTTTATTTCTTTATTTAGGAAATTACATCTATTGCAAGATAATTTATTTATTGAAAAATAAACACATACATTTACATGTACATACAAAACAATATCTCAATTTTTAATGGCTATGTTGTTGTTGTTTATTAAATGAAAGAAAATTAGTATTCGTTTCTGCGTCAAACCACCTCGTTAACCTTCGTACTCAGAGTAGGCGAACACGTGCGCGTATCAACCAGTTTCTTACTGTACTGCATGTGCTGGTAAGTGCGATGCGTTGAGGCAATGGTAGAGAGGGTGGAAGTGGGGGTCCCAAAAGTCGACGTAGCGTTCGCTGGTTTCTCACAAGCGGTTAGGTGGTAGTTTCCATTGAAAATTTAGAAACTTCTCTCGCACCCCTGGAAATGCTTTCTCGCACCGCCAAGGGTGCACACACCCCAGGTTAAGAACAACTGATCTTTATGGTTCACCTGCTTATTCTCTTTTTCCTGTGAAAAACAACTTATTATTGAAATTAATTGACTGTCTTATTTCTACTCCCAGAAGATTGAGTATCACTGTATTAGTGAGGTTTTAAGTGATTCCTAATGGGATATTGATCTGAGAGCAGACACTGCACGAACAAAAGAAATTACATGATTTGCAACTATGGGAAGACAGGATCGAAGGAAAATGTTGTAACAGTTAAATATTTGGATAGGATCCTTTCATGTTGTTGTGGAAGCTTATTAATTACCCTCTGTAAACATGAACGCCATATTTGCATTCTCATCACTTGACAGTACCGGTTTATGTATACATAGACATACTAAATATCAATGATTTTGCTGAGATCTGGCATACCATCTTTAAATGAAGTCATTTATCACTTTTACCTGCTTACGAAGATAGAAATTTTCCTGCTATGGGCGATAAATATTTATAGAATCTCATTACATGCTTAGCTTTCTTGCAACAGAGAAAAAGGATTATAATTTAATCCTTAGCTTTAAAGAAATATATGAAAGAGACAGAGAAAATAACTCTTCTCTTCTGGTCCTCATATTTCGAGAAACTTTAGTATCCTCTCTTTCTCTCTGTCTCTTTGTTTTTAATCCAATATACTTTGTAGAGAACAAAGATAGCTTATCTCTGTTATCATCCTTCTGTATGAGAATCCAAAAGAAAAAAAAATGGAATTGATCTAAAAATACGAAGGAATAGAGACGTGATTCACATATATAAAAATTAAAATAGTATACTAAATAAAAAAGAAATGAAAGTTAATTATTTTCAGGACTATCCAATTCTTCACATTTAGACGCATGCCACTTACAGTAGACTAGATTTTATTGAAAATCATAGCTGACATTTGTCTTTGAAGTGTAGGAAATGATTATTCCATTCCGTTTTTATCCTAGGAAAATGGAAATTGAGTGAGACAGAAAGATAGGCTGAAAGGGAGGAGCAGAAGTAATCATTATAAAAAAAAGGAAAATAGGAGGAAAGAAAACAGAATATGTTGAGTGTAATATATTAAGGACTGCCTATTCTACGAAGGCTGTATGCATCTAAAAATATCGTTATAACAATGTAACAAAGAAACTCCTGAATCTCATCCTTTTAAACATCCCAGAAGTTTTGTTTTAGATTAGAATTTTTTCTCAAGTTACCATTTTTATTACCTGGATTTTACACTCAAATTCTTCTCTCTTATCTTTCATTAACGGTTAATTAATACCCTTTACTTCATTAAGTTTTTATTAACTTGCTAGGAAAATTTATTTTATAACGAATTAAATCGGCTGGCTACTTTGGTTTTAGAAATACATTTATAAATATATATAAATGCATAGTAATTACTTTTTTCCTGTTCACTGCAGGATATCAAAAACAGAATAATAATTTTGTTTTTTTCTGTTTTTATATATTGGGAATAATTTAATATTGGAAAGAATTATGGGAAATTATGGGTTGATTTCGATTGAGCCCTTTAGTTGGAAAGACCTGAGTTTATTATGTACATTATTATGTACATTACATTGTGATGACGTCACTGGCTCACAAGTAAGACCACACCATCCGGCCATCATTAGGCCAGTATTATATCAATCATCATCTATAAATGCAAATTGATTTCGACAGTCGCAAAATAGTAAATGTTTTATACGTATTGATCGTATGCATAATTCTTCTTGAATGTATATCCATATATGAATATGGATTTCAAATTTGTAGAAACTATCCCTTATTCTCACGAATAATTTCTTCCATAATTTAATTTACGAATCTCCTCATTGTAAGAAACAAGTCTTTGTGTTAGCGCTTCAAGTGGTGGAAAAAGAACGTGTTAATCAACCGTGTTTGCCTTTTCATCATTGGATGCTTGTTTGGAACTATATTTAGACAGCTACATGAAGTCTACCAATCAGTCAAGACTGCCATGTTTGCAAACTTCTCGAGCCAATTCTCTCCCCCCCTCTCCCATAGTGTGTCAATCCATTAATCGTGTGAACCTTAATCGGTCACACTCGACTTGCTACCGTTCATTGTTTGCCCACTTGTATACCAAAAAGGAGAGCAGTAATTGGATCGGCTATTGGATCTTCAAAATCTGAATATGAGATACTCCTCATCTGTTCTTTTGTTTCGTGAAAAGATTATGCTTGACTGCTTGCGTACAATGAGTCTACCTATACTGTTTGTCCATTTTAACCGCGTCGCGTTATCTGCACCTCTGAATACAGATATTGATTACCAAAGGAAAGAAGCTCCTCTGTTTGTTCAACCCAAGGGGGTACTCCCTTACCGATATTTTTGTTTCACATATTTACTCTACAAAAGATAATTAATGAACTCCAATTTTTCCACTTCTCACTCTCTACTTTGAATTTAAAGGAACAAAAGATTGTTTTAAGTTCTTTCTCTTCCGCTTTCTATCCCCCCCTCTCTCCAAATTGAAAGCAATACAGAGGAAGACTCTTCTCCCTCTCTCTTTCTCTTGTTTTCTCCCTTATCTATCACTGACACACTAATTTCACACTTTTCTCTTAAGTTCTTATTTATTCCTATTTTCACTCTTTTCCATTTTTTCCCTTTAATTATTCTATTTTTTATTCCAACCTGTTTTTATTTTTTTTTTTCGTTCGTTAGTTAGGTTTAATCGTTTATATGTTATTCAAGTAATCATTTCTTTTTTCTTTCATCGTGTGTGTGTGTGTCTGTAAATACTATCCCCACATTTCTGCCTACATATCTCGCTTTTTTTTATCTTTATTGTCTTCATTTTTCTATTTCTTTCCTTCCTCTACATTTATTTTGTCTATTATCCCTCCAGCTCTCCTTACCTTTTGTTTATTTGACTTTATTGCATTCTTTTACATTCGATATTTTCAACTTCAACTTATTTTGTGTCCTATTTTAATCCCCCCCCCTCTCTCTCTCTCGCTCGGTCGCTATCTTATTTTTTTTATATTCTTCAATTTCGACTTTCACGTTTTTCTTTATCATCTATTATACATTTTCTTAAATATCCATTTGTCCTTTGAAGTACTAATGCCAAAGTGTCCGTTATAAATAATGTTATAATGTTTACTGAATTATGTAAAATATTTGCACACTCACCCAAAATCATGAAAAGATAAATAATCGAATATAGGTCATCTGTTCGAAAAATTACATTCTGTATAAGCATATGTCCGCGCGGTTAGCCTAATGGGCTTTGCGATTCGCAAACATATGCCTGGGGAAGGAGTGTCCTAGGTTCGATTCCCGTCGGAAATGTGAAGAGCTGAAGGATCTTCCTCAGCCATAGCCAAGTTAGCCGGTCTTGGGCGTGGACAGCAGGTTTTTTTTTCGCCAGACAAACAAAAGCAGGCAAACCGGTCCCGTGAACACACGCTTTGACAGACATGGGATACTACCGGGTATAAGGAGCAACCAACCTATTCCGTGGGATTATCGGTTACGGACGCTTAAGCGGTAAAATGTGTAGGTCTGCGCGAAAGCGTAACATATGATAACGATGACGATAAGCATATGAATAAAGCGAGAGAGAAAAAGAGAAAGTAATTGTAAAAAAAAATAATAGAGAGAACTTGCTTTTCTAAATAAAAAAGACATTCTCCATTATACTCTTAATAACATCAGAAATAAGTTGTCATCTACCTGCAGAGGAAGCGTTTTAATAGCATTTTAATCTTGCTTTGAGTAACTGCTTCGTCATTATGACGTCATTTTAGTGGCCGCGAAGGTATTCGATTGTTCATCCGAGACATCATTATGTCATTAAGCGTTCAACTTGTGACGCAACGCCGAATAATTCGAAAAGAATGATCACAAAATATCCAATTACACTACACACCATTTCTTCCTCAATACTATCAATCTAAAGACAATCTCGGTTCTTGTAAAAATAATGTCCACAATATTCGGTTATTATTTTCAAATATGCAAGGATGTATTTCATACAACAGGAACCTTAAAAAAATCTAATGCAATTAAATGTGACATCATTAAATTCTTAACCATTTACTTATCCTGATTCTCCTTTGTTACTTAATTTAATATTCAGAAAATATAAGAAGGATTTTTTTTACCGAAAAGTCCTTTAGAGATCACAGACTAACAAACCTTTAGAATGAGCGAAATGTGGAAACTTCGCACTTAAGTTTCGTTCCGGTAGTCGCCATTATACTGTGCTCGTATACGTAAAAACTATAGCCAAGACATTTTCTTTACACGTAGTTGCTCATATGTTTAAAGTAATTAATTGATTTTAGAAAACCAATTTTTATTTTCATTTTAAATTACTTTCAAAAATATGAAATAGTCTTACAACTGTGATATTTTTAGAAAATAAGACACAATTTTTGAATTATTGCGTTTCTCATTCATTATCTACGTATGATGTTAGAATTCTAATGAACGGAATTCTTTGATGTTAGTACGCTATTAAATAAATGAAGTTATTTGGGTCATGTTATTAAAAAATAAAAAAGCGTGTGTTTCCATATCCAAGTAACATTACTCATGACTACAAAAACAACAAACTCTTCCCCCCCCCCTTGTGATGTTGTCTTATGTTTTAAGGAATTTAATAGCTGTAAAATTATTTGTATTTATTTCGATAATTTAAATTTATACCTTTAATTTATAAAAATTAAAGCTTATAATAAGAAGCTTGTAAACTATCTTAGTTCGCAGTAGATTTTATATAATTCTAAAAGAATCTTCTGAACTGAGATGGTTTAAAACATAAAATTAAAAATAAATTCATTTTTTAGAACATGTTTTTAATTCACGAGATTTTTTAGCTGGAATTGATTGGTTAACATATTTATGCTAGTTTTTAGTCTGCACCCTGTTACTTAGTAAATTTTGACCATAATTTTCTTAGGAAACAAAAACATTCATATATGTAAATATTGCCATTTACTCGTATTTGTATCAAATTTAAATTATCTAAGCACATACTTCACGGCATTACGTCTGGTCATGCAGTGAAGCGACATCTACAGGGTAGGTAGATATCAAGTTTTGAAATACATTAGATTAGTTTCCTTATCAACAATATGCTTTTCTTTAATTGCCTCTACAACTCAAATACATTACATTATACCCTCGATATTCAAAGCCAGACTAATCCATTCTAATTCTTTATTAATAAAAAATGTGGATTGCTAATGCAAATACCTCCCACGCAAAGATCTTCCGTCATCGATATCTCTAAAAGGCTCATTATTAATTCGCAAAGATGAAGAATAAAAAAAAAAACAGAAAATGAAGCAAGCAGAGGAACACACACACACACACACAGAGAGAGAGAGAGAGAGAGAGAGAGAGAGAGAGAGACTGAGAGTAAATGACGAAATATATCTCTTGTGGCATGTAAGATCGCGCCCCCTGTGATTTCTGAAACATACAGTTAACTTTTAAGAAGGAAAATAGCTATTCAATTCATAATAATAATAATAATAAATTCTTATTAATTACATGTGTTTTTAATACATGTTAATTACATGGAAAGGTTTGTATATAAAACGTTTTTTTATTTCAATCTTGGTTTCACTGAAAATATTGTTATAAGCAATTTTCTCGCAGCTATCTATTTTAGGTGCTTTTTACGAACATTTAACCAATGGCTCTGAGATCAACTGTCGTGTTAATGTAATGGCGCCACAAAGGATGTTGTTGCACTGAAGAGCATATTGATAATTTAACTATTAAATGATCAATTAATGACAACCATGCACTAGTATTATGTAACAATGTAAAATGTTTATAATAGGATGTTTATAATACAAATTGTTTCCATACAAAATGAGAAATATGCAAAGGATCTCTCAGATCATTTCGCTATTTTTCTTTACTGAACTTTCAAATTTTGATTGCAATTTTTCGAAAAACTTTTTTTTAAACGTTCTAATTAAAATGTTACACCTTTTTCATGATTTCTGCTTATAAGTTTAAATATAACGAGACAGCTTTTCATAAATATATTAATAGGAATACCATGAAGTAATTTAGAGAGAGAAATAGACCGAAAGCATAAAAACAAATAACTTCGAGAAAGAACGACGACAACAACAAAACGATGTGTAGTTTTATGGGAAATCTGTAGTTCTGAATAAGTGGTCTAACTTGCGTATGAGTAAGTTAATTAGGTTTAAGTAAGAAATACATCGAAGAACAAAAAATGGCCTCTTGTGGTGATCCAAAAAGCGTCAATAGGCCATTTAACTCTTTATTGTTGTGTGTGTGTGTGTGTGTGTGTGTGTGTGTGTGTGTGTGTGTGTGTGTGTGTGTGTGTGTGTGTGTGTGTGTGTGTGTGTGTGTGTGTGTGTGTGTGTGTGTGTGTGTGTGTGTGTGTGTGTGTGTGTGTGAGAGAGAGAGAGAGAGAGAGGGGGGATCTAAACAAGAATAAATAGTATCACCTAATTTTCTACGTCCTGCTTTCTGTGTTTTCTCTTTTTTATTTTTTATGATTCAAGGATTGTTATTATTGTTATTACTATTACAAATCCATAGAGTCAAAAGATTCATTGCGGGAGACCTCACTATTACACATACAGTTTATCATACTGCACCTTAAATATGATTACTGTCTCCGCGCTCACCACACTCTCGGGCAATGCATTCCAATCACTCGTCACTCTCTATGCGAATAACCTGCTCCTCATCCCCTTGCTTACACTCTCCGTATACAGCTTTCAGAGATGACCTCTTGTTCTCTCCCTATCTTCATCCATTCCGCGCAAATCATCCCCCACACTAATCTGGTAATAGCCCCCTTAACAGCTTATATGTCTGGATCATATCCCCTCTCCTCCTTCTATTCCAAGAAATAAAGACATATCTTTATTTATGTCTTGTAATCAATGTTTGATAGCAAACATCTGATTCTTCTGCTGAGATTATGGATCCCTGTATACTAATAAATGGCTCTGTGAAAATAAATTATTATTTTATTTATAAGATCATAGGTTTTCTTACAATGTCTTGTCGATGTGCAAACCACGATGAAGTTAATGCACTTGTACGCATTCGTAGTAGAATATGTCATTTGCAATTTAAAAAAAAAACACATTAGAGCTCTAATGTAATAAAATATTGTTTCAGGCGATAAAATGTACAACTTTTGTTTCCTTTCTGCATGATAAGAATAAATTATTTTAAAATTTTCGAAGCCGCAAACCATGTGGGCATTTATAATTGTTTCCAGCTTCAACTAATGGGTGACTTACTCGTTTACGATACATGATCAATCTTCCAACCCTCAAGGGTTTTGAACCTCTCTCTCTCTCTCTCTCGCACGCGCGCACACACACACACACACACACACACACACACACACACACACACACACACACACACACACACACACACACACACACACACACACACACACACACACACTCTACATTTCTAAGTGCATTTTCTTAAAGAGATATCTGCTAGTCATCTTTCATTATTTGTATCATTCACATTCCTCTCAAATGATGGAAGATTGATAAATCCAGGAATAATGTGATTAAAATGGTAGAATTAAATAACATAAAGAAAACCAATTACTCAAATGTTTCATAAAAGTAGTCGGAAGGTTTTTCATAAATAATTTAACTATCACTTTGCAAACATATTAAAATTTCTCAATAATATATATATATATATATATATATATACAGTATATGTATTATATATGCATTCTGATGGAATAATAAAGTTTGGATTCACACTTTGTTTGCTCAGTGATAATTTTCGCTTGATATTTCACAAAAATGCATTCACATAACCAAAAGTTTAAATTTGGAAAAACATGCGTAAACAGCGAAAAAAATTAAATCAAGTGAAATGAAAGAGAACAAATGATACTGGGGATGAAAGAGAAAGAGCAAAGGACAATAAATAAAAATTTAAGAAATAGAGAAGAAATAGAAGAGAAGAGAAAGAAGCAAAAGAGGAGTTTATTAAAACTACAACGAAGCCTGGGAGAGAGAGAGAGAGAGAGAGAGAGAGAGAGAGAGAGAGAGAGAGAGAGAGAGAGAGAGAGAGAAGGAAATGAAACTTGAACCTGACGAAAATAGAAAGAGATCAAGGAGATTGAGAAATTGGAAAAAAGATGAAAAGAGAACGCAGTTGAAAAAGAAAAACGGATAAGGATAATAAAAGCAGAGACAGAGAAAGACAGAATAATAGTGAAAGAGCGCAACTACGTGAGAAATAAAGAGCAAAACGGATGGAAGGAACACTAAAAATGAAAGACATTGAGAGAAAACGAAAGCATGACGAGGCGAAAAAGGGATAAAAAATATAAGTTTTTTTTTCATTCTCTTATTTGAGAAAGTACGATTTCACACAAATTTCTCTCTTTCATGGAAGAATATGAGAGAAATTCTCTCAGATTCTTTCATCCAAGAAATTCAGTCTTCATCCCTTTGTAACAAGAAAAATGAGAATATTAAAAAAATATATAAAACACAGAAAACGAAAATAAAGAAGAAACAGTTATATAAATAGAAAAATAGGAAATAAAACTACACGTAAGTTGGATTCTAATATGAATACGTTTTCAGACACACACACACACACTACGTCACCGTACCGATATTAAAACGGACGTCATTACCTTTAAGGATTAAAATGCTTGAAATGTTCAGGGGTTAGAAGAAAACCACCCACCTACTTTTAACGGTCTCCTTTGCGCCTACCACTGGCAGTTCTCCGATAACGGCTGAAGAGCGCGCGCAGTGACGTCATTCTTCCAAGTGCACGGATCCAAGATGCCTATTTCGACGGGAACCTATAAAAAGGATGCTCCGTTCACAGAATAGAAAGATCATTCAATCAACAGGCGGACGAGGTCGAGCACAAACACATACACACAGCTATCCTGACAAATCTTCTGAGGACGAAAAAAATCCCTTGTAGGGTGAGTAGATTTGTTATTTAATGTATATAGAGAACTTGTTTTTTTTAAAAAAATTGAAATTAATAATTAGAGTCGTCTTTAGCTTTTTTTTCCTCGCTTGCAAAAGTATACAATCTTTCGATGTCTCTAATGTAATCCATCTCCTGCTGTGTCTTCTTAGGAAAGCCAGCGATAGCGATATAAGTTTTTGGCTCTTTCCATAAGTACCATTTGTATTAAATCAACTATTTCCTCTCTTCTTGGACTTGCGCATTTGATCTATACAGTACATGAATAATCGCAATATCACTCTAGTTTCATATATGCAGAGGAAGTTCCTTTGTCTACTTTCTTCTAATTGGATGTGTTCTCCGGAAGTTATGTTCGTATATATCACATAGATGTACCGACCACTACTTGCATCTCGCATTTCCTTGTCAGAATTTTTAGATAGTCAAAGAGTAGCTCTTACAATAAATCTTTGACATTTTTCATCATCTCTGCAGTTCTTAGTGTTTAGTTTTCAGGAGACAGCTGTTGAGAATTCAGCTGGTGTGGATTTACAAAGGATCAAACTAATTCAGCATAAATTTATGTACAATCCCTTTTGTCTTTAGGAAAAAAAGGACAGTTATATCCTTTCTTTTTTACTTTCTTTTAAGGCCTGTGTAAATTACGGGGTTGGAAGAAACTTTATGAAGAAATTCGGTGACACAATTATCTGTGCATCGATTGCTTCTAGATGTTTTATTCAGGTTTTGAAGGATTTCATGTTTCGATACTAATAAATATCATTTTCAATATTTTGGATCCTAATTCATCTATTTGTGTTTCTCAATCATCAGTAAATATGATCCTTCTTTATCTCTGAATTTCTTTGGTTATTTTTATAACAATTTCTCTTACAAATCTCATTTCGAGATATTTATACATTCCACGCCTATTATTGCAAACAATACGTTTCGTAGTCTGCACATAAAGTGTATTTATTTCCCTTATTATAATTTTATTTAATATTCGGAACCGTATTTATATAATCCCAATATTCGTTTTGAATATCGAGAGTATCCGAGTCAGGATTATTGATATTGGCGATTATGTACCACTTTAGAGTGATTACAAGCACTATAGATAAAACGCAACAGTACTCAAACAGAGTATCAACGTGTGTTTCATTCCATTTGGGTGTGTTTTTGTAATCAACAGATTGTACTCCAAAGTTGCTTAGCAAGAGATAAGAAATACAAAGGAGATCAGTTAGCAAAATTCGAAATATTTCGATATTTTGCGTATTTAAAAGGAAAGAACAGAGATCCTGATGTAATAGAAAATAATAATTACCTTTCCACTAGGGAATAGGATGTTGTCAAAGTATATATGCATGTTAAAACTATCTTATATGATAATATAAGGAAATAGCGTCTAGTTGTGTGAGAAATACAATTTGAACGATGGTTCTGTTGTTGGCATAGAATGTATCTGAGATTCAAATATTATATTAGTTCTGTCTGTGTGCCAGATTTATGTTTTATATGAATGTCATCTTACTGTATCTATGACCCAAATTGTTTGTTCTTGCTACAAATCGGAGGAGTGTAATTATGGAAGGTGTGGTGGGATCTTTTGACGTCGAACTTATCAGATTTAGTTAAGATATATACAAAATACGAATGCAAATAACAGAAATCCATAAATTGTATTACATATTTTAAATTTAAATTATAAATCGCCGTTGTCTTAGGGAGTTTATGGTATTCGTGCTCGCCTATCTCTTATGGTAACAATTCCACACAAATAGGAATCCTGTGCTTTAGGTAATTCCATTTTTACTATACCGAGGTGAATTAGTTTCTAATAGTAAAGTTAAATTTATCGAATTACCGATTAGGCTAACGAGACAAATTACTAAGAAACTATAGTGAGAAAAAAGTTAACGAGATCTAATTCTTCTCTCAGATTAGCAAACAACATTTACGCATTTCCGTTAATTGCTTAGAATTCTTTCATATTCCATAAAATATTAATTTCTAAATCTCTTTAGAAATGTTAATTTCTAAATCCAAACTATCTTCTATTTTTATTTTTATTAACGTAGTTCTATTACCCCTCTTTGAAACAGTTTACGGAATACAAATGTTATGCAAATAATAAACACACTTCGGAATATAAAAACGAACGCTGATTTATTCCTTTAACTTTGGATAACTTCAAGTATGGAAGAGTTAATATTAGAGTAAAAGATAATAACAATAAATCTTGCTCTTAAACTTTGAGGTCCCATACGTACGTGTGTACGCCCGCTCTCTCGCGGGCGTGTGTCTGTTATTAAATGATACGAAATCACCTATTACGGAGAAACAGAGTCATTTATCTTAGAGCTTACCGTGTTTACAGTTCGATTGAAAGAAGTTTCATACTTTAAGGTGAACTGAACATATTTCTGACTTTTACGTTTATTTATCAGCAAACGTACATTTTTTATTAACTCATACGGCCAGAAGCAAGCGATAAAAATCGTATCTTCCTGAGTAAAAGAAAAGTCATGTTATCTTCCTTTAAAATAAGCAGTCAAGGATAAATTCTTCACGGAAGACAGCTTTTAGTGTCAGAAGATATCTTTACAGTCAACTAGTCTTTGACTAGTGGGCTGCAGTTATAGTTCCTTATTGCTGATAGGAAGCAATGCTGTTGATATTTATTCCGATCAAAGTGACGAGCCGTATTTTCCTTACTTTGATAACTGACGTGAACTTTAACTTTGGCAATAGTATAATCGATACCACGATGATTCTCGTCAAATTCTAACGCGTTAAATTCATTCACTGTTCACTGCTGCTTCTGGAGTCGAATATTTATATTTATAGTTATACATTCTAGGTTGCGACAGATTTTAGATCTGTCAAGCACACAACTTTAAATATAAGATATTATCATTCTTAAAGATTAAAAAAAAATAAAGGTATTGCTGTAAGACCTAAGTTTATTTGTAAAATAAACGTACTAGCAGCTTATTTTTATTGAATTAAATCTAACTTATATTTTTAAAGAATTAAAATATAGTTAGTTAAAAGTATTTATTAACTATTATCTTGATTCCATATAAAGCTCTTCATTATTTCTTTTAGTTGTGCGATTGGTAGTTGTGAAGGATGAATGAAATCCAAACTACCTGTGTGTCCCTGAAATCATCAACGGCAGGTTTTTGTTGATTTTTAAAATGTTTTTCTTTTTTTTTTACCAGGATCTTCTGTCTCTACGCTTACTCATTTTCTGTTTTATATGATATAACAAAAAAGAAATTGTCCGTATGATATTTTTATTATGCAGATAGGAATAGGGAGGTGCTCTTTTAGCATTTTTGTTTTTTTACATCAGCAATAGTTTTCTCCCCTTGTCACCATTGCCGAGGCCGAGGCAAAAAAAAAAAAAAAAAAAAAAAAAAACTTGTTTGAGTGCAGGCCACTATAAAAAATCTCTTGTAGTGGGGTTTGTGGAATCGAACTCAGCCTTTGTTTCTGCAGGGGTGCGGTCATGAAGGGCTACGCGCATCTCTCAGAGAAATATGAAAATTATTTAGATGATAAAGCTAATATAAAATGAATTAAGAATACCAAAGTACTCAGGTGCCTAATAAAAATTTAAGATTATATACAAAATGAATCCTAAAGTTCTCTGTCAGATAATATAAAGTAAATGAATTAAAAATGCTAATAGAAATAGGCGAAGCCTTTATGAAATCGTTGTCAACCACCTCTTCAGAAAGTTTCTTGACAATTTGATTGTTTCTATCTGTGAAATATTATTAAAGCGCCTCCATACCTCAGTACGTATAAACCAAGCCCATGGGTTGGAAAGACCTAGGTTCGATTCCCCATCCTGTCCAGGAGCGAAGAATCTTTATCAGGGCTTTTGGTTCCATACGAAAGTCGCATGTTCTCCCCCCCCCAAAAAAAAACTCGGATTTCTCATCTCATAAAGCAGGCAAGTCATAAGAAGAACATTCGCAATTTATAGATAAAACACACCTGCCTCATATTCTTAATTGCGTTTACCGTAAATCCAAAAGAAACAAAGAAACGAAGCAATATTATTTATGAGGTGTTTCTTGAAGCAATGGTAAATAGAATTTGTTATGAGTTGCTTCGTACATATCCGTCTGTCAGGTTTTACCCCCCCCCCCCTTGATCTCGATAGTTGGATGCGAGGAGTGCGGTGAGACATTTTATATTAACTATAACAGTTCTTGGCCTATCAGTGCAACCAGCCGTGAGTTGGATTTTTTTTAAAATATTTTTTGCTAGTAATATTCTACGGGCACATTGAATATTTACTATAAGCACTCGAACTAAACTCTTTAGTTATCTGATACTCACCAATAGTTTCCTTTTCTTTTATTAGGAGTGTTTAGAATTTTTTTCAGATTTGTTTACTCTCAAGTTTCAAGCAGTCATCATAGAAGAATATCTAAATAAATCCCTTGTCATCGGAGTTGCAGTTGGGTATCACACTATTTAAAAGACACGAACTCTGCGTAGAGCTTCGTATGTCCGCCTTTTACCAACTCTTGATTAAGATCCAGGCACAAACATCAAGCAGCACGAACTATCTTCAACACCTCAGCAACTATTCCACAAGTGAGCTCTCGGTCGGTTAGCTGAAGAGAGATACACTAAAATGCTTAGAGTTCACTAATGAAGAAATATAGCTTTCCGACATAAGATTGCTACAGTATTTTCATGTAATTGCTACAGTTCTGTTCGATGCACGTAAATCAATCATACTTATTACACCTGCGTTATTCTTTGAAGTCTGCTGGTTTGTGATGTATTCCAAAATCAAATGGCGCGGCGCACATTTACACTCTACGAAGAATTACTTCTAACGCACATCACTTTGAAATGAATAATAAAAAAACGTCGCCGATTCCTTCAGCATTTTAGTGTATCTGTTCTTGTACCACTTACATCTAGAAGAGCTTTACCTGCTCTTGTTTGGATTTACAGCCGAAGACACTAAACTTAAGACGTAACCATATTTTTGCGCTTCTTAATTGGGTGTATTTTTTGCCAGTTTTCCTCTTTTATCGGATGAACATTCAGAGGGAAAAACAATGTCTTCCCTCTTTGTGAGACCAGAAAGTTTGTCTTCACTCTACGAAATTTGAACTTCATTTTTTTCAACCCAAAGTGATTGTCAATACCGAGTGAGATAAAAAGGATCCAAATACTGTGTGTGTGTGTGTGTGTGTGTGTGTGTGTGTGTGTGTGTGTGTGTGTGTGTGTGTGTGTGTGTGTGTGTGTGTGTGTGTGTGTGTGTGTGTGTGTGTGTGTGTTAAATGCTCTGATGTCTTAAATGCAGCCTACAAAAGTAAAATCTACGGCATTACTTCAAGATTTGAAACTCTGATTTGACAGAGTTACAGGACCGATTTCTGTTATCGCTGTGCTGAGACTATAGTAAGATATGTTGACATCGCCCACTAACACTTTTTATATCTTGGTGATAGCACACTAGCTTTGAGGTTTCATCATGCAGTAATAAAACCACAGAGATAACCTATATTCCGAATTACCAATCCACTTCCAACAGTTGACTGACACAATCAACTTAACCAGAGATCAATCCATATTAACTCAATCATGCTCAAGAAAATAATAAATAACTGCCTGTGCAATGGTCTTGTCTGTTACCGTCTTCGGAAATCACTTTGAAAGAGCGCCAAGAAGTGTAAAGATTACGGTTGAGAAGGTGGATTTGGTTTAGATTGGGTTTGAATTACGGACGAAGCAACTAAGCTATGAGGCCAGTTTATTATTTCGGTTAATTGATATGCTCTTTTGACCCGATCGCATGTTTTTCTTTTGTTGTGAGATGAAAAATCCAATTTTCTAACAGACAAATCTCTGCTACTCTTGTATGAAAGACTGAATCACCAAAATCTTGACAAGATTAAAACGTTTAATCTTTCTAACCAAACATCATTCATCTACATAAACTACAACAAATAGAATAAGACTGAGTGGCGATTGACACTTCCACGAGGATAGCTAATCACCGCGATATAAACTCTCTTCCAGTGATAGTTATTTGAGAAACAGATTGTGAGAGAGAGAGAGAGAGAGAGAGAGAGAGAGAGAGAGAGAGAGAAAGAGAGAGAGAGACTAATTATCTCCCGTAGCAACCGCAGGTCATTTAATCAAAGTGAGAAACTACGAGATGCATTATAGAACGTCACTTAGCTATAGAAGGACACAGATGTTTTCTTGCTCGAAAAGGTTTCGCATTATCTCAGCTACCTTTTGAGTTACTAGCAAAGTTAATGCCAATTTGAAATCAACGCTTATTAAGGTATGCGAAGGTAAATTATCAATTATTACATGACCGTACGTACTATATAGCTGGAAGAAGACGAATACATATCCTCTGGTTGGAAAGACATGGATTCGAATGCCATCTAGAATGTAAAGGCGTTTATGAGGTATTTTAACTGAAACAAATGGACGGATTAATGGAAGCATTTCTTATCTCCATCAACAGGCTGAGGATTCGAATTTCATGATATCATTTTCTTGCGAAACTTTTATTTGATAGATAGTTTTATTGCCCGCATGAAAATCCCCGTTACTTAGTGGAAGTCGGCATTTCAAAAAAAAAACTTGAATTTCTATATAAGGTTACTTCACTGCCAGTATGCTATCAGATATTAAATTTTTGTAACTGGAATTGTTATCAAAAGAAGAAAACATCACTTTTGCCTAATATTAATCTTTTGAGAGAACTAGTCTACATTAACCTTTACCAAGGAGCCTCCACGCTTAGTTCCTAAAGATGACGCGCTTTGATCGGAAAGATCCTGGTTCGAATCCCGTCTAGAGAATGCGAAAGAATTTTATATAGGCTTTTCAATTGACGGTAAGTTAGTTGGAAGAGATTTTACTCTCGGTGACATATATTTTTCATCTAAAGAAAACCAACCAGAAGAAGAGAAGACATGCATTTAACAGAAACTTAATATATTGTGTTGATAACCTTCGTTTCTTCAGCTATATAAAAGCTTTGAGATATTATATTAAGTTTGACTTTAAAGTGGATTTTTAGTATCGCGTTATCCTGATGTATGTATAATTCGCAATGCAGATATAAAATCAATTTGTCTCAGATGATTACAGAAAATAGAACTATTACTGGAGATCTTCAGTAATTGATGGAACTTTGGTTACATTCGAATGATATAAACATTATAAGAGACATGCATTTGTATCGGAGCTTGGATTTGTAAACGTCGCTGTGTGCGTGTGTGTGTGTGTGTGTGTGTGTGTGTGTGTGTGTGTGAGAGAGAGAGAGAGAGAGAGAGAGAGAGAGAGAGTTCCAAAAAGCAGTAATATTACTCAAACACATTAAAAGCATCGATGCAATAAGCAGCCATGTTACATAATAGATAAGCATCGTTGCTGTCTTGCACAACGCTCAGTAGGTTGCATTAAAACAAATGTTCGAGAGAGAGAGAGAGAGAGAGAGAGAGAGAGAGAGAGAGAGTCTTTCTCAGCCATTCTTTTAAAACTCGCTTTTTATCTTCTATCAATTTTTTTTCCTCAGTGCGAAGGTTTCCGATATGGAGCTTCTTGTATGATTGAATTTCAGCACATTCTGTAAATATGAAAGGCTACCAGTTTTGGATAAGTGTTGTAATACAGAAATTCAAAACCTTCGTAGGCAAAGTAGTACTACGATCGAATGAATGAGAGCTTGGTCCACCTTTGCTGCGAGTTGCCAAAGTGTTGTACCACCTTACCTCAGTCCTGAAGATATTTTCAGGCGCAAACTTTGTTTGCTTACACTTGGATAAAAGATTAAACTAAATTTATTACGACCCCCTCCTATCAGGCTGAAAGAGAGAAATAAATCTTGAATTAGAGTATCCAAGTGATATATTATGTACTATTGAACCCGACATCTATATGAGTTCCATTTGTTATACATTCACTGGTGCGTTCTTTTACACCTGTTTTCAGAGAGTAGAATAAGTAATAAAACGTAAGGGGAAAGAAAATTTTCTAATTTATATTCAGCAAGAGAATAGCAATGTTCATGTAATTTAATTTTAATTTAGCAACCAATTTCTACATTCTTTATTCTTTTGATGTGTAATAAAAGCAAAGTATAAATTAGGTTACAACAAAAACACGCTAAGCCTATAAAAATATATTTCTTTTAGTGTTTAATTATATAGCTGGACTTGTTTTGCCGATATGCTAATAGAATGAAACACATTGCCGTGAATGGAAATAAAGAATTATTTAGAAACCATTATCCCACTTCTTTAGCTATTCGGAACAATTATCTTTCTTTCCTTCTCATGGAAATAGGAAGTTAGTGTAATAATCGAGTCTCGCAACTTCCAGATTCCTTAAACGAATAGTTTTGGTGCTTGGAGTTTTGTCGTATTTGTAATGGGGAAAAGGCTGTTTTTTTTTTTTTTAATTTTAATTATACGGATAATCAGATGCCAGCTTGTCCTTGCAATAACAAATGGCATTGTTGGAATACCTTCTCCTCCTATTTCATTTATACAAAGCATTATAATATTTTTTTCTTTGATAAAATGGGTTATTAGATGACCTACCTCTGTTACGGGAAAGATCTATTTAAGAGGAACTGGTTAATTCGAATATTCGTTCATTGTCTCATTATAACTGACTTTATTTCGACACACGATTTGTGTTGAAATAGACAAAAAGAAGCAGCAAGCTTAATTAAAAAATTCAGTTTAAATTCATATCGCAATCCGTTAATAGACATTCAATATTGCAATTTATGTAAAAACGAAAAGGATGTATTGTCATATTCAAATTAAATTTTTCGATTCTTTAATTATAAATATATTTTAAATTTATATCATATTAATGTTTAAAAGAAACTTTATTGATATTTTAATTTATTTTTAAAATTAAGATCCACAACAACCAAAAATTGTACAAGTAACAGACTTAGAATAAATGTTTTATTTAAATACGAAACTTTTTAAGCTTTTGGGGCAAAAATCGAAACCTTGAAAAAAGAAGAAATTGCTAAATATATTATTAATTGTAAATAAGTAATAAGAATGGATCTCCGATTATTAATAAATTCACGATTCTTCAAAAATTGTAAGCTAGGTACATGTATCTCTCATCTCATCTTCAATATACCCTCTTTTACCTTGCGATGTCGAGGGTTTATTAATCATCGTACCGCAAACCGTTCACAGGATAAGGTGATCAGCCTTACGCCCCGGTGTATCATATGTCCCAGTGTTGAGTTTTCAAGGTCAGTGTACTTGCTTTGTGGAATGAAAAACCTCAGGATAAACTGGGGAAAAACCCTGCTATCCACGCCCAAGACCAGCTAACTTGGCTATGGATGAGGAAGATCGAACCCACGACACTCCTTCCCCAGACATAGGGTTGCGAAGCGCACAGCCACTAAGCTAACTTCGCAGACGGTACATGTATAAAAGTAAATAAAATCTTTTCCTTTTAACGACCACTTAGAAGAGTTTCCACTATGCACTGATTGTGTTTCTCAAAGTAATTAGGAAATCCATTCAGAAATACTTCAAAGTCTGAGCTGAATTGTGCAATAGCTTCTCTAAAGTGAAAGATAATCACCAAGAATATTTAGTGGGAAAATAGCCTTTGATCTTACATAAAAATTACTATTTACACTGTCAGCCAAAGTAGTTTCCTGAAAGGTATAAAACACTA
This sequence comes from Typopeltis vanoorti, assembly GCF_054136105.1. Taxonomy (NCBI): domain Eukaryota; kingdom Metazoa; phylum Arthropoda; class Arachnida; order Uropygi; family Thelyphonidae; genus Typopeltis; species Typopeltis vanoorti. Next base: position 52,497,168 of record NC_143571.1, on the reverse strand, counting down.
TGGTGATTGCGTTTGCTCCCACCAGACTTAATTTCCTGCGATGTATAAAACAACAGCTAAGAAAATACCCATTAAAGCTAAATGCAATTACCGCTTAAGAAGAAATATATTCAGCCGTTCTCTACACCTTTAAGAAATCAGATTAATTCCCAAAAGGTTTAAAAGTGTCATTTAAGTCATTGATTTAATTGCGTAAAGTTAAGTCTTATAATTTCTTTGAGACAATTTCAAGACCAAACGTCTTGAACTTACCTCTACCTACTTTACTATGGCATAGTGTAGTTAATAGCAATGACATCTTCCTTCTTTGGAGATACTAGAATTAAATCCCGTCCTAATTTCTATGAATCTCATGCATAAAAGGTAATAAGCCTATCGCACATTATTATCGGTAGCTAAGGGTCAGATAACAGAAACTTCAAAGCGATATTCTAGATTTTCTCTTTCTGCGTCTTTCTCTTTGAACTTTGTCAAGTCGCTTCCTGCGTCTTTGTTATGCAGCATCTAGTATCACAATGGAAGAAGAAATTCAGCTACCATCAAAAGACATAATTTCCACTTGGGGTGTTCGAACCTACAACCTGTTTATTGGCTATGCTATCCATTGGGCCAAAGAGACTTGCAAAAGTCTCGGATGCGAGGAACATTTATAGGGTTTTTCGACTGAAGGTTAAAATTTCTGATCTCTTTTGGATTTAACAAGATATTTTTCCTGATAACTCAGACATTTTTCCTTGCCAACAGACAAAGCGACCAGAGAACTCACACATTAAGAAACGTATAAGATCAATCACCTATTGATAATCTTAAGTTCTAAAAAAGCCAATTATTTGGCAATGTAAAATACAATCGAAAACATGTCGATTACTTTTGACTTTCGGTTTTCAAGTCTACAGACTTTTCCAACACTTAATGGCAATCCTAACCTGACGGCGAATTAATCAAAAAGAGATAAAGTTAATTTATTCTACTATGCGACCAAATGCGTATGTTAGTTATATTGGTCTACTCTTGGAGATTTCCGACAGGATCAATCAAATTTCATACAATTATGGCAAAACAAAAACATAGTACTGCCCACACTAGAAACGAAAACCCTGATCCGGCATAGCATAACGGTAAAGTATAAGAAGTATAAACGGCCATTGAGAATTGTGTTCTATGCTTCATCTCAAGCTTCTTGCTTCATACTAGATTCAAATAAGCAGTTGTAGTTCTAAAAACGTACATAAAATCTAAACGGTTTTACTTTTCAATAACCTTTAATTATGTTTTTTAAATTTAATTTAATATATATTCTGATAATTTCATGCGCTTTTGTGTGTGTGTGTGTGTGTGTGTGTGTGTGTGTGTGTGTGTGTGTGTGTGTGTGTGTGTGTGTGTGTGTGTGTGTGTTCTTCTAGCCAGTTTGCCTGTATGTCGGCTTATAAAATCCAAGTATTTATAAAACTTTTCCACCTACATATGAGAACGCCATACATAAGTATATACGGAAGAATTTCTATTCACTAACATGAATAGAAAATTTTTATGAAATTAATTTTTGTCCTTATTATACCCAGCATATTCCGAACTGTTACTTATATGATGGACCAAGTTAGGCGAAAGGCATTCATTCATCCCAATTAACCAAGCGATGCCTTTCACTCATAATTTCATTCATCGAAAATGAATTTCGCCTGGTTCGCGAGCTGTTCGGTATATCATAAACGACTGTTCTTCGTCCTTAATCATGTTAGTCAAAATTTTATTTGTAAGTTTTTTTTTTTTTTACGTTGTTTCCGACTCTACGAACTCGTAATTTAAAATCAATAACCTGCCATCATCATTATCGAGATGCCCGGCTCACGTGCATTATCACTAAATGAACGAAGGAGAGATTTAAATAATAAATCGATGAAGGAAGAGTGAAGTTTTTCTCTCAGTTCTGATAACAGAAGTGGAATTTTTAGTTCACGTTGTTTCCTTGACTTTTAATGAAAAAAAAGGAGAAATTTTATTAAGTTACATCGATCTACTATTCTGACCTAGCAAGAATGATGCCCCTAGTGGAAAACGTAGAAATTCCTGTAAGATAAGTGTTATAGTTTCTTGGTAAAGATGTTCTCAACATGGGAAGAGCGATTGCTGATAGTTTTCTTGATCAAACCTTCTGCTCCATAGGAAGACATTTGATTTTTGTAAATATTTTATTTAAAAAAAAATACAAACGAAAATAACTATTTTGGAAATATATGTGCATTGACGGATTTTCTCAGCTTTTTTTATAATACATATAATAGCTATCCTATGAAATGGTTTTCATTTTGATTCATAGATGAATATTTCGAAATAAGGTTACTGATTAACGTAAAAGTTATTGTCAAAAAATAAAATCCTGTTTATTATAAACACTTGTTTGTATTATATTATAAACTCTGATTAATATGAAATTCACAGTAAGGACATCTGTTATAAATGTTCCAAACCCTTTCATCATTTTCATATTTATAGATAAATTTTCTAATTACTAACAGATAATGTAATAATATTATCAACAACTGATTTAAATATAAAGACGAATAAACTTTAATTATTTTTATTTATAATATTTTTATTTATTTACAAAATGTTAACTTATTTTTTCCGATGAAAGTTAACCAACAATCACATTACCTCTTTCTCTCTGCAGCCTACACTTAACTTCCTAGTTTGTTGCCAGTATGACAACAGATTTAATAACAGTAAACAGCTCATTTTTGAATAACACTAGCTCCAGACATTAATAGGAGTAATGTTTTGTTATACGAGACAATGAAATCTAATAAATGTTATCATTAAAAGCTTTATCTTAATTATCCTCTTACTTTAGACCTTGCACCGACCTTTTATACTGATTACTTCGAAAGAGGTTGTAGAAAACTTCCTGTTTGTTTCCTTTGTATAAAGTTACACTTTTGTATCATCAATAATTATTGATCAGAGCGTGTCTGGTTTCTGATGTCCTTCACAAACTTCGGAAAGATATTAGAACTGTGCAAGTTTTCTGGTAAATGTTATACGATATGATGAAAATGTTCTGCAGTAATCCTTGGGAATCAGTTCATATATAGAAGACGCATTTCAAATAATTTGAACGATATGGTATGGAATACAATAACAGATAATCATAATATTTATAGATCGATTGTTTGTCTTAAGCATTCATGAAAGAGACACAAGAAAATAACGTCTTTTCCCATTTTGACATCAACGCCATCTTGAAAAAAAATATAGGACAGTTGCGGTGACTCTCTCGAGATGCGACATGAAGATCAAAAGGGAAGACAATTGTTTTGTTTCCTTTTCTTTTCCAAATTACGTACAGAGGCCCACCAATGATATGCCTTAGGTTTTTTTAATAGAATATCAGGTATTAGTATGCCAAATGCTTTAGACAAGACGATAAAGATGACCATGACAGTTTTGTTGTCATGGTTTTCGACTTGACAAGTAGACTCGCTTTGTAACAGTTTCAAATTAGACATAATTTAAATAAAATCAATCAATCAATAGATAATAAATAAAATTAATCGTCATCAAATTCCTGATATGTACCCCATAAGGAGTATAGGATACTGATAGTACTACATTGCCGGCCTGGTTGGGCGAGTTAGCGTGCCTGATTACCAACCACCAGGCTGCGAGTTCGAATCCCCGGTGTACACGAATGTTTGTGATTATCTGTAGGTGGGAGATGATTTTAATCGTCTAGTGTATTATTTTAATCGCCTCGCTTATTGGAAGCCTGAAGTTCCTGAAGAAACATGGAACTTCAGCTTGAAGAAGTTCCATGTTTGGTCTTTAGTGCAGAGTTTATTGACTATGTAAAAATAAATGAAAATATTTAAAAAATTATAAAACGAAAAAATAGTTAAAAATATCCTTAGTCTACCAACGGTACAAAATGTACTATAGACTTGCAAATAACTTTTCGTGAGTAGGAACAATAAAAAAAAAACATGATTAAGTTTACAATATTATTAGGTTTTATAGCAAAAATTTCCCTCCAAATTAATTTCTGTCTTATCTCTACATCACACCATCACACTTAAATGACCGGACCACCTGAGATTCTCTGTTCACATATTCTTAGATGCCAAACGATGCCAAATTCCTTCCAAGCATTTTTGTTTTCTAACTGTCCTTGATGTCATCGTGAACTTCCCTAATTTTTCTTAAACTCTCATATCTGTGGTTCCGTGGTCAGTTGCTTTATTTGTAATTCAACTCTCAGATCCATAAGTTAAAATAGATCTGTACACTGTCATATGTACTGCAATTTAGTGAATTGACCAATTTTTCTCTTATTTTATATAAATTCACTTAACTAACCTCTCACCTTCGCCGGTATGGTACGGAATCAAATAAGTAACTTTATATAAAAAGAGAGAAATGAAATAAAATATATAAATAGACAAATTCTATTGACTATTTCCATATTTAATTTGCCGCCTTCATTAAAATGTGTGTCTAAGTAGCTGAAATATTTAATTTTTTTATTTGGAAATATATTTTGTAAATATTTTCTAAAATATGCAAATTTTTTTCTTTTTTTTTGGTTTTGATAATATTTTAGTCTTTTATAAATTATACTCTTTCATAAATTAAGATCCACAATAGTCAGGCGATAATAACCTTGGGCCGGAAAGATCAGGGATGGGTTTTAATTCTATTAAGGTCTCCAGCAACTCAGCCACCATTATAAGGACCTTTCATATGAAAGTGAGTTAACCAGCCTCTTATGAAGGTAACAGGACTTTCCTCTTGGAAATTCCTCCGAGGAATCTGTCTTCAGAAAACTGGCAAATCAAACACAAGCGATAATAGACTCAGGACAATGTAGATAATGTTTAAACGCCCCACCATAGCGTTATTTAAATTTACATGAAGCCAGTTTCGCGTTCATGACAATTCATTGAGTTGAACATGTAAAATGGAATGTAAGATGTGTAAAGTGGGAAAAAAAAAAAAAATATATATATATATATATACAGTCATCCCTCGACTTACGTCCGTTCGAGTTACGTCCTTTCGAAGATACGTCCGTGATCCCATAAGGGAATAAATAACATTTTCGGTCCGTGATCCCATAAGGGAATAAAATAACCCCTTATCACTGTGACCATAACCGCTAAAGCACTAAGTCTCTTCAACATGCTGAAGGAGAAAGCAGAACCCGATTATGACTGCGAATTCAACGCTTCTTCCTGTTGGTTCATAAGATTCAAGCAGCGTTTTGCGCTGCATAATGTGAAAATGTATCGGAATCTGCAAGTGCTAAGAGGGCTGCCAAGGAGTTTGTGGAAAAATTGGATAAAATTATTACGGAGGAAAATTATTTGCCGCTGCAAATGTTTAATATGGATGGGGTGTGCTTCTTTCGGAAAAAAAAATGCCCGAGCGGACATTCATCCACAAAAAGCTGAAATTTATACCTAGTTTCAAAGTTCTTAATGCCCTTATTACGATTCTGATACAGGTAATGTGGCTGGATATAAACTGAAACCGTTTGTGATATGTCACAGTGAGAATCCACGAATCTTCAAAAACATTAGGAAGCATACTACCAGTTCATTATCGGAGCACTAAGAAGTCGTAGATGACTCAAAAATTGTTTGAAGATGCCTTAATCAACTGTTATGCGAGTGAAATAAAAATCTATTGTATGAAAGAAAATGTAGAATTGAAAATTTTATTAATTCTGGATTACGCTCCAGGTTATCCATCTTGTAAGTCTTATAGCGGTGATCTTCATCAAGTTCAAGGTCGTGTTTCTCCCTCCAAACACTACTTCATTGATCGAACCTATGGATCAGGGAGTGATCCATAGGTTCGATCTTGCAGTGTTTAAGGCTTATTATCTACGGACAACTTTTTCACAAGCCATTTCTTCACTGAAGGAAATTACTAGACTCTCATGAAATTCTGGAAAACATTCAATATTTATCATACTATTAAAAATATTGTTGTGGTTTGGGACGAAGTGACCTCTCAATCTATGAGTAACATATGGAAAAAGACATTAAAAGGTTTGTGCATGATTTTGGAAGTCTGTAGTAGTGGGCTAGCAAACAATCTGAATCTCGAAGTGAATGATGACGACATAATTGAACTCATAGAAAGTTCCCCTGAAGAGTTGACCAACAAAGAATTGGTCGAACTGGAATAACACTGTTGCAGAAGAGGAAAAACGAGAAAAGGAAGAGGGAAAAGAGAAACAAAGAGAGGTAGTTAAACAATTCATAGTGAAGGGGCTTTGAAGAAATGTTCTCTGCAGTTAGCAATGTTCTCAAAATGGTTGAAGACATGAACCCCAATGTTGAACTCTACTTATTAGTAGAAAGAAAAAAAGCATGATGCTTTTGCTTGCTATGAACAAATTATGATGAAAGGAAGAAGAGGAATATCCAAAGCAAATTGGAATAGTGGCAGTAACACACAGTACAGTTTTATAATACGGTTTAAAACTTAAAATGAGAGTATACTTATTACGGTTAACTTCCTTAACCACAATAACTCTGTTGAATTAATGTATCGACTTACGTCCTGCCGGATGGAACGGAACACGGCCGTAAGTAGAGTGATGACTATATATATATATATATATATATATATATATATATATATATATATATATATATATACAGGGTGTCGCAAAATTCACCAAAAAGTAATTTTGATAGAAAACACAGGTTGTTAATTAAAAATTGTAATTTCTTATTGATTCATAAAGTATACAGTATAGGGTGATGCATTGAATAGCATATCAGGTAAATGGCCTCCACGGCTTTGCTGGCACATACGCACTCTTTTGTCGAAATTTTCCATGACCGTTTTGCATAAATGTGGCTGAAGTTCGTTGATACAGCACTCAATTTCCTCCTTCAGGGCGTGGGTGGTCATGGGCTTGTTGGCATAAACCTTAGACTTCAAAAAACCCCAAAGAAAAAAGTCCAACGGCGTTAAGTCACATGATCTGAGCTGCCAATTCTGATCACCAAAACGGGAAATTACCCGACCAAGAAATGACTCATGCAGTAATTGAATTATTTATCGGGCTGTATGACATGTGGCACCGTCTTGTTGAAACCACATGTCGTCCACATCCATTTCTTGCAATTTAGGCATAAAAAACTGGATTATCATGTCGCGATAGCGACCACCATTAACTGTTATTGCCTTACCAGCCGCATTTTCGAAGAAGAATGGACCGATGATGCCTCCAGCTCAAAATCCGCACCAAACAGTGACACGTTGTGGATGCATTTGTTTCTCAACAATCACTCGTGGATTTTCAGAACCCCAAATGCGACAATTTTGTCGATTAACGAAGCCATCAAGATGAAAATGAGCCTCATCGCTGAAGATGATTTTGTTCGAAAAATAAGCATCCACTTGTGGTTGTTACATAATCCATTCAACGAACTCTCTTCGCTGTGTGTGGTCAGTAGGCTTCAGTTGTTGAGTCAATTGAACTTTGTAAGCATAAAGATGCAAATATTTCGTGAGAATACGCTGTAGAGAGCTTCTCGAACTGCCCAATTCAAGACCACGGTGCCGAATTGATGTTCCTGGACTCTCAGCAACACTCTCACGAACTGCTTCGATGTTTTCTGTTGAAGGACTTGTTGAAGGACGGCCAGAGTGTATAAGATCACTAATTGATCCAGTTTCCTTGAATTTTGTAATTAATCTTTTCACAGTTGATGAAGTTAAATCACTATTCCGACCATATTTTGTATGAAAATTGCGAACTGTAGCTGCCAAACCTTCATTATTTTTAAAATATTGCTCAACAATGAAAATGCGTTGTTCTTTCGTGTAGTGCTTCATTTTTAATAACCCTGAACTGTCAGCTGTCACGCTGTCTTTTTTAACTCGTTGGCAACACCTTACCGCACAAATGGCGCTAAATTTAAATCTTGCGTGAATTTTGGGACACCCTGTATATATAAACTTAATTAAAACACGGTTTAAATTGCAGAATATACTAGGATGAAGTAATTTTGATTTTTCCCCTTCTCTCTCTCTCTCTCTCTCTCTCTTCTGCTAAAACAGTTTTATAGAGTTATGCTGACGTTAACTTGAGGCTTTACTTTTGTTTTGTTTCAAAATTCTTAGCTGACATAGACGCAAACTTTACGAAACTAAGATGGAGAAATATGTGATCGTAGACCTCTCACTGCATTAGTCTATCAAAAGTGGAATTACGTTGATCTTAGTAATTCCTTTCATTCTTTTCATCATAACCACTGACGACGATCATGGCAAATGCGTTTCTATCAAAAGCAGCGGTCCGTGAAAGAAAGAAAGCATCAACCGCTTCTTATTCTAAGCAATCGCCTCTTAGAATTGCTCACTCATCTTCCGATAGTCGTTGTCAAGTGAAGACAGCAGGAGACATCGCGGCAAGTTTCATTTAAAAACAAAATGCACTTGTGCCCCAAATAACGCTAGGTATCGCTCTTTGTCAGAGAGAAAAAAAAACTGCAAGTCACTTATAAAAATATGGAACGTAAGTTGAATAAGAAAAGCACGCTTTTAAACTCTTATGTTGAGAGCGAAAGAAAGTCATCTATGTAGTAGTGGCTGTGTGGAGTTCCGCTTATAATGCCATCTTTCTATAGGAACTACAGAAAACTCTAGTTCACGTTACTGTGGTAACGGTAGTAACAGTCCTATCCCTCGAATACAACACTTAAATGGTGAATTTTCTAATCAACCAAAGTACGCAGAATCTTGTTTGATAATAAGTATGCTGCCGTTCAACATACAGATTTTCGATCCTTGTTACTATAGTAACTGAATGTGCCAGTTGCAATACGTTTTTCTGATGTCACAAACTTTCTTTGATCTCTTAGATAACAACTTACCTAACAATCATATTATGGTTCTGTACATTATGGCTTCTATGATGATATAAGTTCAGAACTCTTTTGTCACTGTAGAAATAACTGTTGCTGTGGGAACAATGATGGAAATTTAAGTTCGTAAATGGTCAATATAAAGGCTAGAGTAATATAAAGAAATCTGTTCTTAGCAAACGTAAATAGGTTTTGCAGTTTTTTATTGTTCTCCATTTATAAGATAGGAAGATTTTTGAGATCAAATCACAGATTGATTTTAATGAGGTTTACTAAACACTGCAAGGATTGCCTCAATCCATTGTTATAATGAAACCAGTACAACTATGGATGCGTGGAAGGTAATTGATTGCAACACGATTATTTCTCACTAATCTATCACTAATCTATCCAGTTATAAATATAAAATGAAGGTTGCTCCGTTTCTTTATCTTATAACAAATTCGAGTGTTATATACTCCTGAGATTTGTCTGAGAAGCTTCTGTTCCTTGGATTACTTATTATAATTACTTTTCTTTTTTCTTCTCATTTTCTTTTGCATTTATTTATTTTATTTCTTTCCTTGTTTTATTATTCTCTCTCTCTCTCTCTCTCTCTCTCTCTTCGCTCTCATTTTCTTATTATACTGAAAAACTCTCCCTCTTCTCTCTATTTCTCTTCCTTATTTTTTATATTTATTATTCCTCTGCACTTTGTTTCACAGTTTATTATTTTCTTCTTTCTCTCTTTTGTTCTTTTTAAAACCCTCACGCGTCGGCGCAGCTTTAGATTTAATGTTTTCGCCATTTGTTCAAGGTGTAGCTCATCTTTTAATAATATGTTTCAAAGGTCTATAATTATAAGGCACAATATCTACGCGCATGTGTATAATTTGAATCCACATTAAAACCAATGCATTTCACCCTCCTTTAAAGATAAAACTTCCATCTCCACGATAACAAAACTCCCTCGGCAGCCGACGAAAGAAGAGGCTGTTAAGCTTTTAGCGTACACCATGCAGGCAGAACACTCGAAAATTTTCTTCATCTTGAACAGATGGACGTGCATTGATTTTTACAGTTCACTGTTACTGTTAAACAGACTTCATTTATACTCCAAACAAGAGCTCTACTATGTCGCGTGCACTTCATACATCAAAACAATGCTTTTGTAGGGGTCTAGGTCATGCTGTTACGAAGGCAATTATGTTGGTGCCGGAGAACGTTATTAGAAAGGGCGGAGATGATTAAATAGCTCATTCTCGTTTATTAGACGACACTTATTACAAAATCGTTTCCAATGACACTGGAGATACAATAAACCAATGACAGCGCCCTCTAACGTTATCTCCAGATGTTTAGAAAGCTTTCATTCTCCTAGCAATTAAGGTGAAAACAATAGCAGGATAATGGAACACGTGCATTTCATATTTTTCGATGCTTTTTTGTAAAAGTGCAGTGTACTACCATAAAAATAAAGCAACTAAAATTACAGTATGACAAAAATATAATATAAATTATGAAAGAAACAAATATTTGCAATATTGCCTGCTAAAAATTATATCAAGTTTTAAGAACAAAACCTTACTATATGCATCAATTTTGACGATATTTTTTATAGCTGCCATCGATTAATTCCGGGTGTCCCTTGTTCAGCTGCTAATTCACTGATATCGCATAAATACACCTTTCACCTCACTGATGTAATTAATCCCAAACTACACGGTACTTTAAAGTAGTTAGGCTTAACTATTCGCAGTAGCAAAGACAGTCGCCTGTCAAAAGAGATTTTGTATTCATCCGACAGAATTTAATGTGATCGCCTCTTTTAGTTGTAGGCAATTACAAAGTGATCATCTTATACGAAAGAAATGTCACATAAGACTATTAAAATTTATGGAAATATCGCAACACGGGTTTTATTGTTGTTATGATGCCATGCTTTAGATGAGCGAATATTATGCCATTTTTCTTGATATATAAAACTTCTGTTTTGTTTTAGGGGATTATTTTATTTACGTGACGTGCGATTATAGTGTTATTAAGCATTAGTTAGATATTATATATCTTCTTGACAATATGCAGAATCGGGAGAAAATGTTAATTTCGTGCAAATCATAAAATAGGCAGGGGGCGCTGCTTAACTCGCATGATTTAAGAACACAGAGAAAATGTTCATTTCTTATAAATAATAAAAACACGCAGGGGGCGCTGCTTAAATCATATGAGATTTTTTGTTTTGTTTTGTTAGAAAAAACAGTAAACAGACCAATCCAATCTAAAATATAATATCCATAATCGCATACGAAGCATGGAAATAATAATAAAAAATAAGAGGGATTGAGAGGTTGTTATGAAAGCTAACGAGATGATTTTTGAACGATTGTTGCCAATTATTGCAGCACAATTCGCTTTGATAGTATTTTCTTTCTGCTTCACTCGTTTGTTTTTCAGAAAACGGTGGCATCAGACTGAAGTAAGTTGCCTAAACATCTCGAAATGCAGGATTAATTTTATTACGCATTTTCTATGATGCTTATTTTGAAATTCACCTCAAGCAGAAAACCAGAGTGTAATAAGAAAGAAGCCAGGCGGAATAATTCCTTTGAATGATAAAAGGGTGGAACGAGGAACTTAGAATATTTTCAAAGAAATCAGACATTGTGGGGAAGCTAGTGGGAGCTAGTATGCTTCTGAAGGATTAAGCTATGTAACAAGAACAGGCATATTAATTATCTTTAATAGCCGAGAAGTCACACAGGGAGATTACAATATTTGAGCGCTATTATGTGAAGCGTGAAGTCTTTTACAAGTAGCAAATCCTTAGAGTGTTGTTGGGCGGTAGAGGACTTGTAAGGCTTAGTAATATCACCGCGAAATGAATCGGGGATCCATTGGCTGTTCTTAATATTAGTAGTTGATTAGCACTTTATGGTTCAAACTCCCGACTAGGAGGTAAAAAAGTGTGGTTGATGTACGAGCTGCCTTTACACAAGGCATAACATCTATTGTCTGTTGACCTTGATGGATACCACTTTTGTCCTTGAAAGCTACAAAGCCATCCTCTGTAACTGTGCATAAGAAAACAGCCCTTCAAGAATAACACCACTGAATAAAAACAGAATACAAAGCAGTGGTGAGTTTTATGGCGTGTTTGTTAAGCTGCAGGGATTCATCCATAAAGTATAATGGTTTAGACGATGAGGTGCAATCCTTTGTGATAGCCGACTAGTAACGTATTAGATTATATACGTTACACTTATATTACACTTTCTGATAGATGAGCACTAGACAGCTCCCCTACATCATTCTTTTTCTTTATTTATTTAGAATGGATATTTCCCCCTCTAGTTTCGTAAATCAGGCGTTGTGTTATTTTCTTCTAATCGAATACATAGATCCACTCATCGTTGATGGTGAAAAGAACTCTATAGAGTTCTTCAAAGACTAAAGACCGCAGACGTGAGAGTCCTGAGCAATATTAGGGTCATGAACAGATGGCATCAATGACAATATCATAAAAATGAGGATATTAAGAAAGAACTTGACATTGGTAGCATCCATGAATGCGTTAGCAGAGCTAATCTCGTGGTATGGTCACTTAAACAGAATGGGAGAGGAAAGATTAGCAAAACCAGGTTGGCAAAAAAAAGACCAACAGGTCTTTTTTCTGCCAACTTTTTTTTTCAATTCTTTTTTCAATCCACCTATATGTATCAATCCATATAGGTGGATTGATACAGTAACAAGTGCCTCAGACGATAGAAATATAAGATCTGATAATGTTGGAGTCTTGACAGGTAACAGATTGATTTGGAGGAAAATTGTAGATAGGAAGTACTATTATGTCCTGTACACCCTTTGAGGATACATGTCAGGAATTTGATGATGATGATGATAGATTTATTCATGTTTATTCCACCAAATAGATGTGATCGGTATAGTTTATTCTACTTCTATCTTTGGATCTAATGAACAGTGAAACACAAATTATTTATCGTAGTTTTAGTCAAAACTCAATCTTTTTTCTTATAAAATCTGCATATCATTTTATGAAAATGGCTACGTAGTATATTATAAAATTTTCCCTAAATTTTATCGTTTGTCTTCACGTTTTAACACTTTCATTGCCAAGCTGAAAATTGGAATTTCGTGTGGTGGCCAAATTTTTTTTATTTTTTTATTTAGTTAGCGACGTCAACGCGATAACGCGTGATCGGCCGATCGGTGAGAACTCGCATCGCGCGATATCGCGTGATTGGCAATGAACGTGTTAAAGAATATACAGAACTAAGTCAAAACATAATCGCAATGTATTCATTAATTTTTTTTAAATATCAAACCTAAGAATAAGAGAGTTGTAAACCTATTAAAATCAGAAAACTTAATTCGAAAGACCAAAATGGAACTTTGTTATTTTTCAACCAACTTCAGCTGTTCATTAAGTCATGCGATGATCTCGCACCTCACAATAAAAATCATCTTCCACCTAAAGACATTCAGAAAATAAGCATACCAGTAGGATTAGTATAACAGGCAACTGTAACTGTTCAACATGGCATCCCTGTAAGTTTAAATTCATTTGATCGATAGTTGAAAAAACAATTGTTATGTCATACCTTTTATAGAATTCATTCGCATTATACCTGCACTCAACACATCCATAAGCAAGCCATTCCAATCACTCACGATCGATAAAAGAAAACTCTAGCTCTCAACCCCTTTCTTGACTGCATTCAGTCTTAACTTTTGTCAATGACTTTTCGTCCTCTTTCCAATCCTCAGTAAAATTAAAATTCCATCTACTGGTATCCCATATAATCCTTTCAGAAGTTCGTAGTTCTCTTGATAAAGTATCAAATATCAGCACTCCACGTATTCTCAATCTGTTCTCAGAATTTACATTTCACATAATCCCTGTGTCATCTTTAACATTTTCCTTTGCACTCTATCTACATCACTTTGGAAACTAGGAGACTAAATATGAGCAGAATAATCCATGTAAGTGTCGTATCAAGGACTTGATTCAAAATGACTTCCTTATCCTTACTTGTCAATATTCGTTTCAGCATTACAGTTATTCTCTGAGTCCTGTTAGCAGTTATTGCTATATAGCTCAGACGGATCAATTTCCTATCTACAAAAGCTCTAAATTCTGTAGCCTGATCAGTTTCTTCTAGCATTATTTCTGTGGTATGAGGAGATATCAATACGTCACTAGATATCTCATTACATTCAAGTGTATAACATATGTCAAAAGTCACAGCCTATTTAAATCATTCTGCAAGTGCCGCATGTTAGTCGCATCCTGATAATGACATTGGGAAGGATTTAACAGTAGACATCTTTATATCATTAGCAAATAGCTATAAGTCTCTCGTTAAATCCAGTCCAATGATATTAATGTAAAGATTAAAAATCAATGGACGATGGACTGATTCCTGTAGTACACCACTGGTTACCTTAAATCCTGCAGACGCGTCCCCATACACCATTTTTTGATATCAGTTAGTCAGTCACCCTCCCACTCTCTTATCTAAGTTTATAACCCAATCCCATATCCTACAACTTATGCAACAGCATTCCATCTGTATCCTGTCAAAAGGCTAATCAAATTTCAAGATTATTAAGGTGTGTCCGTTTCCCTTATCTAAGTCAATCGTAACATTATCATGAAATGTGAGCAACTCATTCAAACATGACTTTCCTTTAGTTAACCTACTTGTCGTTGCAAAGTGTAGAGTACCGTTCAACCCATATGTGTATAGTAGGTCTTCTGAAAGTTTTTAGCATTGGTGTTGATATACCATCAGCGCCTACTGTCAAATTCTTATTCGATTTATACAACAGCTCTAGCATCTCTTAATTATACATCTGAGTTCTTCATTCACTCATTCATTGAGCTTCATGTTGATAAACTACACTAATAGCGCTTAGCAAAACGAGCACTCATTAGTTGAACAATCTCTTCTGCCGTCGCTCGCACACCATCGGCATTTACTAGAGTTATTCTTTCACATTGATTTTCTTTCTACTTGAAGAATAACGATAGCATTCTTTAGTTTGCAGAGCCAGTTTCTTTTCATATTCACACTTAGCTTGCCGCCTAATAGTTTAACTATTTTTACTCCTACTTTTAATTTTCATAAACTGGCAATATCATTATGCACGACGTATTCCTTCCAATTCATCTTCTTCTTCATAAGGATTACTTACATAAACAGGTTGCAAATCCAATTTACTCCTATCCTAGTTATTCTTTGAACTGTAACTCTAGGGACACATTCCTAAATTGCATTATTGAGATATTTTTTAATATTTCCCACGCACTGTCTTGCCATCTAGCAACTGATATGGATCGAAAAGGATGTATTGTGCTCAAGTGGTCATAATTTCTTGCATTGTAGTTCAGCATATAACCTTTTTTCTGAATAGAGCATTGATATAGTTAGCTACTTTCAAGATTAGTACAACATGATCGCTGTCACTAACTGTCGCGTCTTTTACACATGCCAACCACTGAATTAGAAACTTTGCAGAAAGCAGTGGTTTATGTATAGAAATACGACTGCTAATACCGATCGTCTTCAGTTTCCTGCGCATAGTTCAGTGAGATATGGGTCGGCAATAGCCTTCGTCAAATGCTTCAATCAATTGTATACAGGAAGTTCTGTTTGTTTGTACAAGTCTTCTCAGACGAAAGCGATTTCGTTCTTGATTGAATCACACTTATGCCTCTTAGACAAGCAATGTGAGTTTATGTTTTCACTAATTAAACACCCGTGATATCTCACCTTTGAGAAACTAGTCCGTTCTGCTGTTTTCAAGATCGTAACTCCAAGCAGACGGACACACACACAATAAGCCCTTTATCGAACTCCGAAAAATCCTTTGTTTTTCCCATTGTGATTACTATTGACGATTACTGACCTGCAGCATTCTTAAGTAGTTGCCTGAAACACGTGGAGAAGCATGACCAAGTAATTTGCATATAGTCTGCGTAAGGGTCATTTACGTACATCTGCATAAAGGCTTCTAATTGAGTGGCCGGCATGTATAGCTGAATAAAGCAAGTGTAATGATGAAGTTTAATTCCTTTGACATATAAACAGACATTTTGCCAAGTGTTCTTAAAACGATGTGCCGTGAGAACATGCATTTATATTCCTTCGATCATATTCATTGCCGTCTTGACTACTTTTTCAAATGATTCTACATCAATATACGATGCAAGAGGGAAAAAACAGTACACAAAAATTCGCCCTGGAAATTTCTCTTTCTAAATTAGAAATAGTAGTGTTTTATATATATTTAAAATATCGTGGCATAATTAAGGAATGGAAATAACACCAACATACACCATACTGTGAATTTACAAACAAAGAAACAAAAAGTACTTGTTTTCCTCCCAAAACGTTGCTGTTACTGGAGATGCAGCTCATTATTGTGCATTTTGATGATTCTCAATTACGCATCATATTTCTGTTTGTACATTAAGAAGGAATAAGAACATAAAACTATCCTGAAAGGCATTATTCAGCAACTTTACTTCTCCTTCGATATGCATATGAAATTCCATGCAGTTAATGATGTTGCTGTCCTAGATGAACTTTGGTCTTCTAGTAAAAGGCTGAATTACTAATAATACTAACGTACAAAACTTCAAATAGATGCATTATTTAATGAATATAGTTTATAACAAGAAGATAAACACCAAAACCATTGTATTATCGGATAGGTACGTTTATTAAATTGTTTTAACAATTTCGTAAATTGAATTAGAACGATAACATTATACAAAATAATCAGTTGAAATATTTAGAGACATTCTTCTTTATATTCATATTTTAAAGTTGCTATTAAGCAAACAAAAAAAACAGAACCGCACGCTCAAGTAACGCGTATTTTGATTTCTAATAAGTATTTTATGGAATACCCATAAAATTTATGCGAATATTCCACCCACGAAAAGTTTAAATGTAAGGCACATTAATAGTAGTATCGTGGGTAGAGTGGGGGTTAGATAATCGGGAAATTCAAACAAATACCTTAAACGTGGAATTTTTAAGCCATTTCAAGTCTCCAATAAACAAAGTGATAGTCTCACACAGAGAAATGACATTCATCTATCTGATAAAAACATTCACACAACGTCCATGTCTATGATAAGATTGGAACTCATAGCTTGTTGTGTGGAGGTCGGATACCCTATCCACTCAGTCAAAAGTCTTCGTTAATCCAGTAAAACAAGATATCATTTTATGTGATTGAATCGCAAAATGTGAGCACGAAATTTCATATCTTTTCTGCAAATTATACCTATGGAAAGATATAGGAAATTGGTAACTAAAGTATGTTTACCACATTTTGTTGAAGGCGGAGGTATTCAATATTAAATAACTATTTAAGGAAAAGAGAGAGAGAGAGCGAAAGCGTACATATTTTAGACAGTATCAAGGCTGTTGTTTTTTTCATGTAAGACTCTCCATTTTTCCTTTTATCGTAAACAAGCTTGAGTAGCCAAAGAAACTGCATTAGACTGGATTTTTAGAGTTAACGTATTCCGGAGGTATTCTTTGCAAAATGCACTTACTAGATTCAAAACTAAACAAACACCCACTCCACTGTTTTGATAAATCACGTCTTCCTTCCTTTTAGTTCAAAGTAGGAGGTTATGAGATTCTACCACTATTTCTGTACTTTAAGAACCTGTTTATTCATCATGTACATCATTTCCTTCTGAAAATATTTCTATTCTTACCTCACCCCTAGTTTATGTTTGTTTGAAGTTAAATCATTAAGCTACTTGTCATTTGATATTCTTCAGTGGATAAAGTATATTCTAATCATTCGAATAATACTTGTAATAATTTCAGACTAGATAATATTAAAAGGTTTTTTTAATTATGTATTTGTTAACGTGACTGCAAGAAACTTTGTAAATCTATATATATTACTGTGGGAAGGCTAAGAATATTTTTTTTCTATTTTTACTCATTTCGATATATCATGTTTGTATTTCATTTATTTTTTACATAATCCAGAAACCAAGCATTGAACTTTTTTCAAGTCACTTCAGATCTCCAATAACGGCCAGTGGTAGTCTCGCACCGAACGATTAAATTCATATCCCATCTAAAGACAATCACAAACAACCATGCTTGGAGCGGAATTTGTACCGGCAGCTTATCCGGCTCGTGTATTCTGTTAATTGAGTGTTTTCAGGATTCAGGCCTGTTTTGCAAGATGAAAAACCCGAGTTTCCGGGACAACAATCCTTGCCACCTCCCTGTGACTTAACTTGAAAAACACGGAAATGTTTTCTTAAATGGATTCATTCTATCCGAATGTTGAAATGACTAAGTTCAAAAACATTTCTGTGTTTATCAACGAAATGAGATAACTATAAGTACTTCGAAATGTAACAACTCATTTTCCTAGTCTTTGCTTTTTGTCTAGTTTTTTCTGTTTAAGAGAATCCAATTATTATTAAGGTTATCCATTTAAGATGACAGGCAACTGATGCTTTTTATGCATTATTTACAGTATGGTTCTACCATATGTAACTGTGATGGTGAAGCATGAAGGCTATAAGGTACTTACAGTAAATAGTTATCTGGTCTCCACAGTGCACGGTTGAGTTGATTTGACTTGTATCCGACACAACTAAAGCTATAAGGCCAGTAGTGTATCATGTCTCTTAAAGGCATGTGTTCTAGCACGTTTACTGTTTAGTGGATTTGAAAAATAGTTTCCACCAAGAAAGAAATACATTCCACCTCTTTATAGTTACAAATTTCACTACCAGGGGACGTTTGTAAACAAAAACATGCATGGAATTTGCATATCAAGCAATTCGGTAGGTGCCAAGAAGGTTTAAAAAGGAGGACACGGGATTTCCCCCTTCATTCTGGTTGTTAATACCGTCCACAGTGATGACTCGAACTTTGCTTCAGCGTGCTTTACTCGTGAAGCTGTACTGCCTAAACAATTGCAATGCTCTTGCTGAACTCCGCGAATTTCCTCGTCTGAACAAATGTCGAAGAGGTTCACTGTCTGTATGTGCTCTGTGACAAGTGATTAGTTCGTATTGAAGAAACAGGATCATTGGGAGTTAGAGACCTGGCAGGAGTCGCAAACCAATCAGTTCACAACAATGAATGAAGTTGCTACTATCGTCGAAGACCGGGCTATGAATAATAGTGTTGATTCCTGCAGCGCACCTGCTGTATCAAGACACACGAATGTGTCTTACACAACTGTCTGGCAAATTCTACGGAGGTTTCTGCATTTCTGTCCATTCAGGATAACCTTGACATAGGAGTTGCACACCTGCAGGACTTTGAAAGTCGACTGACGTTCGCTTTAACATTGCTTGCTCGAGCAGAGTTGGACGCTGCTTGGCCCCGGAGGATTTTGTGGGGGAGTTGAGGGTCACTTTCACCTGAACGGAGCTGTGAATAACTGCAGTTGCTTGCCGGGTATGAGCTACGCAAAACCCGTATGCAATCCAAAAAATTTCTTTGCATTCACTCAAAATTATTGTCTCGGGCAGGTTTACAGCTTCGTCTATAAATGGAAAGGCCGTCGCCAGATTAGATCGTGCCCTTAAGCAAACAATTAAATATCGCTCCTTATGGATTATAAGACAAAAATATAAGAAAATCTCGAATTGTTGTTTTGTTTTTATTACAAGAGAAACATTAATGTAAAACAATTACATAATAATATTACGTAGGATGTCCAGAAAGTAATTGCGTTTTTAAATATTTTCACTGCAGCGCTGCGATCGCAGCGCTGCATTGTGATGGAGAACTTATAGAACAAGCAAAACATTTCAGCTACTTAGGCACTATTTTTAGTGAAGATGGTAAATTAAATATGGAAATAGACCACAGAATCAACAAAGCTGGTATGGTAGGAAGTCAACTGAAAAAAGTTAGCAGGAATAAGAGAGAAATTAGTCAAAACACTAAATTAGCTTTATAGAAGATAGTGTTCAAACCAATTATAACTTATGGATTTGGGTTAGAAATAAAACACTTGACCAAAGACTAGAGACCGCAGATATGAGAGTCCTGAGAAAGATTAGAGGCGTGAACAGATGGCGTCAATGGCAATATCATATTAAAAACAAGGATATTAGGAAAGAATTTGACATTGTTAACATGTAGGAATGTGTTAGCTGAGTAATCTGTGGTGGTATGGTCACTTAAACAGAATGGGCAAGGAAAGATTGTCAAAAAAAATGTTCTCAACCAGGTTGGTAGGAAAAGATCCAGAGGAAGACCAAGATATAGGTGAATTGATACAATAAAAGTGCCTTAGAAGATAGAAATATAAGATCTGATAATATATTGGAGTCTTAACAGATAGCAGATTGATTTGCAGGAAAATTGTAGATAGGAAGTTAGTAATTATGTAAGTTTTTCATATAATACTAACATATCCTGTACCCCTTGAAGGTACATGTCAGGAATTTGAGGATGATGATAAAACTATTTATAAGCTCTTCTAAATTTAAATTATAAGCTATGTCCGCCTTTGTCGATATATTTGCTAGGCCAACCAATCTTTCTTGGGTCATTGCTGTTCGCAAATAATTTTTAATCCATTTATGCTTGGAAAAACTTCTTTCCGCACTTGCTACACTAATGTTAGCGTAGCGACGGCGCCTACCGCAATATGGCTGAATGAGCGCCCTTATTAAGCGGCGCCGTGACGCAGACTGCCTGTATGCTACATCCTGTCGACGGTACTGTAAATGGACATTCGCCAGTCGGGTGTATTGACCTGCTCAATTACTTCTGAGAGGTATTGCGATAGGATAAACAATTTTGTTGTACTACAGTTACAGCAGAAGCAGCGCCTGTGCATCAATTCAGTCATTTTCATGCAGGATGGCAACCTCCACACATCGGTTGATCCTTACAGCAGGTTCTTCGAGAACATTTCACAGTAGCCAGTGATCAGCCGTGGGTTTCCTGCTGCATGATGGTTCGTTCACATGATCTGATTCCCTGTGACTTCAGGCTCTGGGATTTCTTAAAGACAGGGTTTATCAGGATCATAACTTGCCAGCGCTGAAAGACAGCATGTGCGCAACATCAGTCTCGACCAACTGCGTTCTGCCCTTGAACACACTGTGCAAAGGATGCAGTTTGTGGCATTCCGAGAAGGGCAGCACATTGAACAGTACAGCCCTTGAGCGCATAAAGGAAGAGAATAAAAATGTGTTATTTATTATTGTGTCGCTTTTCCCCCTTCTTACACACCACAGAAAAATTACTACGTTTTCATTCGGTACATGGCACAGCTCCGCCTGGTGGTGAATTTTGGAACTACTTATTTTCTAAGAAATCGCTTCCGCATGACGCATTCCTGCAAAAGTTGTCAGCATTTGGATCACTGGATGGTAACTGATAACACAAATCCCTCCTGCGTTCAGAAATAATAAGTTATGTTAAGGTGAGAAGATACCCTCCAAAAACTCCGAGTGATTTACAAGATAACTCTAAATCCCACTGGGTAACCCGAAAAGATAACATTTTTAAAACTCATTTGTGGAGCCGGACATAATGAGAGACCTGATAACTAAAGATGTTTGTCCATCATTTATTACATTTATAAACTCCTCTTATTCCTTATAAGGACTGGCTTAAAGGGGCGAAGCAAGAATGCTTTTCATCTTCCCCGTTATCTGTAGAGGACAGTGTAGGGATAAGGTGTTATTGAGCTATTAAAGCTCTGATCATGGCAGGAGGGTAACAGCAATGGCCGAGCCTCAGTTAGAACTTCATTGGCTACAGCATTGCCATCCATTACCCTCCAAGGGTCTATATAATTTCTTCTTAACATTTAATTACTTTTTTGTATTCAAAATTAAATGGCGTATTATGAATTTCTAAAAAAGGAATCTAGGAAATACGAACTTTTTATTTATTAATCAAGCCATTTAATGTAGTTTACAGATGATTTTATTATGAATACGATTATTTTATTCTAATTATATGATAAGATACCAACAACAACAATAACAATTGACACCTAACTGGATAACGGTTATTTCATTGTGATAACGTTTGATGACACTGGAATGATGCTTCACATTCGACAAATTAACAGCTATTTCCTCAACCATACGGTTAGTTACTCCTTATTCCTGGAGGTATACTATGTCTGTCGAGGTGCGGGTGTTCATGGGGTTGGTTTGCCTGCTTGCGGGAGGAAAAATCCCAGATAAACTGGGGAGAAAAACCCTGCGGTCCACGCCCAAGACCGGCTAATTTGGTTATGTCTGAGAAAGATCCTAAGCTGCTCACGTCAGCGACGGGAATCGAACGCAGGACACTCCTTTCCCAAGCATATGGTTGCGAAGCGGCTAACCGCGCGGACCACTGAAAGATATAGCTAATAAATATAAAATATTAAATAAAAATTAAATAAAATTATTATTTTAAATGCCACGTTAAATGACAGAGTTACACAATATTATACACCATACTAACACAGATATATTTATTGAATACAAAAAAAAAAAAAAAAATGCTGTAAGAAAATATCATGGTAATTTGTAAATAAACGCCAGTCAAGTAGTTCGACACGTATTGTATATATGTCTCTTTTCATAACCCTAAACTAAGGAATTTTATGTTCTATTTTGCTTTTTATTATGGTTTTTTTTTTTAATTCTATGAGAGCGAAGTATGTAGCGCAAACAAAAATAAAAGTAGTGAAGGATGAGTTTTTAAGTTACGTAAAGAATTCCCCCCCCCCATTTTAGTTCAAAAGGAATCTCCTTAATAAGCGTTCGTTAGAAACTGGATAATTAGCATGTTTAGAAATGAAATCTGCAAGTACTTCAGTCAAATCTCGGTTTTATTTTCATTGAAATATGTTTTTATTTATTTTCAGCTCATTCTACACCATCATGCAGACCAATAATGTTGTACGGGTGTGTGCAGTGGTCCTCTGTGTATTTCTCGTTATGGGAGAATTAACCAGTGCTGCTCCATCACTCTATACTGATTATGACAGTAAGTAAAGCAAAGTTTAGTTTTCGGTTTCATGATCAATTTTGAAATTCTAATAAGATGCGTTTATTACAAAATTCCTTTTCAGTAATAATTTCAATGAGAATATGAAGTGCTTTCGAACTATGTGAGTATCATCATGGCTCACTAACTGAATAATCTTGTGATGAAAATGAACTTATATATATATATATATATATATATATATATATATATATATATATATATATATATATATATATATATATATATATATATATATATATATATATATATATATATATATATATATATATATATATATATACTTAGATTAGCTTATTGACCATTAATGTTGTTTATGTCACTTTCTCTGACAACAAACCTGCACGTGAACTTTCAACAGCCTTAAAATTCCTGGCATTTAACTTGCTTACAATTTATCTATGAAATATGCGTAATAACTGTTACATCTCCGTTCAAACGTCGGTGACTTTTGTTTAGATAAGTCATTCGATACTTTACAACTGGTTTGTATCCCTTTGACATCCGATATTATATAGACTAACGTGTAGAAATATTCCAGTCTTTGAAACGCACTAAATAATTAGCATTTAGTCCTATAATGTACGTTCAGATACATTAAAGCAAGTGCTTGTAATTATCTACAAATAACAACCTGGGAGGAGGGGATGTTGCTCTCAAAGAGGTAATCAATCACAAGTTGTAATTCTATTCCTGACAAATCCAACACCGAATTTTGGCATCGAAATTGTAACCTGGATGCTCATTAATATGTGTAATTAGTAAGTTCATTTGCATATCGTTGTAGAAATTCGAACACGGTTGTCGTAAACGTCTAAAACAGAGAATGGGGAAAGAACTGTCTCGGGTGAGTGTTATTCTAAAATGGAATAACAACAGCGTGTTCATCTACTCTCTAACATCGAGTTCTCACGTATTGTCGGTTTTAGTTTTCTCTTTAATTAGAACTTCTACAGGATTTGCCTTTCATCACACTACCGGTCATGTATATCATGCTAAAACTAATTTAAATAGAGTGAATGTTTACAATCTCATTATACTTAAGAAACGTAGAATTCACGAATTATAATTATAATTATATACAACGCAACCTGATAATTATTTGCATTGGGTGAGGACTATACAGTCGCTATTAGTTGCGATATTATTATTATTGAGATCGCCAAATTTGGATTTTTATTAATTACTACATCGTTCTGTTCTCATAGTTTATATTATTTTAACAGTTTGTCATGGTATTTTAATTATTATTATTTTTTTTTATTTAATTTTATATTATTTATAATGTATTATTGTGTTAAATTTAGTCATTTGTTACAATATAATTTAATTGTAAAATGTTTTAATGGTTTGTTAAACCTAAATGTACAATTTCCAGTCCTCTTCAGGAAGACGAGGTAATACTGAAGGAAATAAGCTAATTGTGTCGGGAGTATATGCTCTTGGTAGGATCTTCCTAGACGTGAACGTTTTTATTTTTCATTTGTCCGATTAAACCTTACCGGACAAATGGAAAACATTATTGGTCAGTGGATTTACAACTTCACTACCGAGCTGGAAGAGAAGATAGGTATTTGCTGTAAGTAATGATATAAGCAAATTATTAATCTTCCTAGCAGATTTCCTGGCAATCTTCTCCACTCGTCCAACATCCTCTAATTTTTCTTAACCAATTCTCCTTGAAGGTACCCTTCAGGTACACCCTCCTGTTGATAATTCGGATCATAATATCATCCAAGTTTCATCTTAAGTGGAACGCCCTCCCTTCAGCCATTCAAACATCATGTATTTTGGCATTAATAAACTGGCAAAAAAGGAGGAAGATCTCTGAGGATTTTTCCTCCTCATTTAGATGTTCAAAATACTCCTTCCGTTCTTCAGATCCAGGCATTTGTTCTGATCTTGTTAGAAAAATTATTCTTTGCAGGAATTAAAGCCTGCATTTCAGGCTCTGTCAAATTCCTTATATCCAAATACAGTCAAGCCATGGTTTTCCAAAACGTGTATTAGGGAAGGAAAAAGCCTATCGTTATAGGCTTGAAACGAAAACAACAGCTTCATTCACAGCCTACATTGTAGCCCTAAGTCGCCACACGTGACATTACAGTTTTGCTTTCCTTTCTGGTCCTTTCCAAAAGCTGCTGGAAGCGATTTCTGTTCATGTGTGCTCCCATCTCTATCTCACCAGATGGAAGTATTACCACATTGCGTAAAGTTAAACTCATCTCCTGGAATTCATTCCTCTCTTACAACTTCTACTTATGACCATTACAAATCATCTTTTTCTTTACCTGGAACATTGCATTTCATGCCTCCTGTATCTTTTTCGTCAGATGTGATGGCATCCCACCTGCTGTGGTCAACAGATGTACTCCTCGATTAACATTATTTGTTTATCCGTTTATTATAGTAAGCTGGCATCCTGCCTACAACTTGGCAGAAAGCCCATATACAGCCAATTCCAAAACAAAAAGTGATACATTTCTGCTATCGAAATGTGGACCTACTGTTCTCACCTCGGTGATTTTCAAATTAATAGGAAAAAGTCATCAATAGTCAATTCTTTGACACTGAGAACTGTCAGTTAATGGCAGTTCATTAGACTACCAGAATGGATCACGCCTATCAAGACCCACGGTAAGTGCCACAGAAACTTTTGCCAATGAATATCTCTGGACACTTGCCATAGAAAGGTTTAGATAAACCACAACTGTTGCAGGTGAATATACAAACGCAGTTGATAGGGTTTGACCTCAAGACTCCTCAGCAAATTACCATCTTATGGTCTGCTTTTTTCCTTTGTGATTTGTAATCCCATTTAATGATGATTCTTTTCAGATTTTTGGAGTGTTCCTCGAGATTCTGTTATTCCAACGATCCTGTTTTCCCTCATAGCATAAATGATCCTCTCTCTCTCTCTCTCTCTCTCGCACTTTACTACAGTTTTGCTAATGATAGAATCCATTCGTACTATTCATAAAACAAGCTTTGCAGTGTTAAAACATCTACATTTAGTGCCTGAACATTGAACTTCGCACATTCGTTAAAGAAACGATAATAACCTAGCCGCCTCTGTTTCCCAAACATAGTCTTATCTCGTTTTTTCTTGAAAAAAAAAAAACAAGAACTAGAGCTTTATCTCTTCTTCCCTCATTTTTAATAGCTCTCTATTTAATTGCCAAATCCAGAGTCTTCTATCAGTGACACTTACTTTTTCCTGCGCATAACTCCATCACGTGTGTAACATGCTCAGCTTAAAAAAATGTAGTAACCTTTTTCGTGCTTTTTTATCTTCCCAGTTACTCATTCCGTAGAAATCCCAAATACACCCAGTCTTGGAATACTTTTTTTTCCATTTAAGGTACTGCACTGTACCTAAACGTCAAAATTCTTGATGCTGTTTCGAAGAGGAAAATTTCGTTGACTTTAAACCCCACCAGACAATCTTGCCTCTATCTAGCCACTGTATCACAGACTGTCAGTTCGCACTGCGTCAGTTACACTGATTCTGCTAATCCTTTTTTAGCAGGGATAACAACTATATCTCCTTTTAAGGTTGAATTGCCGACTCAATGAACTTGATTCTCTTAATCACCTATCATTTCATCTACCTTAGTTTGTAGAACACCACTCTTCATGAAGCGTTCCCCAGAAAGTACAACTTCTAGGTCTTCTAAAAAATATCGCAACTGATTATTTTGTTCTTGATTCCCCAACACAGAAATGGCTCGTTACAGGCCTTGAAAACCTCTCGTGTATGGAAGTTATTAAACAAAGAAAAAACTTCCCACTCAGAGAAAAACTTTTAAATGTGCTGGTTGAAAACAAATAAAAACTTGGATTCAAACTGACATCCTTCACCTATTCTCCTCTTTGCATATTTAGTAACATCTTTTTATGTTTCATCGCAGTGTTCAAACATCTGGTAATTTAGATACGCTGCTGTCAACCAGATTTCATTCTCACTAGCTAAAGAAACATCTTTTCTTTTGTAAACATTTCATATCAAAGAAGTATTGATTACTGTAGAAAGGTGGATCGATATGCACCCAAAGAGCTGAGCATTTTTATTTTTCGACGGCTCGAGGATTGTGTGTTGAGATTACTAATAATCTCTGGAGTCATAAGAAGTTATTGATTCTAACTCCAAAACACGAAATATGACGGAAGACAAATCCGTTTATTTCAAAAGGCGAGTGATGGAGAGAATGGTACAACTTCAATTTATATCTATAGATCTCGAATATTATTTTGTTTCAAACAAGAGAAAATGTTCTGAAATCTGTTTATGACAAACTCCACGAATGACGCAGAATGTAAGAATACAATATGTTAATGAATGAGAGAGAGAGAGAGAGAGAGAGAGAGAGAGAGAGAGAGATCAATACAGCACATTAGTTGTCCACCAAGGTTGTGAAAACAATACATAAATCTCTGTGATGGTCGTTAAGAAAACGACCATCGATCACCACAAACCGCCACTGGCCTAAATATCAGCCTGTTGTAGGTAGAATGAACAGATCCCAGAAACGCAGAACAATTACGTAATCTTTATCATTGATTCTGACCACACTATGCTCATCAGTTGCAATCACTTTCTTAAGATCCGGTTAGGCTTTCTTAAGATAATGTAATTTCTATTGATCACACTACTAGTTAGTTTAATCTGGGCAAAGGTTTTACTAATCATAGATTACTCAGGAGAGAAGGCATAGCAGCCGTCTTTTTTCACCAAGGAATTCACCCGACAAAGGGAAAAAGAAATGGTATGAATCAGAGGGAGAACATCATCTAAGATGATCAAATAAAGTGGCCAATGTTAGGAATTGCTGTTTGTGTGTGTTCTTTAAAAAAACTTTGTACATGTTTATAAGCAATTCCCAGGAAGTTTAAATAAACGTAATTTTTTTTGATACCCTATCTAAGAAAAATCGAAATTTTTGCAATAAAATTATAAATTTTATATATAATATTATTTCAAATTATATTTATTATGGAATATTGTAAAATAATTTTAATTTTTTAAGGAAAATTTATTCAAATAACAAACTTTATATATACACCTATTATATTTAATAAAAGTTTTTCTTATTAGAGGCAATTGTTAAAGATTATGATATATATATATATATACATGATATATATGATATGCTATACACAGATTATGATATATGATATTATATTATGATTATGATATACATAAAGATTTTGATATATACATAAAGATTATGATATATGATATGATATATATATGATGAGATGTTTCTCAGGTTATTTGGTTATAAGGAATCGACCGTGAGATGCGGTGATTAATACCCTTGGAGGGTAATGGATGGCGATGCTGTAGCCAATGAAGTTCTAACTGAGGCTCGGCTATTGCCGTTACCCTCCTGTCATGATCAAAGCTTTAATAGCTCAATAACACCTTATCCCTACACTGTCCCCTACAGATAACGGGGAAGATGAAAAGCATTCTTGCTTCGCCCCTTTAAGCCAGTCATTATAAGGACTAAGAGATGTTTTTGCATTCCCCAATAAAACGTCAGTTATTGGTGTTACTTAGCGAACGCTACAGCCCGTGTAATTGAAAAACATGGTTAATCCAAATTACATTTTATACGGTTAAATATATAAAAAAAACTATAAACCATTAATAGTAATCTGTTAATCATATCTCATTTTAATAAAGTATACGTTTTTCTAAAGAATATAACTTTTCATTTTCTGAAAATTCCAAATATAGTTTTTCCTTCATTTTCATTACGAGTAACTCGCCATTTAATGAGTCACATGTTCATTTCTATATTTTCATCATATATTAATACTATATAAGTGAATAAAATACACACATGCGTGCTAGAGTTACTTTATTTCACAAACAGATAATCGTATCCTTAGGGATTCTACAGTAATTCTGTATTCTGTACATCTTCACCAACAATCATATTTAGTCATGACTTTTACGTTACTGGGTAGTAAAAGGAGAAAGTCTTTTATCATGGGGATGTCCACTTTAATCCCAGATCTATTTATTTTCAACACTGTGTGCTACCAAAGGGAAAAGAATGATGCTCGAACTACAATAGGCAACAGAGAGTTGTAGTCAGGCTGGAGACGAGATGACTGTTTGAATAGAATCGTGCAGGGTTGATGGGAAGACGTTACTGATTGTCGACGGTCATTGCGTCTCTCGTACCAGTATAAATTGGCATCCCTGAGTACTGTAAACAACCACCCTTACGAAATAGCTTTCACATCGGGACGAAAAAGAAATCGAAAGACAATAACACGAGGCACACAATGAAAATGAAGGAGAAGAAAGAAAACTAAACGAAAATAGAAAATGAGAATGACACACGCACGCAAATAAAGAGTAGGTTCTACACGCGGTAAAATACTTTTAATGATAAAAAGAACTATAGTTAAAAGGCCACAGACGATTCTAAAATTTTATGTAATTTAGATCAGCTGACCTACATGATATAAAAGGAAATAATATTGAACACGCAGAGTACAGTTCTGTAATGAGATCTAGTTAATATTACTCTACGAACTTGCTCATTTCACGTTATATACCTAATAACTCAACAGGCGCGCGCACGTTTAAAATTGAGACGAATGTCTTAATATTATATTATTAAAAGTATTAAAACCTATTTTTCCTCTTATGCAACTTCAAAAACTGCTGACTTCACCTTCCTATTTACCCACTCTTTTAACCCTTTTCTTTTCAAGATGGAAGATGGCATTTGCGCATATGCTCTTCCAGATTTATCACTTCAGAGAGATTCGAACACAGAAAGACTTAAAGGTTTTTTAAACCTGTCAGTCCATTTTTATCGCTCTCCTAACGCAACTATTGATTCTTAACTTTTTTTTTTTATTTCGTTTCTTTAAATGTTGACTTTTCCCAGTCCACAGAAGCTCAACAAATCTTTACCATCAAATTACTATCCGTTTATCTCACTCCAGTTCCTTTTAAAGTAATGGAAAAACCGATTAACACTCAATTTCCACACTACGAAGAAATCTCTTAGCATTTCAGTACCGTCCATCAACAGGATATCTTCTTAATTATATCAACGGTCTTTGGACAAATGCCATGGAAAAGTTCGAGGAAGATTAGGTGATATCTCTAAAGCATTTGATCGAGTTTGGTAGAAAGGCCTTGTTGAGCAAGCTCCCATCAGAGGGTCTGTCGTCTGACCTTTACAACTGAGTTTCGTCTTTCTGATTGGAAGCATATTTCGTTCCAATGTCAATGGATGTTTATTCTCAAACATTGCAATACTGGGATTTCAGGGAGTTCTGTTCTTTCACCTAGTGTCAATCTTCTTTTCAATTTGCCTACACGCCTGTTTCGTCCACAGTTTGGGTGATGATAGTAACTGTATCTTCTTATTGGACAAGCATTGCTCTACACAAATGAACTTGAACATCAACTCATGCAAGAAACTTCTGATTTCCAAAATTTCGATCTTCAAATCATTCTTCAATGGAGTCCTGATAACCTTGTTATTAACAACAACTCACTTTTGTCTTATATCTAGTAAAACCTCGTCCAACTATTGAATACTCTTTTCACGTTTGAGGCGGTACCTCTAATACCAACGTAAGAGACTTGACTCGGTATAGAGTGCAATGATATTGATGAATGACTTATCTCTTGCTACTTCTCTTGTCTCTTTCACATACTTGTTCTTTCTTCGGCTTGAATTTTCTGTAAATGGATACATGGTCGTTGTTTCAGAATTGGCATCGCAGAAAACACATTTTGTCCATTTTCATTCATTCCTTCTACGACCGTGATTTGAAACAGCCTCTCGATCTTATGTATTCACCAAAGCACGGTCTGCAGGTCATCAAATCTAATAATGTTAAAGAGTTTCTA
The DNA here is from genome assembly GCF_054136105.1 of Typopeltis vanoorti. Taxonomy (NCBI): domain Eukaryota; kingdom Metazoa; phylum Arthropoda; class Arachnida; order Uropygi; family Thelyphonidae; genus Typopeltis; species Typopeltis vanoorti. The sequence continues at coordinate 52,466,356 of NC_143571.1, read as the reverse complement.
CCTTCTCTTCAATTATGCCTATCTACGGTACTTGCACACAATAGATTAAACTCTTAAAAAATAAAAGATTACCCGAGAGGATAGTATCGGCATCCTTCGACTTGTAAGCCGTGGATTTAAATCCCATTGTGATTTGGATGTTCACATTACATACTAATGATTTTCATCGTAACGTGTGAGAACAACACTTCCTCTTCCTCCTTTCCCGTATTTAAGCCTAGTGGCCAGTTACGGTTGCATTAGGCATGACCTATTACGATTTTGAAACCGCGACCGCTTCGAGGATAAGTGGTTATTTGCCTCCCGATGCGTCCCGTCTTTGTAGAAGTGTGTTCACGGGGCGGGTTTGCCTGCTCTGGGGGACGAAAAATCCAAGTTTCCAAGTAAATAATAAAAAAAAAAACCTATCTCCGTATGAAACCGGCTTGCTCATCTTTTGTCGAAAGAGATAAAAATTCCTCACGTCTTAGACGGGAATCGAAACCAGGTCTTTCCGACTAAGCTACGCAGGCTCTTAGAACAACACTCTTGTTTAGTAAAACTTAAAAAAAGTACCACGTTTGTCTCCAGAGTACGATTCTGGAATAATATCGTAGCACATAAAATACTAAGCATAATAAAGTAGTTCTTTCAATCATATGAATTAAATAATATTAAATACAAATTACTTTTTCGAGACAAAACGAAATACTTGTTAAACACTATGAAATACTCAGCATAATAAAATTGTGTTTTTCAGTCATATGAATTAAATAACATGAGATCTGCTCTGAGACAAAATGAAAAAAAAAATCCTCATCTTAATGCTTATTTAGTCTTTACAAGGAGTGAAGCAAGAATGCTTTTCATCTTCCCCATTATCTGTAGAGGGCAGTGTAGGGATAAGGTGTTATTGAGCTATTAAAGCTCTGATCATGGCAGGAGAGTAACAGCAATTGCCGAGCCTCAGTTAAGGACTTCATTGGCTACATCATTTCATTCCCATATGTAAAGGTAAAGCCGTCTCTAAAAATTCGGACGATCCCTAGGCCACTCAATCGTGAGCGAAAGACCGTCCATCTCAGCGTTGGCTCCGCTCAGTGATACCTCCACCCATACACCACCACCGAGCAGAACCGCTCAAATTCCGAAGAAAGGAATTCACCAACAAAACCCCTCAGCGGGCCATGCCGGAGAAAACTTTCTCGGAGACTCAAATTGCTCCCATAAGGCAAAAACCCTAAGAGAGCGAACTCAAAAACTCTCGAACCTCAGCTCCCATGGGGGGGTAACAGCAACAGCCGAACCTCAGTTAAACTTCATTGGTACAGCATTGCCGTATGTGTAAGTAAAGGTGATATCTCAAAAATATCGGACGATCTCTAGGCCACTCATTCGTGGGCGAAAGACCGTCCAAATCTCAGCGTTGGTTCTACTCAGTGAAACTCGAGTACCGAGCAGAACCGCTCATATTCCGAGGAAAATAATTCACCGGCAAGTACCCCTCAGCGGGCCGTGCCGGAGAACACTTTCCCCGGAGACTCAAAGTGCTCCCTTAGGGCAAAACCTAAGAGAGCGAACTCATTTACCCAGGATAACAGCAACAGCCGAACCTCAGTTAAACTTCATTGGTACAGCATTGCCATCCGTTACTCTCCAAAGGTATTAATCACCGCATTTCACGGTCGATTTAATTTCTGTTCTTGCGCTTTATCAGGAAATCTATGTTAATTAGAAAATGGTGTGTTCATAGCTAAGTAGCTAGATAACTTTAATTTATAGGGAACAAAACCTTTTTATAAATAAATTTCAAAATATTTATTATATATTTAATACTTTCTAATATATTTTATAAAAGATATGTGATTTTGTTTGGTATGTTTAATGATTTCTCACATTTTAAAAACTGCTAATAGTGCTATCTAATATTATAAATAGTTGAACACGTTATCTCATAATATATTAGTATTCGAGTCTTAATTCATATAAAGTCATTATATAAATCTTTGTTGATTTCATTACGGAATCATTATTGAATATATAAATTCAGATGGACAAGAAGGTGTGAAATCATTTTTAATAAGTGAAGATTGATAAAGCCTCTGCTACCAATGGTTCACGAAAAAGGTTAAGCAGGTTTGAGCACGGTTAGTAGTTGGAAGGGAATCAATCATTCGATGCTGTTGGCACATTCTCCCTCGATGAGTCTTTGGACTCCCTGGAGTTGTTACATAATAATAATAATAATAATAATAATAATAATAATAATAAATATTACGTAGTTTACAAAACGTACCACCTGAATATTAAAAGACGAAAGAAACGCAGACATTTTTTCTTCTGTAGGTGGAAGTTTTGTGTTTCTCTTTCAACATGGTCTGAGATTTTTATGTGATTGCGCTACTTCTTAATTACTTTGCCCTAATATCTAATTTGTTAAGTAATGCAACCAGTTCGGTGCTATGTTTCATTAGAAGTATCCTCCCGTGTTTGCTTTGTATTAAACGACTTGTTGAAGAGCATTTCCCCAGCTGTGCCATTGAGTGTGTACTACATACATCTGTGTAGTGAGCCGTGAGGTCAATTTCGGTAATTTCTTTACACACACGTTTCAATCCTTTCTATGATGATTGCCCGTAAGTTTGAGCACTGTCATTAAACTGCATTAAGAACATGAAACTGTCAATATAAACCCTAGTGATTACGACCTTCTGGTGTTGCTAATGTGTAGCTTCTGCATTAGGTTTGAACACTCAGCGTTTCCTCCGAGAAAGATTCCACATCAAAAAGCTGACCTTTTCAGTAAGATTTGTAACAGAGACCTCCTTAAATTAGGCTGAATGAAATACGATTTCCTGCTCCACTTGATTCTACTTCTCTGGAGTAAATGTTACTCTCAAGTTGCGATGTTCGTCTTCGACCAGGCATGAACAATCGATCAGTTACCATAAAAGAGTCAGTTTAGTGTATGTGGGAGCGCGAGTTCGCAAAGCTTTCAAATGCAAATTTCGTTATTATCGGTAACTTCTTCGTTGCATTTGGTGTCATTGTGCCAATCGAACACATTTTTATTTTTAGGTTCTTTTGATGTGTATATATACAACAACAACAACAACTATTACTACTATTACTACTATAATAATAATAATGAATGTTGACTATGAGACTTATTATATTTCCAATAGTAATGAAACATTTTGACTTAGTTGGCTGCGTTCACCGTATCTTCGCTCTCTAACGAATATGTCAAATAGGTCAAGGATTCCAATCTCATGTGGCTTTAAAATGTTCCATGTTTAGTCTCTAAAACCGTTTCTAATTATGTAACTTTTATCCTATCGACAACACTACAATGCACGATACGTAACTTTACGCGAGTAGAATTTAAATTAAAAAATATACAAATTAATTAGAATATATTAAGTTGTAAATTTAAAGCCATTTAAAATTAGTTTTGAGAATTTAACAACCCTAATGAATCGCTTGACAATAATGATTACAATCACCTAATAATACAAGTAAATTGACAATAAACAGTCATTTTTTTTCCACTTATACACGACATTTCATAATCTCAAATCTCATTTGCAATAAAGAAATATATAGTCCTTATAAGGACTGGCTTAAAGGGGCGAAGCAAGAATGCTTTTCATCTTCCCCGTTATCTGTAGAGGACAGTGTAGAGATAAGGTGTTATTGAGCAATTAAAGCTCTGATCATGGCAGGTGGGTAACAGCAATAGCCGAGCCTTAGTTAAAACTTCATTGGCTACAGCATTGCCATCCATTACCCTCCAAGGATATTGGATTGAATGAATCAATCACTGCATCTCACGGTCGATTGACCACACTTCAATCTTATAGTCCTTATAAGGACTGGCTTAAAGGGGCGAAGCAAGAATGCTTTTCATCTTCCCCTTTATCTGTAGAGGACAGTGTAGGGATAAGGTGTTATTGAGCTATTAAAGCTCTGATCATGGCTGGAGAGTAACAGCAATAGCCGAGCCTCAGTTAGAACTTCATTGGCTACAGCATTGCCATTCATTACCCTCCAAGGGTATCCCCACACTTCAATATGCTTCTCAAAAATTAATTGTAATATTATGATATAATACAATTAAAGGTGTTCCTATATTTTTAAGAGTATAGGAAAAGTTTAAATAGTTTTAAAATATTTGGAATGAAATTTATTAAAAATATAATTTATGCTATTTGTTTATAGCAAAATTATAATAATTTGAATTTATAAATTATATAAATATATTTCATATTACTTGCCCCATTGTCAAACAATTGTACAAATAGTAAGTTTGGAAAGTTGGATTAAGCATGACATTTAAACATTATTTAAACTTAGGAAATCAGGTGTATGTCAAGGTTTGAAGATTTCAAACATTGTTATGGGGTGTAGAATATTTAAAATAATTTCAGAACAAAAATGTTGCCTGGAAGAATGCTAAACATATTTTTAAGAAAAATCATCTACTTATACCAAAAGGAAATCAGAAATATGATATGTTTTAAAATACTGAAACTAAACTGGCGCAGCAATACAAAAATAGGCTGAGATTTCTATTGGAGAGTTCTATATTGCATAAGCATCTTATAGGCCGTCTTAATCGACTGAATTAAAAGATATTTTCTGTGAGAAATATTGTAAAACATGAAAAATAATATCATGGTGAACATTTTATCACTTACGTTCCGAACGTTTACGCATTGAAAATATGCACGTAGTTATTTTTCTTGCCCAGTACTTTTGAATAAGAGTATTTAGAATAAGAACATAAGAGTTAGAGATGCTGACTTGGTCAGCTAAGATGATAATGTCTTCTTCATATTTGGTTCGAATGCAATAGCATTTTGTGGGAAGGACTACCTTCAGGACCAGGTAATTTTCAGCATTCGGTGTGACACCACCAATTTACTTATTTAAAGCCTAATATAACTTGGAAATAAACTATTTGATATTTAGAGCAAGGTTACTGGAATTATCTACATTCTTAACTAGTAAACGGTACTGGTGGACAACAGATTCAGAATCTTGTGAGTAGTATTGCCTACAGAAAACACGTCTAGGAAAAATAGAAAAAACTATTGAGATTTTCGATTAGAATTTAAGAGGAACAAACAAAATAATGACGAGTAATTAAAAGTTTCCTAAAATTAAAACAACCTAATTCTTATTTCTTTTCAGAACTTTAATATTATGAAAAATAATAAATAATTCTTGATAATTATGTACGCAATATTATATATATAGTGAGTTTGTTTTCTGTTTGGTAACAATTATATAGTATTGAAAAAAAAATAATTAAAATAATTTCTTTACAACGTTCGAATTATGTTTCTATTAGAAGTAACCTAATCAACTTTCCTATCGCTTCTGGTTCTCAATTAATTCCAGACTTACGTGACCTCTACGAGCTTCTACTGAGGAGCGAAGGTATGCCACCACTCTCCCGGTACAACCACCAGATGGAACGCAAAGGAGGTCGATCACCATCCCTTAGGCTTCGTTTCGGACGTCGTGCTGATCCTGTCTGGAGCTCTCTGTCTTCTGCAGAAGTGGCAGCCGAAAATCAAGGCAACTAGTACCCGTCACTTCGTTCCATCCCCTTCAACCATCCAAGTAATATCTTTAACAAGAATGGCTGAGTAGCTTCTTTCTCAACTTCATGTATATTCTGTACAGTCCTGTGAGGTCCAACCACTGCCTTCTTGTGTGGTGCATACTAGATAATGCTGCTTTTTCTTCTTGGTTCGGAAAAAATGACACAGCCTCCTCCTCCTCCTCCTTCTCCAGCTATAGTGATGTGACACAGCACTGATTTTGTAGCCTTTAAAAATTCAAACCTATTATCAAAAACGAATAATTTTTACTGTTGCTTATTTGTGTTAAAATTATCTCTATTTGCCTGTAATTATAAGAAAACCTGTATTAGCAAAAGCACAAAAGTATTTGTTGTTGTTTAAAAATTAATCTGTTTCTGTATTTTATGTCAGCGTTTTTGGCTCTTTAATAAAGATAAGTTGTCTATCATAGTGTGAATGTTCTGTTTAATAGCACACAAAAAGCCCAATGATGTTTTACGTTTATCAATCTTAGTATGAATATTCTGTTTTATAGCACACAGAAAGCCCAATGACGTTTTTCTTTTAATAATGAAAAAAAAAAAAGCTTTTAACTGGAAGTAAACACTGTAATTAGATATTTATCCGCCAGGGGGAAAAACAGTAGCCTAGCAACAAGCTGTAATTAGGTCTACAAAGTTAGTGTTCATTTTCTCGAGAAGAAACTTTGTTGACTTGTAAGATTCGGTGATAATAACCGGATATAAACTAGCATAGTGCATGACGGGTAAAATATTTCACGGTTTAAGTATCTTTATGGATGAGCCTATTATCCGTTCTCTGTGTGCAAAGAGGCTGCCTATTATAGGTTTATAATTTGTCCCCTCAGGAAAATTCTTGAACACTAAAAAATAAACACGGCATTTCATTATGGTCTCTGGGTTTAACGTATCATCATTTAAAAATAGACTACGAAATTCCTGCAACTAAGTAGCCATTTTGGGAACAGTTGGGTTATCAGAGCGTGTCAGAGTTGTAAATCATGTACGCCTAATTGCTTTAAATGTTCAGTTCTTTAAAAACGATAAAAGTTTCTTATGTTTCTACTACAAAGTGTTCTTACCTGTAAAGTATCTGTTTATTTTTCTGAAATGACTTAAAAGTTGTAACTAAATTTAAATGCGTGAGATGTTGTTCATTGAATAAAAGAATACGCTACTTTGGAAGATAAACATTCTTATATAAAAATTTTATTAAATAATTTTATAATGAGAATATAAATGCAAAAGTTTGTTCTCAACTCTGGTAATTTAGTTCTTTTCTCACGAAATTATTTACGTAATTACTTGACATTTTTGAAATTCATCTGCATATAATTTAAACACCAATTTTTTGGAATGAGATAATAACACTTTTAAATGGTATTTCAAATTCCACTATTTTTCTAACTTTAACTTATATGAAAAATTTCGACATTGGTTCATTCTTGGAGAGTTAAACCTTTAAATCATTTGGTCGGTTCTCTTTATTCCCCAATGCCTTTAAAAATTTTTAAACAGCTGCAGATAAGTTACAATTGTGAGCAATATTTGATTAAAAATTCCATTAAAACTTAAGGAAAAAATTATACTTAAAACTTAAATTAAGAAAATTAAAATTAAGAAAGCTGACTTATGCCAAAATGTCTGCCATCCTTTCGATTTGTTACAAGGGTTACCAATCAGAACTTTGGTGCATGTATCTGTACTTTTCCTCTCCTTAACATCTGAAAAGATAATTTCTTCAATTAGTGCGCTGCTGATCTTGCAAATTTCCTCTTACAAGATCAAACACATCGCATTCAATACCGTTGATTTTTTTCTCCGTAAAGTAGCCTTACGAATCTTGATCAGTGTTGAAGTGGTTATTCTAGGGCGAAAGTAGCATTTTCCCGATACAAAAATTAGCACTCTAAATTGATCTCTTAAGATGTAACCTCTATTTCATATTACATCTTCCACATCACCACAAGAAACGAATTTCTATTCCTAGTGCAAGCTGGAATAAATATTATAATTTACCACGGTGACCATGAATTTTTTATAATAGTTTAGAGCAGGCGTGGCCAACTTCATTCTAAACGAGGGCCAAAATATGATCAGTGGTAGCGTCACGGGCCGCACACTTTTAGACAGAACTTAAATAAAAATAAACTCTGCATTTTTTCAAGGTAATAGTTATATGTATTGAATTACTATATTTGTTAAATCATTTGACTACTGGGAGAACAATATAAAATACTTGATTGATTTAAATTTAAGTTGATAAATTAAATTTAATTACATATTTCTGTAACCAGAGCAGAGCAAGTGACTTTCAATAAAGCGTTACTCTGGAGCGCATAGAAATCTCCCACTACCACAACTCGCACAGAAAAGCAGTAGATTTTATAAATTGAGTAATCTTTTAAAGCTATGATTCCGTGTTGAGAATATAAATTGTTTCCGTCATCAGAAATAATGAATATGACTAGTATATCAATCAGAAAATCTGCGGTCGAAACCAATAGCTAAATTAATAATACATATAATTTAATATAGTTTTTATCCTGCCGCGGGCCGCACAAAATCACGTTAAGGGCCGCATGCGGCCCGTGGGCCTGTTGTTGGCCACCTATGGTTTAGAGTAACCATCACAGAAACTTATTCTCTCCTAAATGTTCAAATAGTAATTCCAAGAAACTCAGAATCGATTTTAAGTCCTTCAAGAAATTCGACTGTGTTTAGCACGCGCGCGCGCGCGCGCACACACACACGTACGCAGAGCACGCTCGCGTATGAGGCGGTGAAGTGAACGAACCTCGAACAGGGCGCTATAAAGCTCTAGCATCAACTTCCGGCACTCGATTTTTAGTAGACAGAGTGAACCTCGGTGGTGCCATTCTCTGTACTGTCGTTTCAGTTCAGTTCAGTCTCGTATGACCACCATATCTATGTTTCGTCTATGAAATGAATGTATGTTTTTTCCCCGTAACTTTCTTGGTAGTAATTGTTCTTTATTCCACTAATAATGACATTTATTTTTCTCCTATCTAGTTCAGACGGGCACAAGTGGCAACTATTTCCAGTCTCCAGCCATTAGATCGTAGGTTTGAATCCCACTGTAGACGTGGATGTTTTTGAATATCTTTAGGTGATAGATAAATGTTATCATCCGCGTGATCACCCTTTTTGTTGGAGACTTGAAATGGTTTAAAGAACCTCCATGTTTAGTAGTTAGATCTTCGGGATTCACGGTTACTCATGCACATGGCAGGTATACAACCTGGGAGATTTACATACAAAATATAGGAAGTTTATCACTTCAACTAATGAGAAATTGCGATAACTTCGATTTTTTCTTAATGGTAATAATTTATTCTTTAGTTGTTTAATTTTTAAGGCTAATTCGAAATTTACGGCACAGTACGGTGTGTGTATACAGTGTGTGTGTGTGTGTGTGTGTGTGTACATCGTTGTCTCCTTTTTTAAAATAGGCGACAAAGTTAAAAGTTGAGAATACTATCAAAAATAATCTGGACTATTTCAATAGTTTCGTAACGATTTGTTAATAATAATAATAAACTTTTGCCCGGAATTTCTATATTTCACTACTGTCTATACATATTCTTCGATAGATGAATTTCTATTAAATAGCTTGAGATATATGATACATGAATAATAACTTATAAGTAATGGAAAATAGTACTACAAAATGGATATAAAGGATTGTACAATGACATATCAACTAATAAAAATTAAGTTATATTTGTGCTCCGTAATCAATCTGATAAAAAGATTCGAAAGAGAGTTTTCGAATAAAGATTTAATATATTTTTCACATGGTATTTTCGTGGATTCCAGAAGAACAACTATCACTATTAACTTGTAGTTATTGACTTGAATTACGCTCAAGGCTTAAGTCTGTGAAGACAGTGTATTGTCTATTAATAGTGTTCTGGTCTGATCTCTAGCCGGTTTGCTATTTTTCGTGAACCAATGAAGGTCTTATTGATGGTAGTAGGAATTTTATCCCAAGTTTCCAGTAGGAAAGTTTTGCTACCTACATATGAGAACGTCCAATGAACGATAAGCTTTAATAATTTTTTTTTTTTTGCGTCGGACAGAATTCGAACCTGGGTCTTTTCAACCAAAATACATCGTCAATACTCTGTAATATACAAACAGAAATCCTATCTGAATGTTCATGAAATGTCAGAGTTCATCAAGTTTATATAATAAAAGAAACAAACAGGTAAACGTCTGTAAATTGAAAATATTATTTGATGATGGGAGAAGAATGAAGATAAAGACAAGTACACAATCAAATATTAATATCAAGTGATTCTAATGAAATTTCCATATATCAAGTATAAACGAAACACAATATACTCAGCCTTCTACAGCAGAGTCTTAGTTAGTTGGAGGATAAAAAGTAAATGATATCACCCTCAACCACTTCTACCAGCATACAACAGTTTTAGAAATACAGTCAAATGGACTATGAAATATTACTCTGCATATATTTTGTATAATTCTCTTCACATATAGTATTAAAAAAGTGGATGATCATTTGCTTAGCTTCGCTTTCAAAACTTCTGCATGTCCAATAAAATGACATACTTTTTTCGCCTTCAAGTCAGTTGTGAGCTAGATTATAATTAACAGGTTGTGTACTTTTGTTTATATCTGTTCTTCTTTTGTCGGTGAAATAAGAAAATGGAGAGAAAATGAATCCCTCAAATTTAGACCTGCTCTTGAAAACTGAAAGAACCACTCATTGGCAAACGCTTCACCACCATTTACGAAGATTTTGCCGAAATGATCAAAACCAAAAACGTTTGCTGATTGGAATCTAAGACTTAACTAGACCATAGACAGCAGGGATAAAGCGGAATTGGGATTACATTGAGCCTGCAAATTTATTTTGTTAAACAAATGTTTGGTTTAACAACAGAGATGCAGTGTGCAGAGTTTTTAAAATGATTATCGTATTAAATAAATCCCCATTTCTAGCCTCCTTCCCCTCTCGAAGATGTTTTTCAAGCATAGTCCTCCTAATCTCAAGATTTTTAAACAAAAAAGAAAAAAGAAAGTGTCACTCTTTGAATGATGACCAGTAAGGAGAATCGAAATTATATTATTATTTTATTTTAGATTTCGGTCCTCTCATTTGCTATGAAATAGGAAAAACATAAAAAGAAAACAGCACAAAAGTATTAATCTCTCTCTCTCTCTCTCTCTCTCTCTCTTCATCTCTTTTATACAAGGATGGATTGACTCCTGCGGTTAGGTATTAATAGGCGTTTGTAATGCAGTTGGCTTACTTACCATTTTATCTTCTGCTATTTATCTATCTTTGATAGTTATTGTGTGTATTTTTTGGGTCTACCTCCATAAGTCTTTGGACTTCATGGAGATGCTTATAAAATAATGATTAAAGTAATAATAATAATATAATAATATGCAATAAAATTTTTAAAATATTAAATATTTTTAAATTTCTTACAATATTCTTAATACACCATTTTTATTTTTGAAAAAAAGAGTACATATTAGATAGTCTAAAATTCACTGGTAGGTACATAGGTATACATAGGTATATACCACTGCGTTAAAACGGCGAATTTTCTTGTAAAGAACTAATCTATCTCAAGATGATCTTGTCTGATTTTAAAATAAAAGTAATACAGGTAACCCTCGTATAATGCAATCTACAAATTATAGTATCCCTTGTTGAAAACGATACTTATACAACGCGGTTTCGATATAAGATGGTCTACAAACTGTACTAACCCTTTATCTTTTCATATGTTTTCACCGCGCGACTTAAAAATCAACTTTTATCTTCGTTAAATTCGCGTCTGCCCATATCGCGTATGTAGTTATAAGTAGCGAGTTTACATTAGGGGAAATACCCTTTAACACACATGCACGTCAATTGTTTACCGTATGAAGTGTTTATTGTTGAAAATTGTCTTCGTTTTCTGCCTGGAAAGCGCATTAAAAATCATGTGTGTTAATCTCAAGCTGAGCACTTTATTTTTTGGTGAGTTACATACAATATGTAATGCTTTTTTAATTTTTTTTCATGTAAAAAAATTTATTTTTATAGTAATGGCGATATGGTTGAAAACGAAATTAGTGAATTAATTGATGGGGAAATAGATTTAAATGAGGAGGAACTGGTACAATTAATAAATGACGTCGAACCAAATGGCGAGGAAAATTCTGCCGAAGATTCTGATTGCGATGAATCCTTTAAAGAATTCACTTTAAAGAAATTAGCACAAGGATTGGACTTGGCAAGAAAGTTATTTTATGGATAATGATCTCCCAGTGGAGCAATCCGAAAAATTCACAAGACAATTGGTTATTTGTTTAGCTTCGTATTATGAACTTAATAAAAAATTGCAGCATAGTGGTAAGCAAGATCTTATTACTGACTTCTTGATAACTAAACCAGCCGAAGTATGCAATGAGAATTATACTAATGATGTCCAAGAGATTTGAAGTGATGATGACTTCGGCCACTCGTAAATAAAGACCATCTACGAAATATTAGTTTTAAAGAGAGTGATGACGATTAAAATATACACTTTATTTTATTTTGCCTAAAACATTTATGCATTATATGCAATGAAGTTTACGTACAATTTGTAATTTTTTATAATTTTATACCGTGTATTTGTTTCATAGTTTATATGTTATTCAGATCAATACATTATTCAGATCGAATGAATCAGTATATTTGATTCTAAATAGAACACAATCTCCTATAACAATATTCTGAGTTGCTGTATTACAGAGAAACCACATTAAGAATATTTCGACAATTTATCTGGAATAGTTTGCTTCTAATCATGTAATTTTAAACCGAATTCTTGATATCAAATTAATAATGTGATTTTGCGTACGAAGTATTTAAGATGCCCTTACTTTTAGAGGTCTTTTAACATTTGTTGATCTAATGGACTTCGTCTGTCTGTCTAATATTAATTAATGACTACATGGCTCTTGAAGTCAGTCACTCGAAATTTTCATATTAAAGATGTACTTTGAAAAGTGTATGTATTCTGACTATGCATTATTCTTTTCTTCCTTGTGTTTTTCTAACTTAGAATGACATATCACAGTTCAAACGTCTTCCATCATATTCTTTCTAGCAAACTTTAGCTACATTGGTACAAAATCCGTTATTCTCCTTGAAGTTTAACCTTTGTTTTATAGAACCAGCTGTTTTCTTCGAAAAAAAAAATTGTATAAAACTTTTGACTCTGGTTTAAACTTTGAATGACTGTGGTATACTTAGAATCTAAGAAAAATATTTCAATATTGATTATCAGATTATATAAAAAACACGATTTGAAGCTTGGCTGCACAGTGTAATGGTGATTACATAATACAAAAAATCGCTGGAATATATTATAACAGACTTAGAGGTGAACTGCGTATCTCAGATTCAAGTACTGATTGTAAATACGATAAGGCGTTCTTTTTTTTTTTTTTTTTTTTTGTTAGTTCCTTTTTCCACACGGGTGTCTTACTAGTAATCAAAACGGAAATTTATTTTTGGTTACATCCATACTAATGATACGTATGAGGCTCTGAAAACTTTAAATATTGTAAATAAGTACTAACCAGGTTGCAGTTCCGATAAAAATAAATAAATAAATAAACGAAATGGGAGAAAACAAGAAATCAATTTTTTCCCTGTTGAGAAGAAATTGTAGAATGTACTTTTATTTCAAATAAAAGTTCATTTAATCCAAATAATTGATTTTAAAAAAGTATTGATTGGGATTTGACTAACCATATTAGCCTATACAACAATATTATATCAGTTAATTTGTGATTCTTTCCAGCTGTTTGTGACTAACTTTCCTCCAGTTGAAAGAAAGTTAGTCACTTTCCTTCAACTGGAGTCCATCCATCCGAGACGGATTGAGTCCCTTAATTAGTCGCCTCTGATGCATCTGTCCTTAGAGCGAGTATTTTTGGCTGTAGATATGTGTGTTCACGGGCAGGTTTTCCTATTTTTAAGGCAAACTAGTTTTAAGGTCATGTTATAAAATTTATTAAGAAAAGCATATTTTAATAAAGAATAACAACGTTGGCGCTTCAACTGTTTGCAGTGTGTATGCTAAGTGAAATTTGACACTGACCGGCATCGTATTTAGAGGCATCTTACATTTGGATCGGTTGGAATTAGTAACTAATTAAACGTGTTATGTCAGTTATCAGGTCTATTAATTGAGTGCACTGTTCTGGCTGGTTTACCTTTTTGGGGGGATTAAGAATCGGAGTTTCTGAGAGAGAACACGTCGTTACCTTCGCATAAGATTGGGTAATTCACCATCGATTAAATTTTTTTATATACCGGTGGATCTTAGACTAGATTAGATTCAAACTCTGGCCTTTCCAATCGCAAAGCAAATTAATTTTGCAATTCCTCATGACTATGCTACGGGGATGCTTAGATTTTCACGGATTAGCGAGTATTATTAGTATATATTGTGGAGTAATTACTATTTTTATGATTTTCGCTCAGTTTTCATTTACTGTAGTTTGATGTTTCAGATATTACGTTTTGGTCATGTTATTAATACTTTTAATTCAGACCATTAATAAAAAAAAATAAAAATTTTTTTGGATTGCGTGTTTTGAAGCAGAGCAACATTAGAAAAAATGGAACTAAACTCGATATACTTTTATGCAATGTTCTCACTTTAGTAAACTATAACTAAATGAGTTGCACAACATCTCGCAAAGATTCCAGGTTTCCACGACAAAAAAGGGATAGAGGTAGTGATTCTTTGGTGCATCTGTCATATTAGTCTAAACTCCAAGTCTGTTTAGACTGTCTTGTAAGGAGTGCAGCAACAGTAGCGAGACAAATCGTGGAGATTGGATTCAATCCATTGTACCTTTTTAGAAAATTCGATTTCTAAATGCAACCATCAGTTTTCCCATGTGAAACGTGGTCATATCGTAGTGATTAAATACAGTTTTGATTAACCAATGCTCAGAGAATCTTATAAGAGCTGTGTAAAGATTTTTGTCACAAAGACTTGCGAATTCTCTTTAAAACTGTGTACTTTGGCGAGGAGGCGCTGCAGTCGTGACAGAAGCAGACGACGCTTAGGACTTGATTAGCAAAGTTTCCGCTGTGTGTGGTATCCATTTTTTTTAAATGTGTCCGAAGTGAAAGAATAAGTACAACATTAGTGTTTGAAGGCAAATTATAATGTTTTTGTAGTTTCAAGAATCTTGTAAAGCAAGTTTGTGTCAAGTTTTTCAGAAATAAATAACATCACTAGAGTTACATCAGTGAAATGCGTATGAATGTGTTCTAAAAGTATACGTATAAGCGAGCATTCATTCTGCGTAATGATCAAGACTTTCACCAGCTTTACCACTCATCACAAGTCCGAATTTTACTGGCGCAGTCGATAGGACCTACAAGGTGAGAGCAATTCGTTATGTAAATGCATGCTCCCATGTTTTAGAGTTCTATTTTGATTATTTGGGCGAAAGTCTGTTCTAATACAAAACAAAAAAAAAAAAAAATAGTGTTCGTAGTTTGTTCCATCCTGGAACAGTAGTAGTTTTGATTTCTCGCCAGAGAAAGAATACGTCAGTATTCAAATTTTGTTCCATCCTGGAACAGTAGTACAACAGTTTGGATAAATGAAAAACACGCCAGTGTTCAAGCTATATTTTCGTCCCAGATAGTTCAGAATAGTTGTTTTTTTTTTTCATTTTAAATTTATTTTGTTCTGCAGTTACCGATTTGTCCTGTTTTGCATGTTAGTTCCATCTTGGAACAGTCAGAACTTGTGATTTCTCGCCAGAGAAAGAACACGACAGTGTTATCATAGTTAATTTTTGCATACTGTTTTGATAGTTCTGTTTCGAGATTTCAGTTATTATATAGTAGAGGTGTAAAATCGGAACTATTTTTTTGTTTTGTTTTTATATATCCACATATATATATATATATATATTTGTGTATTTGAAAGTGTAGTAAATTGTGTAGTTGAAGTTTTTATCTGATAATATTGTAAGATTTATCTATGTTTACAAATGATATGTTGAATTTAATTATGAGTCCCATAATCGCCAAATGTATACATCTCTTTTTGGGCTTTTAAAAAAAAAAAAAAAAAGAAAAAAAAAAGTGCAATTGATTCTTTTTTTTAGGGTGATTTTTTTTTTATCAGTAAAGAGAGTTATTGTTTAGCACCATGACTTATTTAACCAAAGGTAGAAAGGAAGATTTACGTAAATTGGCTGAAGAATTGGGAGAGAAGCCAACTGTTGAAATGAAAGTGATAGATCTTAAAATGATTATTACGGGAAGTAAATTTTATGAAGAAGAATTTGTTAAAGGGATGTTGGAGACGATTATTAGTACCAGACTCGAGGAAGAACTGATGAAGAAAGAATTAGAAGCTCAACGGCGGAAGGAAGAACTAGAAGCCCAATGCCGGAAAGATGAATTGGGGGCCCAACAGAAAAGAGAACAAATGGAGTTCGAGTTGAAGAAACTGGAAATTGAAGCGCGTGTTCAACCAACCTCAACTCCAGTATCCAGTGACAATAAACCATATTGTCTTGAACTAATTAAGCTAATGCCTAGGTTTAGATTACAAGAGGATGACATTGTGATATACCTATCCCTGTTTGAAAGACAAGCTAAGAGAACAAAAATAGATGTTAAAGACTGGATATCATGTCTCTTGACTTTGTTACCATTTGAGATTGTCCAATTAATTGGTAGAGAGTCAGAAGAAAATTGCGAAGATTATGAATATATTAAAACAATTCTACTAAAGAGATTTAGACTGAATCCTGAAAGTTTCAGAAAAAAGTTTGTGATGCACCAAAAGGTTGCTGAAAAATCTTGGAGGGATTTCTGTTATGAAATAACTAATTATTTCGAAGAGTGGATTGGTGGCCTTGATATCAAGGATTTTGAAGGGTTAAAAGATCTAATTATTACGGATCAACTGAAGAAGAAAGTACCACATGAAGTGAGAGAACATCTCTTAGACGACTGGACAAAATTCGTTTCTCCAACCAAGTTAGCTGACAGATTGGACGAATACGACAGTGTTCGTAGTACATCAAGGAAGCCCATCGGAGCTATTCCGAAGGACAAGGTTACTGAAAAGTTTAGACCTTATACTCCACCTGCTGAGCGAACATTCAAAAATAAGTTATCTCCCTCTCAAAGTCCACCGAGATGGTACCAGCCGTGGCGAAATGATGATTCATACAAGCCTCACTACAAACCAACTTGTTTTACTTGTAGAAGGGAAGGTCATATTGCCAAGTTTTGTATGAAAAATAGTCAATCAAAAGGTACTCCTACTACAGCACACAGTAACCTAGTTCAAACGTCTACCACTGGGAATGACGATAAATCAGGTGTGTTGACTGCCAAAATTTCCATTCCAGTATCCAAATCAGTGGACATTGATCGAAATGTAGATGATTTGAAGGTGGTCAAAATCAAATGTGGAAGTAGGGTTTTAAATGGAATAATAGATACGGGAGCGCAAATATCGGTAGTGCGCGAAGATTTAGTGGCAGATACGCCCCATGATGGAGAAAGTAAGATAGAAATATCTTCTGCTTTCGGAGAAAATGAAATAACACCCTTAAGGATTTTTGAAATGAAAATTGATGATAATTTACATGGTAATGTTCCAGTCACATGTGCTGTCTCAAGAAAACTGGTTACCGATCTGCTACTGAGCTCCTCTGCCTATGAAATGCTGGTCGAAAGCGTCGAGCTACATGAGAGTAGTCATCATTGGGAGACACCGGTTCTGAAATCAAAAGATTTAAGCGATAAACGGTCAGAAGATGATGAAGATGAAGACATGCCTTCGAAAATAACCAGTACAGCATTGGCAGTAAGTACGATAGAGTCCCCACCAGGTGAAGAAAATGAGTGTATACCAGAAAAAACAAAATTCGAATTCGGCAAACTTCAAAAGGATGATGAGACGCTTCGAAGGTGTTTTGAATGGGCAAAAAGACAGAAAAATTCCTATGCGTTTGACAATGGGGTTCTGCTTCATAATGAACATATTTGTGGCGAGAATATTAGACAAGTAGTGCTACCGCGTGTGAAACGAGAGAATGTCTTAAAGATGGCACATGAAATCCCTCTTGCTGGCCATCTCGGCGAAAAGAAAACCCGTCAGCGAATCAAGTACTCATTCTTTTGGCCTACCATTAAACAAGACGTGAAAAAATATTGCGAAAGCTGCAAGGAATGTCAAATGAGAAGGACTGCTACATATAGAGATAGAATCCCCATACGACCTATCGTCAGACCAGAAGCTCCGTTTGAGGTATGGAGCGTGGATTGTATCGGACCGTTAGAACCCCCATCGGGAAGAGGACATCGATTCATAATATGTGCTGTTGATTTATGCACTAGATGGGCCGAAGCCATACCTGTCAAGGAAATAAGTGCTAAAACTACATGTAACGTTCTAATGAGGATATTTACTCAGACTGGATTTCCTAAAATGGTCTGTACCGACCAAGGTACGAATTTCACATCTAAACTCACTCAAGCTTTTGAAGATCTGCTAGGCATAGCTCCACGTTTTTCCACTCCAGGACATCCTGAGAGTATGGGCGCTGTTGAACGTTGGAACAGAACTTTAAAAGAGATGATGAATAAGAATATACAGGAACATGGAAGAAACTGGGATTTACATCTTCCCTATCTTCTATTCGCATACCGAGAAGTACCACATAGCACTACTGGGTTATCACCCTTCCAAGTTTTCACTCCATCTTCCGCCTTTCATCTCACACACATAGATGAAGTCTTCAAAACATTAAGAGAGGTGGGTTTAACAGTAAACCTAGAAAAATGCGAATTCGGGAAAAATCAAGTGAAGTTCCTAGGTCATTTGATTGGATCCGGTCAACATCCTCCAGACCCAGAGAAGGTCGAGGTTATAAAAGGTTTAGCGACACCAGCAACAAAGAAGGAAGTAAGAAGTCTACTTGGACTGGCTAGCTACTACCGTGACTACATACCACAATTCTCCCAAATTGTATTACCACTGACAAATCTGACTAAGAAAAGTGTCCCAAACAACATTCCTTGGACTACTGATGCTGATGAAGCTTTTACGAAACTCAAGGAAGAGCTTATAAAAATGCCTTCTTTGCATACTCCAGATCTCGACAAGCCGTTCCAGTTGTATACGGATGCATCAGCAACAGCAATTGGCGCATGTTTAGCTCAAAACAACGAACAAGGAAAAGAATTGCCCATTGCTTTCTTCAGTAAGAAACTAAATTCCTGTCAAATGAAATGGTCAACCATTGAAAGGGAAGCTTTTTGCGTCTTGGAGGCATTGAAAAAGTTTGACACATGGGTATTTGGTGCTGAAATACAGGTAATTTCAGATCATAACCCTCTGACCTATCTAACTAAAAGTGCCCCTCATGGTGCCAAGTTGTCCCGATGGGCTTTAGCCCTACAACGTTATAATCTGACTGTTACATATAGAAAGGGTAGTCGTCACGGTAACGCTGATGCCCTTTCCAGATTAAAAACTGATATAATTAATTAATGCTATTGGCTTGTTTCTTAATAATGATTATATATTTTCTTGATGTTTAGTTAATGATAATTATATAGTTTTTTTTTGTGTGTGTGGGAGCTGCATCGCACCATAAAGCTCTCACCTCATTTCTTGTATTTTAGAGTCAATTACTCGCCTGAGTTTTTTTTTTTTTAGATGCAACATCGACACTCCTGTGACGGATGTGCTTCCCCCAAAGGGAGCTGTAAAGATTTTTGTCACAAAGACTTGCGAATTCTCTTTAAAACTGTGTACTTTGGCGAGGAGGCGCTGCAGTCGTGACAGAAGCAGACGACGCTTAGGACTTGATTAGCAAAGTTTCCGCTGTGTGTGGTATCCATTTTTTTTAAATGTGTCCGAAGTGAAAGAATAAGTACAACATTAGTGTTTGAAGGCAAATTATAATGTTTTTGTAGTTTCAAGAATCTTGTAAAGCAAGTTTGTGTCAAGTTTTTCAGAAATAAATAACATCACTAGAGTTACATCAGTGAAATGCGTATGAATGTGTTCTAAAAGTATACGTATAAGCGAGCATTCATTCTGCGTAATGATCAAGACTTTCACCAGCTTTACCACTCATCACAAGTCCGAATTTTACTAGCTGAAAAACAATTTGGAGGTGGGGGGGATTATGAATATCTAGGAGCGTTTATTCAAGTAGGTAGGCTTGCTTTCTCTTACTCTCTAAGAGAGGGAATGAAAGAATTATGTGTCTTGCTTTATTGCAAAAGAAATACAAAGTCCACGTTGATTTTTTAATGACTTTTTGTTACCCTTAGTGATCAACGACGTTTTTGAAATCGAAGATTGGTCATTATTCAATAACCAACTTGAGTGAATGCATTTCGGAAAAAGGTGGTTCTCTAGAATCTGCCTTGACCCGGGTACAACCCTGTCAACATTCCCTGAACTCTTCTCTCTTTGATGTTACCTCTGAAAGGTTAATTACGCTCGGTTGCATACAGAGTGTTCGTTTGTCGTTGTTCCCCCATCCCCGCCCCAATGTGCTACTAGCAGTACGGAAACTTAATAACTGCAGACAACCTTGGAGTACTCCGGATGTCAAGAGGAAATAAAGTTTCGTTGGCATCCGGTTTATCTTCGCCTGATCCCCCCCCCCCTCTTGTGGTAGAAGCAGAGTAATGAGAAAATGTTTCACATTTTTGTCCAAATATCGCATGCTCTGAAAATACACGTAAGGAAAAAAATTCTTAATTGTTGGATTGAATTGTGTTGACTTCGTTGGCCACTTTCGTGTCACCTTCAGCGTTTGCGTTTTTCATCTCTTCGCTCTGGTGAGTGCAAAAATACGCACACAAACTTTTTAAGTGTTTTGAACTATTTGCAAGCTTCGCTCCCTTGTCTTGAAGGTCACGTTAGCTTTCAATGTAAAGTCACACAATCTCTGGAATGCTATTTTATTCATTTCTCTCCCCCATCCCTTATTTTGTTCGATTCTCTCTCTCTCTCTCTCTCTCTCTCACACACACACACACACACACACACACACACACACACACACACACGCGCGAGTATATATTCTGCATATTCCGTTTTGTAACCCGCTTACTAGTATTTTCTAATTCCAGACTTTCTCCAGTATAATATAAATCTTTTATTCGCACTCTCACCTATTCTGTTTCTTCAATATATCAGCAGCCTTCTCAGAACATCAACCGCTACAAAAGTATCGAACTCCAAATCACTTTTCATTGATTATTTAGGATTTTGTTTTATCTTATACCCTCGTTGACTAACATCAACGTTAGTCAGACTAAATATTCGAATTATAAGAGGCATAAGTGACATAGAAAAACAAACAAACAGTATATCAACACGTAAGATACGAAATGAGTCTCTGATCTCTCTTACTGATTTGGAAGGCTTCCCACCTAATGGGATGAAAGTTGGGTCTACTTCTCCCATGGTGACCTTCGAAGATTGTATATTTTGTATGTATGAATGAAGGGCATCACAAATGATCATGCTCATTGCGGGATTCGAATCCGAAGCCTCTTTGTTAGGGAGTGGATACCTTAACCACTCAGTCAAGCAGTCAAGAACTGACATATTACATTGCTTGAATCTCTGGACCAATTTTTAAGATCCTAAAGAATTACAACTTGGTGCTTACTTTGTTTCCTATCAATAAACTATCCTACATATCACCTTCCACCAAGAATAAACATTCTTCTCTCCCTTTCTCGGATGTTTTCCAGATTCTTTGGGAATGTCTTCTGTCATACTTTGGACACATGGGATGTTCTGTTGGGAAGAGGTTACAAGAACATTAGTCTTACATTCTTTATATTAAAAAGCCTGGTCTATATATGCAAGAGTCGACTTAAATTGCAGAATTTCTTGTCTTTTACATCGATGCTGTTTTAAATTTGAGCTTTAATTCAAACAAAGTACCGAAGCATCACGGCATTGCTCTGACACTTGAACTAAAATCATTGTACACATTTGCTAATCAATAGTTTGGGAAAACAGGATCCTTATTAACTGTAAACAATAACTTCATTTATTTATTGTGAAATCTATTGTTATGATTTCACTTTTTTGAAATGATAGTCACACTGAGCATGACCTATAAGTTTACACAAAATATTTGGTTTTAAAATTCATTAATATATTTTCTTTAATTGCTCATATATTGTTTAACTCATATATTATATATTATTCTCAAAAAATGAAAAAGAAACAAGAAACAAAAAAAAAAGAAAGGAAACCTTTAACTCTTCTCTGCTGTTAATTCAATATATCACAATTTGGGGGAAAATATAATTTCTCTCACTGGAGTAACTTCTAGTCTTTCTTCGCATAAATATACCCCATACGTAGTCACCTTATTCTGTTCATCTTCACATGATAAAGCATTTCGGTTCGACTATTTTGAATTACAGCTGAATCAAGTAAGTAAAATGAGTGTACTATATCTTTAATTGGGTATATTAGTATGGGCAGTTTGCTTATTTGGTAGGAAGGAAAACAAACGCTAAGTTCCAGGAAGGAACCCCTGATATTTCGAGTTACCTTCATTTGAAAAGCCCTTAAATTCTTTTCCTAAGGGTTAGAATCAAGATCTTTCCAGCAAATCGATATCATGCTATGTGTTCTTATAATAAAGAGAATGAGGTGAATGAAAAACTCGATGTTATCCAAGAAATTAAGATTTTTCTCCTTGCAACAAACGCAGTATTATCTATGAACAACTACTAACCCCCAAACAAATCATAAATCCACCCAAATATTGAAAATCATTTTCGCATGTCAGGTAACGTATCTAAGAATGATCATAAAAATTCTTGACTCACTGCAGAAGAGCCCTTCGGATTGATTAATGACCAGTAGTATCTCCCCAATTCACTTCTCGCTCTTTCACACATATGCCCATTCCTGGTGCTTACATTTTCTTCAGATATTTCCCTACTCACTGCTAATTGGAATTCGCATCGACCATTCCGCTATGCTAACGTTAATAAAGTCTTTACCACTGTGAAACCAGACATTTTCGTCATGAAAAAGCGTCAGGTTATAAAAACGCCATCATGTTTAAGAGTTGGTTGAGCGCATAGCATGGAGAAGTTATGGTAATGATCTTTTTAAAGTCTCCGAGACAACTTCGAAAACTTCTAAATATACGGTATCAAGTATTATATGCTCGGTACAGATTTGTTGTTCTCTAAATGCGCCAAGAAAGGTCCAACGACCAGTCAATACCCAATTGTAGTTGAATTCAACATTCAGAATTCAACATGTAGTTATTGGGCTTTATTATAATAACTATCACAAAAGTTTAAAAACATAGTATATCGGTGAAAATGGAATCATGGTATATTTAAAATATAGTATGTCAATGAAGATGTGGAATTTGTGGGATATTATGAATAAAAGGACATATTAATTCTTTTCAATATTGGACTATATTTGTTATTTTAGATTATGTTAATTCATCTTAAACGGTAAATTATTTTTTAATTTTAGATTATTTAAATTCATCATTGAATTAACTGAAGATATCACCGCCATCTAACGGCTAGTAAATTATTCGCAGAAATAATGTGAATATCGAATGAATTATATTTTATTTTTGATTATTTTTAATCCATTTTAAATATTCGGTTATATTTTATTTTAGGTTGTTTCGTTTAGTCTCTATTTATAGATTAATGTGATATTATTCAAAGGCACTCACTTAACAAAATTAAGATGTCATCTTTTTCATATATGTTTTATCAGACTTTAACCGAGATATTACTATTTTCCTTTTTTATTATTGTTATTTTCTCTTTTTTTTATTTCAAACTATACATTAATTTTGGAACTATTAAAAATAAATAAATATTTGATTATAATTTAAAAAATAATAAATTTTCTCTTAGCTTTTCATTCATGAAAAATTAACACCATAATAATAATTACAGTAATTTAATATTTAAAAGAGATCTTAGTTAAGTTCTACATAATTTTTTTTTATAAATTTATAATTTCATATCGTGATATCGTGATAGTTTTTCATGATAACATACATATCCTCAACGAACATTTCAAAGATGAACTATTTTGACGTTTTGACCGAAAACGTATTTCA
Source organism: Typopeltis vanoorti (assembly GCF_054136105.1). NCBI lineage: Eukaryota > Metazoa > Arthropoda > Arachnida > Uropygi > Thelyphonidae > Typopeltis > Typopeltis vanoorti. Next base: position 52,442,568 of record NC_143571.1, on the reverse strand, counting down.
TTAGAAATTTCTCTCCAGAGAAAACATACAACAGTTGCATTCTTATCGTGGTACGAACCACACAAAATACATGTAATTGAAAGAAGTACAGGCCTCAGAGGAAAAAGCAAACATGCTGTGTGTGTGTGTGTGTGTGTGTGTGTGTGTGTGTGTGTGTGTGTGTGTGTGTGTGTGTGTGTGTGTGTGTGTGTGTGTGTGTGTGTGTGACAACGAAGAACCCCATCTTACACAGCAGAATACTGGTTTTACCACCCTTAAAGACCAAATAACGATTAGGTCCACCTCTTTTTCTTGAACTAGGAACACGTGTGCAATTTCCTAATGGCCCGACAGCTATGAAATAGAAACGCAATCTTCACGATGTACGTAGTGGACTGGGATTATTTCCCCAAACGCTCCCCTTATTCTTGGATATTGCACGTTCTTTCGTCAAATGAAGAGACTGAAATCACCCCCTTCAGGAAGCACAAATACCCAGTGGTGAAGCCGATAGTGAATTGAAAAGACAGCGGTCAAAACTGTTTGTTTTCTAGGCTGGTAACTTTAACTGTAGATATCACCGCCATCTAACGGCCAGTAAATTATTCACAGAAGTAATGTACTAAATTTGATTGCGGAACAGAATTTATTCTTGATATCCAAGTTAGCTGTTTATATAAAGGTTTATATATTCCGATTATGTTATTTTGTATGTAACATTGTTATAATAAACAGATTGAAAGTTTATGTAAATACAATAAACGCAACGCTGAAGCGGAGGTGCCATATTTTAAAATCAGAACGTTTCAAATTTTTTGGGGGGGGGGATTTTAAATATTTTAATACTTTTTAAATTGTAAACCATTTTTATTTTTGAATTCATAAATGCTTTTGAAATATATTCTGAAGTTTCCAACCAAAAGGCATTGTATGAATGCACGTGAATGTTTTAAAGGATCGAGTAGAATGTGACCATACACCGGTTATCAGTAACTGGTGTAAGATCACAACTACCTTGCTTGTTGGAGGCCTGAAGTGGCTTGAAAAAAAATACCACTTTTGGTTCTAAAGCAGAATTAGACTACTCATGATATATTTGCAACCTTTAATTGGGTGGAAGTAACCTATTAATTTTTTTCTAAGAAAATGCTTACACCTGATATTCGAGATATATTTTCTTCTTTGGTATCAGGGGCGAATGCTGGTCTTGAAATTCACGCTTGCTCTTGTTACCATTCAGAGGTGTGATTGAAGTCTGATTAGCGGAATAATGAATTACTGACCACTTAAAACTATATATTTAGAAATTTATGTACATTTAATCATACAAATACAACATTTATTTTACAAATGATATTCTATCTTTTTCAATTTTGCTACTTGAATACAAATTCTACTCTACGGTTCTTTTATGAACTGGTCAATAACATCGTCATAAAAAGTTAGTTGTAACTTAATTTTCCCAAGCAACACGCACACTTGTAAAGGCTGGCTGAAGCTCACTGGTTAGAGGTACGTTGACTGCGTATGGCCTGTGTTTAAGCAACAGACTGAGATGACGTGAAATGGCTATGCGCGCGCATGGAATCACAGTGCTGCTGCGAGGACCTGTAAGCTCTTACAACCGAGCAAGCCAAGGTAGCTTTGACTAGACGAGCAAGCATCGGTCTTCGATACACAACGTAAAGCTCAATTATTGCCGCGCAAGTTTAAGACGTCTTCTGTCTAAAAAAATAAAAGCTTAAATGGAATGCTTATAAATGCATACATTTATTAACAAATAAATATTACTTCTTTCTCAAGTAATGAGCTTCGCAGAAATTAACGCAGAAGAACATTATTTTTAAATGATTAAAGATTTTGTCGAAATTGTTCATTTTTGTTCATTTTAATTTTGAAAACTACGTTTTTTTTATTTAATATTTTAATTAATTTTATTTGTATTTTAGTCTTTAATCTTTTTTTTTATTTTCTATTCTTTGTGATTCTCCATTTTAATTATTTACTGTGTGTGTGTGTGTGTGTGTGTGTGTGTGTGTGTGTGTGTGTGTGTGTGTGTGTGTGTGTGTGTGTGTGTGTGTGTGTGTGTGTGTGTGTGTGTTGCATGTAATGAGATACATTTTAATCATCATTAGTGTCCTTTTGAATGTAATTTACGAAGAATTGCTTGCAGCATATTACACTTAATTATGTAGTCGGAATATCTGCTTTATTTATAACATCATTTAACAGCAATCCACTTCATTAAAGTAGGACAGTAAAATATTAATAGACAAGTAATGAGAGCTTCACAACCTCAATTCAATGAAAAACAACTTTAACCGAATGCAATTTAATCAAGAAAACAACGTAAAAAACATAACTCTGGTGAGTATTGTAAAAAAAGTTCTGATATAAAATTAGTAAACAGAATTATTAATAAAAAGGAAGTTATTTTTAATTCTGAACCTTCAAGAAGTGAACTCAGACACGCATTAAAATTTGTTTTTATCGAACATTTTGATGATAATATTGCCTTCCTGAAAAGTGGCAAAGAATGCACAAATATGTGATGATGCTCTGGTCATAAATTATTAATGGAATCTTTACAAAGAATCGAAGCGACAGCTTCTGCGGAAAACATTTTCTTGGATGTTTAAATAACGAAATATTTCATAAGTCCTGTGTGTGTGTGTGTGTGTGTGTGCGCGCGCAAACTACTATTTGCGTATAGTAACACATTCTCATAAAACTAATTCATTTTTTCCCTCCGATAGATAGTAGAAATGATGTTGTATTTAGAAAATTTATAGAAAGAAGAAAGAAAGAAGTGTTTCTAAAAAGATAAAAATAGTTGGTAATTCGGGAAAAGCACTTGGCTACAGCAATACAGGTGGTAATGGAACATAGAAAAAAAATACTGTATATATTATAAATATAACATAACCACTGGAAATATAATATCTCCACTTGAACGGTACAGCAGAGGCTAATATGTTAAGGAAAATACATGATAATAAATATGAAAAGGAAATACGAGGGTGGTTCCATAAGTTTCCGGCCTGACTAACTTTTAAAGGTGATAGAAAGAAAACAATTTCACTTTTCAACATAATCTCCCTTTACTCAACAACGGCTTTGAATTAACATTTCTATACTCTTGAAAAAAATAGTCTGTACTTTTGTCTGCAAAATGTCCACAAATCGCATCTTTCACCTCATTGTCCTGCAAATTTTATCCCTCTAATCTTTCTTTAGTTTCGAGGAGAAATAGTAATCACTGGGTGTTAGATCTCGGCTATAGGGTGGGTGTTCAATCTCCTGGAACTTCACTGCAGCCTTCGCAACAATAGTCTTCTTGGTAGACAGAGTGACATTAGCTTTTCTTGGCGGTGCTTCCCAAAAGCACATCTTCCATGGATTTTCTTGGCAGTGCTTTTGGGAAGCACTGGCGAGATAATTCATGGAAAGAAGAAAGGGAATCTTTGGTCTTTCATTGGATTTTCATCTCCCATGGTTTCATCTCCGGTGACAATGAATTCCAGCACTTCTCTCTGATTCCTTTGCCAAAGCTTTAAAATCTTGCGGGAACAGGTCACGCGATGCTCCATCTGAATTAAAGAGAGAAGTCAGGGGCACCCACCTTGCACTGACCGTCATGTGAAACTGCTCGTGAATGATGAGAAAGACGGTTGTTTTAGAAAGTCCCAACCTTGCTGAGATTTCTTTGAGCTTGAGCCATCTGTCATTGAGCGGTTTCTCCTCAACAAGAGCGACATTTTACTCAGTCATCACTTCTACAGGTCGACCATCACGAGGATCATCTTCAATGCTCTCTCTCTTCCTAGGCGAAACTGTTTAGCCCATTCCTTCACGATGAAGCAGAAGCTTCCCCATACACACCTTCCAATCGCTGTTTGATAGCACTTGGAGAAATCCCTTCTTTGATGAAAACCTTTATCACAGTGCAGTATCCAATATTTAACATTACAGCCACTTAGCGTACCACGTGTTAGTCAAACGAGTGCCTCTAACTGAATGACGTAGGTAGAGAGTTACAACTGGTACACTAAGCTCCCCATAGATGATCTTATCAGTCACACACGGCGTTTTAAAATTGGTCCCAATTGTGTATATCAGGGCGGAAACTTTTGGAACCCACCCTGAATAAGGAACTGTAGCTAAGGGCGTAGATATACTCGTTACTAGAAAAATTAAATTAGGTGATACAGTCACTACAAAATCTATGAGGGCTCACGTAACATGGTATACACTTAATCATAATCTATTAGAATCATAATTAGATATAATATTTAATTTAGAGTAAACTCTTATAAAATATACGTTTAAAATAAAAGTCAACATTGTTTAGTTCCATGAGGTAGTCCTCAATCTTTTTATGTAAGCATATTCCAAGGTTACTGATTTTATTTCATTTGGAAGTTTATTGCAGCTGCTTGTTGCTGAGTGTTACTTGTTCCTAAGGGAAAAAAAAAACATTATATATACAGTGTTATGTTTTACATATAACATACATTGTAAGCTTGTAAAGTGTTTCCTGCTTTATATTAATATCATATATTTATATTTATTTTGTATTACTTATTAATATTAAATTATTTATTTATTTATCATAATATTTTAATATTTAATATAATTTCTACTGGAAAAGAGGGGATTGCAGCAGTATACATATTTTTTAATTATTTTATTATTTCTCAGATAAATTACGGACATACATACAATACCTGTTTTGCTATTTACAAACTTTTTCATTATTATTATTATTATTATTATTATTATTATTATTATTATTATTATTATTATTATGTAACTTTTTTGTAGATGAAATTCACACAAGCACGTGCACACTCGTGCGTCTTGTTTTATCTCTAAGGATACTGAAATCAAAAATAATCTGATGGGTCCGCGGCTTTATTATATAATTTCTCTGTTCAGGAACTCAACGAAATAATCCAAAACTTTTCAAAAATGAAGTAGGCGAACCACTTTAGCCATAACTCACTTTTCAAGATTGGTGGGGTAACCTGTCTCCACACTTCAGCCATCGCTGATAGTGAACGGATGCTATCAAATAATCAACGCTTTTAGGAGAAGCTACAGCAGACAGGTACAGCCATCATGTGGTCGTATATTACCCTAACAGGTGTACATTTATTGAAAATAGTATGACTACCACTTTTTTTTCAGCTGCGAAAAAAAACGATATTTCCTCAGGAACCCAATGAACTACGAACAGATTTTTTCGTGACTTCTTAACTTCCTTATGGTTTTATTTAGTTTAGTATGATTCTAAACAAACTGTTTACTTGATCCAATCAATGGCATTCTTGATTCCAAATATCGTTAAGTTCGTTTCAAAACGACTGCTATTTAAGATTGCTCCAGGCGAGTATATCATATCTGATGAGTGTGTTCTCCAGTTGATTTGTCTGCTTTCTGAGAGTAAAAAAATTCTGTTACTTCAGTATGCGTTCAATTTCATATTTTACACTTCTTTTACTTGGAATTAGAACCCAAGTTTCTCCATCTCAAGTGAATCTTCATCTACGGGGAGACTACAGTGCACAAAAATTTTGCATATTGTGATGTCCGCCTTTGAATATTTCCTAAAATGTTAAATTTTTGTATGCTATTTTAAGAGAAAACTAGTATTTATCCATTACTCTCTTTTCACAATTTAAAGTCGAAGGCAGTCGCATAGTATTGCCTTATGCCTCGAGACAGTCATAAACTTATTCACCCAAGCAGGGTCCTAAATGTTTGCAATCCACTCAAAAGAAAAAATAAATACATAAAAATAAAAATAGGAATAACTTATGAAAATTTAGCGGAAAATACTTCAATTGATATAAGGCTGCTAACTGAAAAACAAATAAGTATGAATATAAATACGCAGCCAATGAATTATCAATTATAATTTATAAATTCATCTCCTAATTATATTCTGCATGTTCTGGTTTAATTTCCATTTCTTAATGCAACAAAACGAAGTCAACTTTTAAAATGTTCTTAAGTCCATTTGATTACGACTGCATTTACGCATGGCATTTTTTTTTCTTTCCTTTTCATCCAATGCAAATAGCCGACAGCAAAACAACATACACAGTGCACCCAAAGGGCGTTGTTTATCACACGTGTTTAAGTCTAAAATCGCGTCTCCAAATTACAAACTCCCTAATTGTGCCACTTCACATGCGACTGTTGAGGTTCTTTAAACCTGTTAAGATATTCCTATTAGCAGTCATGCGCCACCTGAAGCCGTTAACGTAGTTTCTGTAATGATATTAACCCCGCTATTATTACAACCCTTATTAAATGCTCCAAGTTGTCCAGCAACAACAGAAATGACGCCAACTTATTATATCCGCCAGGGCGGTATTAGCAAAGAGAATTTTAATGAACTCGTGGGCGACACACGCCTTTAGATAACACTCCTTATTTGAATCCATTGAAGGAGAAACTACTACACGTCGGCGCTTTCTTTGAACAAAAAGTCGTTCATCTGGCGTGCATGCAGAAACATGTTTCCCCCCCTCCCCCATGCAATTAAATGACTCGGAAAGAAATTCGTGTTTCTTTAAAAGCCACCGAAAAGAGGGAAAGAGGTGAAAGATGTCTTTGTGCGTGTCATTCTTAACAGAGCTAAGAAAGGTTTCAGTGGTTTGAATGGACAAAAGAAGTTCTTTCGGTAGCTGTCAATAAATCCAACCTTTCCAATCTTCACTCGAAAACTTAACAGCTGCTTAAAACTGCACAAGTTAATCACATGAACTATTGTGTGGTAAACAAAGCCAACATAAAAGATACCTTACAGTATATTAGAATCTCACGCATCGTGTGATCATTAATGTTCTCATTGTGTTTGTAATTGTTTAAGGTGGTTAATTGCGAATTAGCAAGTATCTTATCAACTAGCCTACAAGGTGATATAATTGAAAATTGTGTGCTTCTAACAGTGTATGAAAAATATATCTTAAAGGAAGACTGCAAACAGCCGTCATAACCTTCTTACCTATGCGCAAGGTAAGTAGAACAAAGAGTTAAAAGATTAACATATTCTTATCTTAGGAAATGGCGATACGCTGCAAAGTATGCGAGGAAAAAGGTTAACAACAAGACTATTATAAAGCGCATAAACTCTAACTGTAACAGCAACTATCATTTTTACTGCGCAGGACTGAGTGAAAGTCAATACAAAAAATTATCAAAAGACAGAAAGCAGAAATCGCAATGCATTCCATACAAATTTTGGGAATAACAAAGCTCAAAGCGGTCAAGTCCTTTGTCCCAAAGAGGTATTCATTCCAGTATTGACCAGCGCTCGCTGGCAAATGAGTCACTCAGCGCTGACACCAATGCAGCAATGTCCATTGCCAATTTAACGAGTGTGATCGGCTACTTAAAGAAGGAGGTAAGCGAACTGAAATCTTCTGCTGAATATAACTTCTGCGGAAATAGACGAGTTTCTATACACGATAGTTGGGCTAACAGAAGAAATTCACGAACTTAAAACTAAAAATATAGAACTGGAAAAGTCCAAGTTAATTAATCAAACTGTTGATGACCTCAGTCAACAAACCATAAATAGAAATTTGGAAATAGTAGGTGTCTCTCAAGCGCCCATGAAAGCGTGTGATAATAATAAAAAATATTTCACAAAAAATTCAAGTGGATTTCAATGAGAAGGACATCGAAGCAGCCCACAGACTCCATAATGCGCGCACGCACGCACACACACACACACAAAACATATTATTATAAAATTTAGGTCTAAGGAGACGAGAGACAGAATGGCTAGAAGGAAATAAGAACATAAAGAAGTACAAAATAAGTACTAGAGATATAAGTGGTAATTTTAAAGATGGCAAAATATACATTAGACTACGAACATGAAGCATCTACTGTATGCAGCAAAAATTATAAACAGGATAAAGACTATAAGTATCTCTGGATCAAGGATGGTAAATTCTTCATGAGAAAAGATGACAATTTGCATATATGGAGGATAAAGTGCGGAGATGACTTCCAAAAACTTTAAAAATAACGAAAGAATCCCTGATTACTTTATGATTGTTAATAAGAACATGGATATTAGTATAACTGCTTTTGAAAATTGTATAAATTGCAATGACACAACAGAATTAGGAAGATTTTTATATTTCAATAATGAACCTAATATAAAAATATTAGGTTCATTATTGAACTATACTTCTAATATTCAATGCATTTGAATATTAGAAGTAGAAGAGATAAAATGGAACATCTAAAACTAATACTAAATGACCTAGATTATAATATATAGATATTTTAATACTAACAGAAATATGGATAAAGGAGCGTGAAGCTAGCCACTACTCTATAGAAGGATTTAAAAAATACTATCACTGTAGGGATTATAATAGGTCTGGGGGATTAATGCTCTCTGCTCGAAGAGCAAAGAGCATTAATAACTAATAACTAAAGGTATTTTTAATAACTCTAATTTTAATTTTAATCATTAATAACTAAAGGCATTTAACCATTAAATACGTTAACAGTACATAAAGGGAAACAGCTGAGAATGTTAACATTTAGTTAGAGACCTGCAATTACTAAATAATGGCTATTTATAGATCTCACTCTTATACGCCTTACGGCTTTACACAAGAACTGAACTATATGACATCGATTATGACAATGTTATCATAATCGGTGACAAAAAAAATTGATCTGCTAAGCGATAGCCGTTATTCTTTCGATTACATAGATTTATTAGCCATGTATGGCTTTGAGCAACATGTAAATGTCCCAACGAGGGATTTCAATGACTGTGCTTCGTGTTTGGATCATGTGTTTTGTAAGAACACAAAGTTTTGACAAAAGTCAAGACAGCAGTGTTAAAACATCTAATCACAGATCACTTTCCGATAGCCATAAGGTCTAGCATCTGCAGACACAAAAGACGTCAGCGTCCAGTATCCTAGAATAAACTACAGTGCGCTAAAACATAAATTAAGTACCATATCCTAGGAACATATACAATCTGAAACCAAAATGGTGGCGATGCTTACTGCAAATTAATTAATATATTAGATAATACTGAAATACAACACGCCACTGTCATACTCCAGGGAAACAGAATCAAACTAGCGAAGCCATGCATAGCTTAAGACATGTATACAACGTAAGACAAGACAGATAACGCAAGCAATTATACATCTCAGAGATAAGATGTATAAAAAACACAAAAAATCATAATGAATACTATGAGAATAGCTTCAGATATTATAGGAACGTAATAAATCAAAAATTGAAAGAAGCAAAAAACGAGTATTACCGTAATGAATTTTTGAAATGTGAAGCTAATGCCAATAAATAAATAAATAAATAAATAAAAATAATGGAAATTCGTAAACAATATACTGATCAAAAATATCCGAGAACCAACACTTCCAAGACTTAGTAATGAACGCAGCAATCATATAGTGAAAGAAAGTTAGCAGACATTTTTAATAATTACTTCGTAACCGCCAATGATAAACTTCTAAATAGTCCTAATACTTCATTCGTAAATTGCGAACTTAAAAGAAATGAGAGTTCAATGTACTTTTTTCCTACTCGTAAGAATGAAATCAAAAATATTATAATATTTTTCTGCTCCGGGCCACGATAGTATTAATGTCAGAATTGTGCAAGAGTTTCAGAAACATCTGACAGATCCTTTGGTGACTATCGTCAATCTATTGCTGTTGACTGGTGTGTTTCCAACAGAATTTAAGAAAGCTGGGTAATACCACTATATAAAAAAGGATGCAAAAGGATCTTAAAAACTACAGGTCAATCTTTCTACTTCCTGTTTTCTCCAAAATATTGGAGAAATTACTAAAAAATAGATCAGTAACTTTTTTTAGGAAAAAACCCACTTCTCTAAGAACCGCTGAACTACACAAACTTGATCTATTCATCACAAGACCAACACAAACTAACTTCAGCAATCTTTCTAGACCTGCAGAAAGCTTTTGACACAGTATTCCACGATATTTGGTTTTAAAAAAAAAACTGGAGAATATGGGAATTATAGGGTGTGCACATGATTGGTTTAAGAGCTATTTAACGTCTAAGATCACAAGCAGTAAAAATCAACAAAAGTTATAGCAATTATGTTCAGGTTAAATGTAGTGTTCCCCAAGGTTCTGTGCTTGGGCCAGTGCTATTTATAATTTAAATGAAATGTAAATTTTGCATTTCATGTAAATGAAATGCAAAATATGGTGAACACAGATTTGCAAATAGTGACAAATTGTTTTCATGTCAACAAACTCACTCTCAATGCTAAAAAAACAAAATTTATAATTTTAAAACTCGAAACTACACCTAATAGTAAAACCAATTTTTCCGTCCATACGTTCTTACATAACTGGAATTGTATTACAGAAGTATGCAACAAAATAAGATGTATGCTATCTCAAGTCTTCTTAAAGAGATTCTTAATTCTGACAATGCTAAGAACATTATATTTCGCCTGGATACAATTGTAGGTATCCTCCCGCGATGAGTCTTCGGACTCCTTGGAGGTGTCAGGAATAATAATAATAATAATAATAATAATAATAATAATAATAATAATAATAATATTATTATTATTATTATTATTATTATTATTATTATTATTATTTCGCCTGGATACAAACTGTTATACAGTACGGTATACTAAGCTGGGGAGGAAAGAAGAACATACTACACCACACTAACACCATTTATCTCTTTACAAAATAAAATAATACGCGTTTTAACCAACATTAAATAGAGAGTCACTATAGTGAATGCTAAATATACCGTATTAAATATTCTTCCACTCAGACAACTATATATTTACAGGATGCTCCTTTTCCTAAAGACTGATAACCAGTACATAAGTATTAGAAAAGGTACTTATTTCTGCAGGAAAGCGGACTTAAAATATTTTATCGCTAAAATGCAAAAAGAAATAATACACAAACACCATATCTATTTGGCTCCAAAAATCTTCAACTGTTTGCCGCTCTTAATTCGAAAGGAAAGCAACATCAGCACATAGAGAAATCTGATTAGAAATTACCTAAACTTGAACGAGAATATGGAAAACTTGTTTATAATAATTGTTTAAAAAGTAATTAACCAATTTATACCAAGAGAAATTAACCAACACAAAATATTCACGTAATTACTGAACTGCATTTTGCTTATTCCACGTGCAGTTTTGTGAGCTATTATCATTTATTGAATTACTGAACTACGTTGTTCTTATTCCACGTGTATATGTGTAATATATGTATATTATTCTCTAAATATATTCTCAATATTTTTGTGCACCATTTATGCTGCGTAATTGTTACAGTTCTTGTAACCCGGATGAGGTCATGCTCTTGGGTTATATACATAGGATGTCATGGTTTTACAATATTATCATTTTGAAAGAATGAGATGTAATGTAATGTAATAACGTAATGATAACTCAACAGAAAAATAACTCAGTGGAGTGGTGGTTGATAAGAAGTGAGACGCGAATCGACCATAGTATGGATGTTTATAAAACTCTTTCATTTACTCGGACTAGTTTTCATTTTATTCATTCTGTAAAAATGAATGACAATTTTTTGTCCCTTGGAATATCATGCTTCTTTCTGACAAATTCTAACAATTTTTACAGCATGGAATGATTCCTGGTATCTGAAATAATGCAGGAAAAAGCTTATTTAGAAATGCACGCTAACTGAAGCTACGTTCAAATGTCGTCAAATTAATTCGAAAAATCAAAGCAATAAATATTCTTTATTATTTCTTTTTAGGTAGTAAGAGAAATAATTGACAACTTTAATAGTTTTTGATAAATTAAATCAAGTCCTTTTTTTTGTTGAGTAAGTAGTATTAAAATAAACTAAAAATAATCAACATCCAATAGATAAGAAGAATGTTTGTCGAATTCAGTGCTGCCATCTCTGTAACCGATTAGTAACTAATATACTGAAATTTACTTAGCTTCAGATAACGCTACGAGGGTTGATGATGTTGGTTTCATCATAAACGAAAAGCTAACTAAATATATTATTTCTTGCACAATCCACTCTGAACGACTAGGAACACTAAAATAAAAAAATAAGAGAATGAGTAACAATGAAATAATAGTAGTTTATGCACCTACTTCAATAACTAACAAAGAAGAAATAGCAAATTTCGATGAACACCTACGGGAAACATTACAGAAGAAAACAACATACACTATAGTGCGTGGGGATTTCAGTATAAAGATTAGTACAGGATCTTTTGGACCATGGATCAGAATACTTCATAACCATGGATCTATTGGATCAGAATACATTGGACCTTGGGGGAAAGGGGAAAGAAATGAATGAGAAGGACTCCTAGCAGAAAGGCTTTACTTATGAATAGTTTTTTTAAAAGAGAACTGGAAAAAAATGGATTTGGCAATCTCCAAATGGAGAGACAAGAAATGAAATTGATTTCATTCTAACAATTTGCAAAAGAATAATAAAAAAATGTTGAAGTCATTGGAAAAACTTACTGTGATATTCATTCAGACCACCGTCCAATAAGAGCCACCTTCAAAATATTCAAAGAAAAAAAAATGAAGAACGTATACGAGCATAGTCCAACCATTAAAAATGCTCAAAGCAGATACATTTAGAATAATTTAGAAAAAAAATGTGGAAAAAACTGACTGTAAATAAAAAAAAAAAAACGACATCGATGAAGATTTAACAAACTTTAATAATCATTTATTGAATTGCAGAGAAAGAGTTTCCTATGAATTTCCTTCTAAGATCTGAACAACTGCGCAGAATATCAAAGATGACTATAATACATATGGAGTGAAACATTATCAGAAACAGTTAGGCTCCGCACTAGTTTAAAAAAGTAGAAAAAGAAATAAATCTAAAGCAATCACTACCGTCAGCCTTCATAGACAATCAAGGAAACAAGCACACAAACAGTGGTAAAATGGAAAAACTAATAAAATCGTTTTATCATAACCTTTACTCATCTAAACAAGTAGTCACAGCTCCAGTACCAGAAGAAAATTTGGAAAATTTGAAAATACCAAATCAAGGAAATACCAAATATTAATTCTGAAGAAGCTAAAATGGCTATCGCCATATAAAAACTGACCGATCACCAGGAACTGACGGTATCACATCCAATGAATTAAGAATGAGTGGGCAAGTACTTTTTAAAGCTCTAGCAGAAGATTTACTGGAAATATACAATTAAGGAAAGCACCGTCTTTTTATTTTCTTTTAGCTATACAACCTTTAGGAGTTTTAGCTTGCAAAATCATTTTAGCCATTCTTTTCTTTCCTGTGCAATATCCTTCCAATTCGTTGTAAGATCTTTTTGTACATCATCAATCCCTCTCTTTCTTGGTCTATCTACCTTTCTTCCTTTGTCCTAACGGTTTCCATTCAAATATTTTAACTCCTTTATCTTTTCTCATCTTTCTATATGCCCCAACTACGCTATTATTTGTGTCTTTATATAGTTCATTATTTGTTCTAATTTTCCATATCCCTTTTTCTTCTTTTATTGGTATCTTCCTCAATATTTTCCTTTCAAAGATTCGCAATTTTTTTTTTACATATTTTTGTGTTAATGGCCACGCTTCACATCAATACGTTGTTACAAGTCTCGTCTCATAATTGTTTTATAAAGTTTTAATTTAGAATCACGATTAAGAATCTTATTACACATTAAATTTTTATAAATATAGTAACACTTATTTCCATCGATGATTCTACTATTAATTTCTTCAGCTATATTATTATTTGTTGTTATTAATGAATATTTAAATATTTAAAACTATCCACAACTTCCAAACTGTATTCACTTACATTATATCTTGTAATATTTTTATTTATTGTCTTTCCACATTACATATATTTAGTCTTCTGTTCGTTAATTTCTTCTTTAGCGTTTCTATTACGTTATTCAAATTTCTCTTCTAAATCTTTTCTTCTGCGACTTGTTATTGCTATATCGTCTGCATATGCACATGTTTGTATTAATTTATTATTAATAAATTTTCTCATATTTAACTTTCTTATTATTGCTTCAAGTACCAAATTAAACTTTGCTGAAAGTACTCCACAGTTTATTTCAAAGGGGTCCGTTAATTTCCCTTGCATTTTAACTACTGCTTTGGATCCTTCTAATGTAATTTTAATTAATCTAATTAGTTTTCCTGCTACTCCCAGTGTTTTCAAGCTTTGTATCATTTCTTGTCTATTTAATTTATCATATGCTTGTTGGAAATCGATATATAAATTAGGAAGTTCTATATCATAGAACTGCATAATTTAAGCATTTTCCATGTATATTTCGAAGCATAAATATCAATTGTGGATCTTTTATTTCTGAAACCACACTGGTACTCTGCTACTCTATCTCTCCTTTCCATCTGCTTCAGACGGGTTGGATCTCCTCCTAATGAGGAGTTACGGCGAAATAATGCAGCCAGCCCAGCACTCCTCTGCTGCATCCCTATGACTGTAGTCCGTGTGTGTTCACGGGGCCGGTTTGCCTGCTTGCGGTATGAAACTGATCTATCACAATCTCGTCAGCATTTTCAGTCGGGACATATACGTTAATAAAAGCGATATTATGGAATTTCCCTTTAATTCGTAATTTGCAAATTTTTTCATTTATTGGCATGAATCCTAGAATTCATTTCATTATCTCCTTTCTAATAATAAATCTATAATTTTCTTGTTTTTCAGCACCACTATAACACATAATATAATCTTTTTTTTTTGTTTTTCTTCCTTTTCCTCTCCATCTCATCTCCTGTGATGCTGCAACATCCAATTCATATTTCTTTAACCCATCTGCTATGCTTTGCATTTTCTCTACTTATAGCATTGTTCTAACATTTCATGTTCCAAAGTGCATTAACCCTTTCATTTTCATTTGTCATTTCCTTGAAGTCAGTCCGGTTTTCAATTGTTTCGCTTTCTTAACAAGATATATATTTTACAGGAATGGGTTTAACCCATTGGCAAACACTCAACCTGAAGGACCGAGTATCCAAATGTTTGTCCCCTGGAGGCAGGATGGTCCAGCTGTACCCAGGGCACTGAGTACCCATTTTAGTCTCCTCTTACGACATGCATGAGATACATTGGAAATATCCTTTAACCTTGGTCACTACACGGGGGAAGAAAACCACCTACATAATGGAAAAGATCAAAGTCCATAATTCTACATAAAAAGGAAATGAAGGAGTCATCAGTAATTACAGATCCATCTGTCTATTATCAGTTACATATAAAATATTCGCCAGAGTCATTCTAAACGGAATGCAAACCATCACCAACGAAAATAGCTGCAAAAAACAGTCCGATTTCAAAAGAACTTTTCGACAATAGATCACATTCAAACTATTACTCAACTAAAAGAATCTGGTATTTTCTGCATCTTTCTCTGCAGAAAGATGCAGAGAATGTCATATTCCACTTTGTTTTCTTTTTATAGATTTTAAAAAGGCACTTGACACTGTTGAACATAACACGCTATTCCAAGTTTTAATAGAAGGAGTAGAAGGTACAACAAATATCGCTCTTTTCAGTCATTGATGGTGAAATGTTAAACATTCTATTATTCGCCGACAACGTGGGATTAATATCTCACTCTCCCGAACTGGTAGAATCAATGCTGGCTGAAATAAGCCAAAACTGCCAAAAAATCGGATTGGAAATACATCCGTACAAAACAAGATGGATGAAAAACGAATACTGTAAAGATTATATAATCATTCTAAAATCCCACAACATCGAAAAAGTTGAAGATTACATCTACCTTGAACAGTCTATAAAAATGAATAACGACATATCAAATGAAATAGAGAGAAGAAAAGAGCTTCTTGGATGGCCTTCGACAAAGTAAAATCAATAATTACCAACCAAACACATAGATATAGATTAAGAGCTCATCCTTTTAATAGTCACATCTTACCAGCATTAACTTATGACAGTAAAACATGGAACACAACGTTAAAAGAAGAACAAACCTTAACAACACCTCAACGTGCAATAGAAAGAAGAATGTGCAATATTAAAAAAAAAATATGAGACATGAGACACAGAAATCAGGAAGATGTCTGCACTCAAAGCTCTAATAAAAGCAACAGCAAAAGTTCCCCGTGTGGCGGCCGGGGAATACCAATAGCTCCACTGTAGCCCATGCATGTCGTACGAAGGTCATCCTGTCTCCAGCGGCTCCAGGTTGGAGGCGTTGGGCGTGGGGCTGACGACCACACTCTGAAAAAAAAAAATTGTCATGAAATTTAAAGAAATAACTGCTGTATGGACTAAAAGGCAAATGTCTTAAGGATTTGAGAATTGCATCATGGAACGTACTCTCTCTCTCTCTCTCTCTCTCTCTCTTTACTTATATGGAGCTTTAAAAATGCTGTTAGTGCAATTGGATAAATACAGGATACATGTTACGGCTATACAAGAAATGATATGGACAGGAGAGAGGATTATAGAAAAGAAAAATCATACTACTTTTTATAGCTGCCAAAAAAAAAAAAATAAATAAAATCACGTAAATGTTTATGTGATCTTTAATAAATATTTTCTTAACTAAATGTAATTATAAGACCAGGGATTAATTCTCTATTTCAGATCTTAATGTGGAGGTATTAAGGTATCGTTCATTTTGACAACCAGATTTCAACCTATTTCTTCCATGATCTTTGATTTTTCTTGTTATGTGCTTTCGGATGCCATTAACGTTCTGTAATTCTCAAGACTTTCATCTATCAAAACTGTTTCGTCTACATTTATTTAGTAATTACTTTATTTGATTAATTATCTCATGATCTTGCCATGCAACCCCCAGTAGGCATTTTATCTTTAGCATTCTTTCGTTACGACGAATATCCCCCCCCCCCCCAATATATATCATCGAGAAGAAATTCTAATCAAATTTAATATATTTAATACACCTTTATTTAAATAACAAGAATACGTTATATAAGAGAAATATGGGATGACGTGAATGTCTTCATTAAGATAATGTGTTCTCCAGATGGTTCTTTTGCATACTGTTGGATGATATGTACAGAAATATGCTAATCTATTCAATAAGAAGTAACAGCAATAAAATAAAGTGAAATAATAAACATTAATGATTCATTGCCAAACACCAAAACACAGAACTAACGAACAACGATGTCGTAAATAAATGGAGTTCACGAATACCGTATTGTTTTATTAAATTATATTATATTAATTACAGTCAAATTCCGCTCATACGATTTTTCAGGTTTTCCATATCCCTATGTGGTGAAAATTTCGTCGTATAGCGAATCACTGCCTCCCCCGCAAACTTACAAGGGGACACTGATTCGCTATATAGTTGATTCACCGGGCTTCGGCTGATTGTCACTAAAAACTGTCGTATGAACAAATGCAACGTCGTATAAATGGGCCTAGGTCGTAATTGAAAAGCATGGTTTGAGCATATTGTCGTAAACCGAAGCTTCGTAAAATTGGGGTTTTACTGTATATAATTCGTATAATTGTATTGTATTAGATTATTGGTATAAATTGTATTATATGGTAATATATTATTCGAAACGAGTCTCGATTGCATTCTACATCGCCATTTTGGATTCAAAGAAAGAGCTAATTTTCTGTTGATAAATATACCCTTGATAATATGGCATTTATTATGGGAAATATTTGTAAAGCTGTTAATCGTTGGATATATTTTTAATACTAACCGCTCACACGAGAGGTCGCAATGACTATAACACAACAGGAAGAGTGGATAAGGAGAAAAACGAAATCTGTTCTCCAGCTGTTCAAACTTTGAATAGCTGCAGGACGTACTGCTAAAAGAAGGCAGTATGAGAACAGCTGTTCCTACTAACGGTAGAAACATGAGTTAGAAAAATAAAGTCTATGAGGGAAGAAAGAGAATGATCCTATTAAGAGAGGGAGGGTCATCCATTAAACAGAGGCGTTTTAAAAGGAGCTGTCACGAATATGAGAACAGTTTTCCTAGGCTGGGCTGATTTGAAAGTTATAAGGCGTTAGTAGTTGCACATGTGAGAGTAGAGTCGAGGACACCAAGTGTTTTGGAGACTCACGTGGTTATAGATGTAATGTGTTTCTGTTAGCATTCAAGTTCATTAGGGTCATCTATTCCTCCATTGGAGAATGTAGAATTTGGAAAGAAATAAATTGTATTATGCACATTTTAAAATATTAACATGAATTTAATCCATAATTAAAATTATTATTTTCAGCTTTTTTAAATTAATTTAAGGTCCGAAAAGCAGATATGAATGATGAATCCTAGAATAATTTATTCACACACACACATTGCTGAATTATTTTCATGAATAGTTCGATTCATATTTGGTCTTTTCTTTCTGAATTTAGGAAGACGATCTTAATCTCACACAACCTCTCCCTGAGTCTTTTTTACTCTCTCTCTCTCTCTCTCTCTCTCTGTGTGTGTGTGTGTGTGTGTGTGTGTGTGTGTGTGTGTGTGTGTGTGTGTGTGTGTGTGTGTGTGTGTGTGTGTGTGTGTGTGTGTGTGTGTTCTCTCGCTCTCTATTTCTCTCTCTCTCCCTCTCTCTCTCTCTGTGTGTGGGTGGGTGGGTTAGTTTCTTAGATTAATTTCTTCAGTTTACATTTTCATATGTGTGTGTATATGTGTGCGTGCGCGTGCGTTTGTGTGTATAGTGAAAAGTTTAATTCAGAAATATTGATGTTCTTGTATATTATTTAATTAATCTTGTGAATATAATAAAAATGGAATAAATCGTCAGTCGCCTTTTATTTTCCAAAGGAAATAGGTAGAGCATCTTTTGCTCTAAAAACGTTTAGTAGAGAGTAGGGGATGGGATGGGCTACTCTCCATCATTCGATGATAGTGAGCCCACATACTGTCGATGAATCAAAGCTCTTCAAGAGAGAGAGAGAGAGAGAGAGAGAGAGAGAGAGTACTGCATAAAACTGCTTTTATCTCATGGCTCTAAACCCAAACACTGCTCTTAATAGCTGTAGCAGCATAATTTCTTGAGTTAAAACTCGAGTTGCTAGGAGAAAGGTCCTAGTTGCATATGCCAGAGATCGACTAAATTGGTAACTGTTGAAGAAAGTCTAAGAAAAACTCCTCTATTGGTCTTCTGAAATCGAACCGACAACAAAGCATCTTTAAAACTCTTTCAGTTCCCTCCTCTTATCCATTTCACCCGGACACAGTTGCACTATCTTGCGAGCATCATATTTCATTAATACATGTCAACTATAAACATGGCGTGATGCAACTTGCTAATTGGGGGGAGGGTGTCCGTTGACTTCTTTCGAAGCAGTGTACATAATATGCACTATCCTAAGATGGACTGTATCACCATTGGAGAAATAGACCCAACTACTCTTCCCATTAGTGGAAGAGTAGTTGGGTTCACTCAACTATGAGAGGCAGTTCATACTCATTCATCTTAAAACAGTTATGAATATTCATTACTAAACCAATTATTTGTCATTTTTTGTTTCTTGACAATTCATATTTTTCGAAAAAGCATTGATTTCTCTGTCTTTTACTCAGATTTCAGTTACGTTTTCTATTTTTAACTTTTGTACGATTCCTACGATTCTTATATTTTTCAGAAATTTAAAATAAATTGAAACGTATAGATTTCATGATACTAAATCTTTAAAAATCTTTTAGAAGAATTATTTTTAAAATAATTCAAAAAATTCCCGAAATCTGAATGGGCATGTAGTTCGTGTTCTTCGACAGCAAATACGCGAGTAGAGAGCTACGTAGCTTTGGTTGTACACTTTATAAAGTTACCTGCGTTAAAAGATCGTGGTTTTGAGGTTCTTTTGATGTATATGAAGATTTAATATCAGTCTTCCTATGTCATCTAGTATCAATAAATAAATAATTGGTTACAATTTGGATAAATTGTGGACATCACTGAAATGCATTAAAAATAGTTAAGCTAGTAAATAATTGTTCACTAAAACAATCTCGTTGTTCATTTCACAGCTTTTATTGTGGCTGGGGTTGCTTTTCTTACAGAAAAGACGTGGTATTTGACGATATAAATTTATTATTTTTTTATTTCTAAATACTAAATTTCATTTAACGCTATTCAGTCGGCCAATAAAAATGCTCAAACTGAAAGAGAAATTGAATTCCCTGAATATCCGTTGTGTACCTCCTAAATTCCAACTTTTATTACATTTTGTGCGCATTCAAAGTTGTTTTTTTCCAATAAATGTTTTTGACACTTTATGTCACCTTTTGTGTTCAGCAAAATAGTTCGATTGGAATAAACAGATTTAGCAAACTAAGTTTAGCATAATATTCCTGAATCCAACATTAAAGAGTATATATTAACTGATATTATCAATAAGAAATACATCACATATTTCGAATAAGTTTACCATAATGCTTTATTGCTTTCGTTCTTTTAATGTTAATTGATCATTGATAAATCCAACGTGTAAGCGCTCTGTCATGCGAACATATTTCGATAAAATAAAAAAAATCGTAATTATGAATAAAATAATATTGCAAGATTTTTAAATTTTATAAATTTAAAGGGATATTAAATATTTTTATAAAAATGTTAATCCTAATTATTTTCTAATTAACACCCTTATAATAATAATAAATCATTGTTTCCTTAAATTAAAAGAAAAACGTAATTTTGCTATGAAACAAAACGAAGCGTTGTGTTGTATCTCAGTAAACATTAGGTTAAAGAAACGGATATGCTTGGCATCATTCTACTGTCTTGTAATAACAGGATCTGGGATTTAGCTTAAAGATTTGATGCCACGAGGAACTTTTAACTGTTTTTTTTTACACGAAAGAACTACACATAGCTTACAAATAAAAAGAAAACTATTTAATTTCTGATTTCATACATCCTGTCATGGATATCTCCAGATGAAATGCAAATATTAAAAACAAATATAATAGATCCAACAACTACGTTCGCAGCTAAGTTCGAAATGATACGATGGCTAACCCAATGTCAGAAAAACCAAGATCGCACCTTAAACCAGCTTTGGACAGCATATATCAAAGATTTCATTATTAAGCCAAGCAACATGCCAAGCATCTGACATCTCGATGGTAAATTCGACATCTAGTTTAAGTTCATACGATACTGTGTAGCATTTATTAAATTAGAAATCTCTCTAATAACGTTTCTTTCCTGTTTGTATTTAATTTAACATAAACTCCCTTTCTTGGCAAAAATGTCAAGTAAATGTGTTATTGTTTTTCTAGTCACATTCTAATAATGATGATTTCTGTTAACTAAAGTCAAAGGATTGTATCCCTGATTTCTAAAGAACGGAAGGAGAATATTTTATCAACTGCCTTGATAAGCAAAAATTGATAATTAAAACGTTAGTACACCATGTTGGAATTATCGCTGAATTTTAATATTTCTGAAAATATATAAATCTCATTCCTTTTATTTTTAGGTTTGCATTTAGCAGTAACAAAGTTTTTTAAAGACTAGTAGGCGGACAATCCTGCATCCTTATGATAGCTTGAGCTGTCATAATGTTAACGTACTTTTATTTTTCAAAGACATCAGCGGAGGAGAGAGCAGATAACCAGTGCTATATCATTGTCGCTAACCCTAATACTGTATATGATTGTCTCAAATCAAAATCAATTTTTCTGATTTGCGAAATAAAAATAACCGAGTTGACCATAGACGAAAATCGACTTCTTATGAAAACCTACTGGAAAAAGTTCCTCTAGTTAGCAAATAGAATCAACAGTCTCTCTTCTGACAGTCTAGCGCTGTGGAAACAACAGCACCATTTCTCAAGGACTACACAGTTATCTCTGATATTTCTGGGGTTTGAAAATTAAAAAAAAAAAGTAAATAAAAAAGGAGAGAAATTCCACTAGACTAAAGTAACAAGTATTCAAATAAATGATACATTTTAAGAGATATAATAAAAAAAAATCAGCTAACGCCTTTTTATTCCCGTTTACGCGGAGTAGGCGAGGCCATTTAGCCCTATCTAACTTTTAGAGACTGAGTGGGCAGTTCAATCTCCACTGGTACCAATCAGAGATAGATGGCCCAAGGCTATCACTAATTAAGCGGTACTCAGTGAAGAGAGACGACTCAAATGTGCCGCCATCTCGTGGTCCCTAACCCTAACACAATATATTTACTGTCTGAAATAATGTGGGTTCTACGGTCGATTTTCTTGAGTTTACAGGACGAAAAACCCGAGTTTCCGGGAGGAAAAACCTGCTTGCCCGTGCCAGAGATCGACTAACTCGGGAACCGGTCGAAAAAAGGCTTAGAAAAATTTCCTCTAGTCGCCGACTAGACTCGAAACCAAGTCTTCCTTCGTGCGGCCAAGCGCCGTGGTTGGCAAACGCCACATCCACTGAGCTACACAGGCTCGCAGAGATATAATATACTTAAGAAAATAATAAAAATTAACTAGTGAGAGATTTATATTTTATTAAAGTAATTAAAACTTTCAGCTTATGTTCAATGAATTCTTTATTATTTTTTTTAAATCACAACGACACCTTAATTTTTAATTAAAACATCATTAAATAACTTAATTCACCTGTACCTAATTAATTATAACCAAAAAAAAATATGGCGAGGTTAGTAGTCGCTGAACTCCATATTCAAGAAGATCTAGATTTCAAAAAGTGATAAGTTAAAACATTTATACGTTATATATATATATATATATATATATATATATATATATATATATATATATATATATATATAAAGGTGGATAAGCCTTTTACCATGGCAACTCATGGTAACAGGTGGATAAGCTCTGATCACTATTCTTAATATTTACCCTTAATGCAAAACACATCTCCTGCAGGAGATGTATGATGCTATGTATTAAAGGCAAGGGGCCACTACCCAGGAGATGTGCTTTGCATTAAGGGTAAATATTAAGAATAGTGAGCAGAGCTTATCCGCCTTTTACCATGAGTTGCTTTGGTCTTGCACTATGTGTGGGGTCACCTAGACTTGCAATACTTGCAGGCGCAAAATTGACTTACTTGTCTGTTTGCTTACTTGGGAAATGGAGTAAAATCACTTTTAAAATAGCTTGGTATCTTTAACATTTATTATACCCAAGGCAAAATACTTTCTACATCTATCTCTCCTCCGGAGATTTTTATTTAATAAGGTTAAAACACCTTATGGTAACTTGTTCTGGTAAAATACTTATAAGCTCTGTATTACTAATATATTGGTATTTCTAGCCTGGCTCCAACTGATGAGACGTCAATAAAGGTCAAAACCGGTTGAGGGCTATTATGAGTTCGCTCTCTTAAGGTTTTTGCCGTAAGGAAGCAATTTGAGTTTCTGGAGAAAGTGTTTTCCGGCACGGCCCAGTAAGGGGCTTGGTCGGTTAACGCTTTTCCTCGGAATTTCTTCGGAATATGAGCGGTTCTGCTCGGCGGTGGTGGTGGGTGGAAGACCATCACTGAGTGGAGCCAACGCTGAGATGGACGGTCTATCGCCCACAATTCAGTGGCCTAGGGATCGTCCGAATTTTTTAGAAACGGCTTTACTTATTCATAAGGTCGAAACCGGCGGGGGCTCCATGAGGCTCTGTTTGGGGATAGCTTTTTTTTCCGGTCTCTGAGTGGGGCCACTGTTGAGATTATGGCTCTGCTTGGTGGTGGGGTGAGCCTGCCACTGAGTAGAGCCAATACTGAGAAGTTCTTCTCGGTGACGGGGTGAACCTGCCATTGAGTGGAACAACGCACAGTTGGGCGATATTTCCGGATCGTCTTAATTTTAGAGCCCATTTCACTTTTACATTCAATAAAGGTCGAAACCGGTCTGGGTAGTGGTCCCTTACCTTTAATACAAAGCATCATACATCTCCTCCAGGAGATGTGCTTTGCATTAAGGATAAGTATTAAGAATAGTGATCAGTGCTTAATCACCTTTTACCATGAGTTGCCTTGGTCTTGCACTACGTGTAGGATCACCTATACTTGCAGGGGCAAACTTGACTTACTTGTCTGTTTGCTTACTTGGGAAAAATCAATTTCTGTTTATAAATAATAACGACAACAAACCACAGTGCATTGTGTGTTTGCAAGTATTGTCTGTGCACAAGGAATATAACCTCAAACGCCACTACATACAATATCATGCCGCTAAATACCAAGAATACGTTGGACAAGTACGTACTAAAATTGTACGTAATTTGAAGAGAAAGGTTAGTGCACAGAAATCTATTTTTACTAAACTAACATCAATACAAAAAAGCTCACTCTTGGCATCGTTTGTTGTAAGCACAGAGATAGCAAAAGCAAAAAAAAAAAAAATCATTATCTGATGGTGAATTTGTAAAACACTGTTCTGTGAAAATGGCACGTGCATTTGGGGAAGATAAAATTGTCAATGAATTTGAAAGCGTCCTACTATCAAATAAACTGTAACAAAAAGAGTCGAGGAAATAGGTTCCCACATATTAAATAAATTAAACAGTATTATTAGAGATCCAGCTTACTTCTCATTGGCCCTGGATGAATCAACTGACTTATCAGATACAGCTCAACTTCCAATTTTCATTCGAACTGTTTCCAAAGACTTTGTTATTACTGAAGAACTACTAGCATTAGAGTCATTGCATAACACAGCCAAAGGTCAAGACATTTATGATGCAGTTATGAAGGTTGTAAATGGTACTGGTGACATTAACAATCTCACAGTTATTGTGACAGATGGCGCCAAATCAATGCGTGGTACTCAAACAGGCTTGTTGGTTTACTGAGGAAGGCTGGAATCAATTACCCTGTATTGCATTGCATTATTCATCAGGAGGCTCTGTGTGGTAAAATTCTGGAATTAGAGGGTGTTATGAAAAGTGTAATGAAATGTGTGAATCTGATTAATGGCGGGAATCGGGCCTTGACACACACCGCAAGTTTCTTTCTTTTCTAACAGAAATGGAGGCAGAATATGACGATTTAGTGTTGTACACAGGAGTACGTTGGCTAAGCGGAGGGAACTGTTTGAAACGAGTTTTTTGCTTTGAGAAAGGAAATAAAACAGATTTTAGAGGAACACGAGAAGACAAACAAAGAACAATCACAAAACTAAGTGATCCTCATTTTAACAGCTTACTCGCCTTTCTAACAGACATCACACACAACATGAACGACGTGAAGTTAGAGGGACGCAACCAAACAATCTCAGATTTAGTTGGACACCTAGATGGGTTCATAAGTCGACTGAAGGTCTTAAAATTCACCTTAGTCAGAGGAAACTTAGTATATTTCCCTTCCTGCAAGGGTTTGAAGGAGCAGAGCCATGAGATTAACTTCGAGTTTTCTGTGCCAATGTTAAACCAACTTTTGGCGCAATTCAGTAAGGATTTTCTGGCTTCAACGACATGCGGCCACAACTGACGTTATTTAACAACCCAATGAAATGCGACATTTCAGAGCAGCATGACACTATTCAATTGGAGTTGTGTGACCTTCAAAGTGACCCCTTTTTCCAGTCAAGGGTGGAGGTAGGCATTGACATTTGGAAACTGGTACCAAGGGAAAAAGATCCTGCATTGAGTGATTTCAGCTTGAGAATTGCATCTATGTTTAGAAGCACATCCATATGTGAATGCACTTTCTCAACTATGAGGGCGATTAAATCGTCGCAAAGAAGCCGACTGACTGATGACCACCTTCAGGATTTGTTACGAATATCGTCATCATCGTTGAAAATCGACTTTCTTGCCGCACATGAACGACCACAGAGTTCTCATTAAGTTGTGTTACATGTAAAAAAAAAAAACAGAAATATGTAATTAAATTTAATTTAAAAACTTATATTTAAATCATTCTAGTATTTTATTTTGTTCTCTCAGCAGTAAACTGATTTAACAAATATAGTAATTCAGTACATATAACTATAGTCTTGAAAAATGCAAAGTTTATTTTTATTTAAGTTCTGTCTAAAAGTGTGCGGCCCGTGACGCTACCACTCATCATGTATTAGCGCTCGTTTAGAATGAAGTTGGCCACGCCTGTTTTAAATGAATCAGACGTATTGGAAATATCTAGCAAACGGAGTAAAAATAAAAGCTAGGGTGAAATCACCTAAAATATTGATTTTTAAAAATAATATTTAAGATTGATTTCAGATAGAAGTTTTTTCTTATTATTTTAGGGGTGTGTAGGAAAACACACGAGCACCTATCAAGTGTAGTTTAGTACTTTAATTTACTTATGCTAAATTCTAGTTAACTTATTTATTCTGATTCTTCTCTTTTAATTATTTTAATTCTGTTAATTATGAATTATAAATATTAATAGAACCTACGTAGCTCCGTCAGTATAGACGAAGTCATTCACGTCCAAGATGCGAGGAAATTTTATCTGGTCTCTCGACGAAAGGCAAGTTATCTGGTCTTATACGGAAGTGAGAGTATTTGTTGTTTTTTTTTTCGCCAGGAAAGTCGGGTTTTTCGTCCCCCAGAAAAGGCAAACCGTTCCTGTGAACATACACATCTACAGATATAGGCCACACCGGGAATAGGGCTAACCACCTTACCCTCGAAATGGTTTCAGTTGCAAGACGAAGAAATCTCAACACCGTTAAAAGGTAGAAGAGAAAGATTAAGAAAGAAAGAAAAAATATTAATAAGCACATTGCTTCAGGTTATAAAACACATCGTTTGCTATTTTCACAGTAATTATTGTCCTTTTCCTTCCTAATAATAATAATAATAATAAAATTGGTTTCTTCTCACTAAATTGCATAAAACTATTCTCCTAAAATTATACACTTCTAATCAAGGAGACTTTAAACTTGCAGTGGGCCTTGGGCCATATCTTCTAAGAGTCCTCTCGCTGGGTAAATGATATGTTATATATACTGCGGCAGTGATTCCTTGCAAGGTGAAATCTTATGCTGTAGCTTGTCTAGGTTCTATGTAAATCCAGTCCTGCTTCTCATTTTCAAACATAATTTTAAGATGGATATAAGACAAGCGTTTGCGACTGCTTTACGCACATTTCACAAAATTCGAAGCACCTAGAAGTTTCTTAAGGGCCACTACAATTTCATAGATATTTTAATAAAAACTGGGATGAATCATTTGATCCATCCCCATTTTTATTTCAATTAAATGGGACCATTTGAAGATTGCAGCTGCATATATCGGTGATGCCTATGACGTCACACGTAACTGTGGATAAAATGTCATAATGTGAAGGCATATCCTTTAATATCATAGCCTTTCCGCTCTGGATGTTTTTTTTTCTTTCTTTCACTACTTTTGAGCTGTAGAATACGCTGAGTGAGAAGATAATGTTTTTGATTTAAGCAAATAAACATATGATGCATTTTTATTGTAGACTGCAAAGGCACATTTTAAGATTCATTGCTTCTGCATAGCCTAACCATCGAATCGTTTCCCATGAAAGCCCTTCTTAATTCATGTTTATCATATCGAGGTAAAATACTGACGATTTTCACTTTCTCACTCTGCACTCTCGCCACTTCCAACAACCCTTTCACGTCCTCTCTCACACGGAACTTATTCCTAATTAAATCCGTAGTACCTACTAAAGTTACGATGTAGTTTGTTATTCTTTTCTGTTTTTGAATTGCTTCCGTTCTATTCTTAATTTATCATCCAGAAAAACTCGATGTTATAACTCGCTCATCAATAGCATGTTTAATTATAGAATCACCATACGAAATAACGTCTTTTTTTTTTACAAACAATGTCACTCACCTGATTTCCGTTACTTCTTTTCTTACCTGTTTCCGTGCTTTGTTGTTTCTTATTTTCTGCTTTTCTTTTTTCTTTTTTCTTTTTCTTTTTTATCCTTATCTTCTTTTAAATACATCTTGACTTTTTGTAATTCCCTCGTCGTCTCTCTGATGATCTGCTTTAATTTTGATCTTTTGAAAGTTAATTCATTTTCATTAACCTCCTCCTATCTCCAATAACCTCAATAATATAAGGATAATTATTTTCACTGACAAATCTACTGATATGACCATTTACATTATTTTTTGTTGCTTTGTAGAATTGCATTATCCTCGTTTTTTTTTTTGTTGTTTGTTTGTTTATTGTAAAGTAATTTACAAAGTAATTTACTTTCATTGTAAAGTAATATACAATATTTAAATATGTTCATGAATTATGTTAGCTTTTTTAACAACCGTCCTGCCTCCTTGCGGGCGATAAATATTTTAGAGCTATATTACACTTACTTTATACTAAAGATATTTGGTGTTCCTAACAAACGGTGTAGCGCTAATGTCAGCACTCAGACACAGATATCAAATAATCTATGGCGTGCATTAGAACGAGAACACCACAAAGAGATCGGACTGTAGCGATGTACTTTTTTTAATAATAACTCTTAAGTGGGTTGGGTTCGAATTGAAATCAGGATTGAAATACGTTTTTATCTGTTTTACGTCTGAAGATGAGTTAGCCGGTCTCATGAGGTGTGGGATGATTTTCCATCCCGGGAGTAGGCTTTCCCTCCCGGACAATAGAAAACACAGAGATTTACACAGACATTTACATTGTCCTCATTGTCTAAATTGTTTCAGTCATGATTCAGCATATCCTTTAAAAAGGTTTTGGTTTGAAATACTGCTTTGATTTCAATAGTATCAGAAATAGCCACGTGTCATGTATTAAACTTTTCTTAGGACTGCTCGAGCCTCTATAGTTCA
Organism: Typopeltis vanoorti; assembly: GCF_054136105.1. Lineage (NCBI taxonomy): Eukaryota > Metazoa > Arthropoda > Arachnida > Uropygi > Thelyphonidae > Typopeltis > Typopeltis vanoorti. Next base: position 52,413,839 of record NC_143571.1, on the reverse strand, counting down.
GTTCATTTATCCGGCCGTTTCGCTGTAGAGACCGGTGTTCGTAACGTCCATTAGAACATGCCAGAAGACCACAATCAACACACAAACAGAGGACATTATGGCATTAACGGTCTACTAGCCACCCTATTCCGTTGGATTTTGCTTCGAATACCTGCACCATAAAGTGTGGATCTACGGGTGAGCGTAAATCTGGAAGGGAGGAAGGAGGATTGATCACTGGTGTTCAGGTTGAGATGAATGAAGGAGTGAGGTTAAAAGAACTTAGCAGCAAGAAATCATTTGAGCTTTGAGAGCATTTCCAGTTAACGTGTTTCTCCCTTCTGCATTGCCATCATATGGAAGAATCGTCTTCTTGTTAAGACATTTTATTAATGGGTTTTAACGGTCTACTTGTTGCTGTCCACACCATGAACGATTCATTCACTCTGCATTAAGGCTGGTTGTACACTGATGACCTGTATAACGCCGATTGAACAAACATTTACACGAAATTCATAGATTAAAACTGGCTGTATAAAGATTGCAATCAGCCTCGGAAGACTTATTTTAAATAGAAAAAATTATAAGAAACAATCATGCAAAGACCCATCATTTTTACTAGCATTTCCCTGACGATGATTGACGGATAGATAATTCCAATGAAAGAGAAAATATTCATTTACTAGTTAGAAATTCCCTTCTATACACTTCCTCTTTGCTTAATCACAGGTCTAAAATAGAGCCACCATAATCAATATAGACGAAACACTATGGTCAGAGACACCTGGGTTCGATTCCCCTCCATGACGTCAGGAACCTTTATCTGGTTTGTTTCGACGAAAGATGAGTTAGCTAGTCTGATACTAAGGCGGTAGGTTTTTCGCATAAAAACTTGGATTTTTCGTCCCTCAAAACAGGCAAACTGGCCCGTGAAGACACTTGGATCTACATTCAAAAATAAATAAATAAATAAATATATAAAAAATAATAATAATAATACTGTAATGACATACTGTCTCTCACTAGAGGGCACAACCGGTACTAGGAGGAGAGGACAGGAAAATTTGGGGAATCCTACACAACAACCACAACAACAGGCCTAAAGAACATGTTTTAAGGAAAGGAAATGTCTAAAGGTACAGGTAGTGAATCGTACACTTCTTTATTCTTAACAAAATCAAATGTTGCAGTTCAAAATTGTTAAATATTACAGTCGTTCGATATGAGGGATGTTAAGAGGTGGACGTCCATCGAAATACAGAAAGGAAAGAATTAATTCATAAATCAAGTGGAACGATTTGTTCCCTTATTCTAATCAACACGTAAAATACTCTTTAAAAAAGTAATTAGTAATGCAGTTTCGTCACTTGTTCGAAACAGCGGTATTAAGGAAGTTGAAAGCATAATCCCACCTGATAAATAAAAAAAAAAAAAAAGAATTCCACATGTGCTATGCAATCGTCGTATGATATCCTACACATTTGTTCCATGCGACTTTCGATCACCTGACATAATTTTCATCGCGTGTTGCTTTCATCCAGAGTACGTGCATTAAAACATTCATCTTCCACGGCAATTACCATAAAGTATAATTGCAGTGGAAACCTCAGCTGCTGAATGGATTGCTTCTCTGTCGGGTTCAATGACTCTTAAGTGTCATTAAAAAATATTTATATTTACGTGCTTGTAATATCACCATAACAGAAAATAAAGGCGATAAATAATGAAATAATAATAAGATGAAGTCGCCAAATTTTTTATCGCCTTTTAAACCTCATGATATAAAAGGACTTCTTCTAGGGGCCTTTTCTTTTTTCAATAACTTCCTGGAACAATCGGCCTCTGCTGTAAAATTGTAAAGTATTTTTCTACTGTTTTCTACAAAGATTGTTCAGAGGCAGAACTCATAGCAGTTTGTGTTTACAGTCACAAAATCGCAAAGCGTGTAAGCTTTAGTAAAAAAAAAAAACAGAGAGAGAGAGTGAGTGAGTGAGTGAGAGTGGTTGGGGAATAGGTTATACGTGATTGTAATTTCTTTAGTTGAAGGTATAGAATTTCTTTGTCCAGTTAACAAGTGTGAAAATACACGGGCTATTACAACGTATACGATTTCGACCAATGTTTGGATACGTAATATTCTACGTTTAAAGATAAAATGGAATGGGAGTATCAGTCCTAAAAATATGTGTAACTTGTGTATATTTTATTTAATAAATAAACATTTCCGATGTTTTTGTAAATTGTAGACAACACTTTATAAATATTCTTTTTAAAAAATCAGAATTTCGTAACAAAAAATTCGAAAATTATTTATGCATTTTCTAACCCGAATCATTATATTGTTGGTTGAAATAAAAAAAAAATATATATATATATATATATAATTTGCAAAAATAGACAGTATACATTAGTCGAGAAGTTGACAACCTAAGTTCGTTATAAATGGACATTCAGATATTTACTTACTTTACGAATCGTCATGTTATCATGTGCTATATTACATTAATAGTTAAATTTGCAAATTCATTCTAGTTTTATTCTTACTGTCACGGCATTAAAAATTACGTCTAATTTTTCATTTCGCTCAAAGCATAGAGCTTAAATGTTGGAGTCGGTTTGTCAGGAAATGCGTAAAGATGGTTTTAATATACTTCAGATGAAGCGAAATATTACTTCCTTTTTTAGTTTCATTTTATTTAATATTCGTAAAGTTTTCGTTTTATGCCAGTATATATTTCTTTGCTGTTTATTCCACGCATTCGAATTACATACATACATATATCTTCAAGGTCCGCCTTTCCTAATTGGGTTGTGGGGACAACCGCTGCAAGAGGAACTTCCAATGGTCACCATCCTCTGCCACCAAACTCAGGTGTTCTGGTGGGATTCCCAAACGTGTCCACCCAAGGTTTTGGATATAATCTATCCAGCGAGTCCTTGGCCTTTCACTTAGCCTCCCACTCTCTGGCTTGTCAAAGAGGGCCTGCTGATGGAGCCTCTCTTGTGGCATTCTGACCAGGTGCCAGTATCAACGTAACGGTGATCTCTCAACTCGGAGAAGCAGCAGTTGAGTATTGAGGGTTTCGCAAATTGCACAGCTTCTGATTCTGTCGACTACTGTTAGCCCCGCAACCCCTCGAAGGAACCTCATTTCAGCCGCTTGGATTCGTGTCCGCATTCTTTCGGTCATTATCCAACTCTCATGACTATAGGTGAGGATGGGGACATAGACGGTATTGAAGACAGCCAGCTTTGCCTTCTGGTTTAACTCCCGCTTCAATACTACCGAAAGGCAAAGCTCCCGTAATGTTGAGCTTGCTAAGCCAATTCGAGTATCTAGCTCTATGTCCCAATTTCCATCATTCGGGAATATGGACCCAAGGTATTTAAACTTCTCCACATGCCTCATTGGGACTCCACTTACATGTAAAGTGCACTGGGATGGTTGTCTTGAGACCACAAATATTTCAGTTTTTGCCACACTGATCTTCATTCCGGTTTTGGCACAAACAGCTAAAAACCTATCCAGGGTCCGCTGGAGGTCATCTGTGGAAGAGCTAAGCAGAACTAGTTCATCTGCAAAAACCAGACGTCCAATGCTACAACTCCCAATTCTGACACACTCACTGCCTCAGCTGTGCCTATCAATCCAGTCCATAAATATTATGAAAAGGAGCGGTGACAGAACACACCCTTGGCGTAGGCCAACGGAGACTGTGAAAGGTTCAGACTTTGTGCTGTTTACCCTGACACAACTCTGGGCAATCTTACAGGGACTTGATGGCATCTAATAGTTGGCCATCCACTCCACACTCCTGTACTACTTGCCAAAGCTTATCCCGAGTAAAGCGGTCATATGCCTTCTCCAAGTCCAAGAAACATGTGTAGACATTCTTGGCATATTTCCAAAATTTCTCGAAGATTTGACTTATTTGGTCAGTTGTGCTTCTACCAGGACGAAAGCACATTGTTCTTCCTGGAACTTTGACTCAACTATACTCCTGCACCGTCTTTCCAAGCACCTAGCATACACTTTCCTAGGCAGGCTGAGCTGAGAGATGCCACGATAGTTACTGCAATCCTTCTGGTCTCCCTACTTGAAGACTGGTATTATTGTGCCTGTTTACCATTGCTTTGGTGCTCGCCCAGATATCCAAGCAGTCTGACACACTCGAGTCAGCCAGAGAACACCTTCTCAATTTAAGGCTTTTATCATTTCGGGCAGAATTTCATCATTGGTAGCAGCGCGTTGTCCGATTTTAGCGATTTTAATGCTAAATAGATCTCGTCTGCTGTGAGATTAGTCATTTCCCCGATCTGCACCTCTTGGATGTCCACAACTGCTGGGCCACCTGGGTCAAGAAGGCTCTCAAAACATTCCCTCCATCTATGGAAGATATCCTTCTCGGTTGTTAAAAGTACACCATCAGAGGTCTTAATTGCCCTTGCTGTGCACGATATCCCCCCTCTAAGGCAGCAGATGGTCTGCCAGAATACTTTGTTTGCATTTGCATAGGATGTGTCTAATCTTTCTCCAAAGAATTCCCTAGCCTAATACTCTGCTGTTTTTACTGCCTCACCAGCAGCCTTTCGTGCCTCAGCATACCGTAAACGCATCTCAGGTGATCTGACCCTAAGCCATGTGAGGTAGGACTCCTTTTTTTGCCCGGACAGTTTTTTGGACTTCTTGGTTCCACCAAGGTGTCATTTTCTCACTGCCCGTTGCTACGCCGAACCGCTTTCTGCCACAGCATGTGAGTGCAGACGCAGCTACAGCTGTTCTGGAAAGCTTCCACTCCTCCTCTTCCACTCTGCAAAATTCTTCCTCACAGCCTCATTTTTCAGTGCCTCCGATTTCACGGGGTATAGCCGGTTAGGCCTACCAGCGTTGATGGTAGCATCTAGTTTCTGAAGCCGTAGAGTGCACACAACAAGATGTCTGTCAGTAGAGAGTTCTGTCCCCTCTCCTCACACGAACGTCCAACACTGAGGAAAATAGCTCTGCTGAGACTATAAAGAAGTCAGTCAGAGACGTTTTTTCTAGTGTATCCCTGTACCAGGTACATTTGTGGACTTCTCGGGACAGGAAGAAGGTATTCATTATGAACAGGTTGTTAGTATAGCAGAAGTCCAATAATTTCAACCCATTCTCGTTAAGGTCAAAGTCACCGTTCCTCCTAACCACACCTCTCCACGTGTGGTCATCTGTTCCAACATCTACATTGAAGTCACCCATTAGCAGCATTGATTCCATATCTGCCACTCTGTCAAAAGCAGCATCCACTTTCTCCAGGAAGGCAGAGTATTTTGACTCCAGATTAGGTGCATAGGGTTGCACCAAAGCCAAATTAAGGGTTTTCATCTGAAGCCTTACAACACACATACCCCTCCCCCAATGGGATCCATTAAGCGACACAGTCTGACACCCAGGTGCTTGTGAGTATCCCCTACACCCGCCTGAGCACACATTGTCTGGCTCACACCAGAGTAGTAGAGCTTCCACCCCTTATCCAGTTCGACAGTTCCAGAGCCTCTCCTCTTGGTCGAAGAAAGCCTGACTAAGCTTTCTTCCGGTAGCGCTTGGTTTCCTTGACTAGTTCCAACTTCTTCCCTGTCAGAGAGAAGATGTTCCAGTTGCCTACAGCCATAGTCTGGTGCCGTTGTCGTTGCCATTTCCGTCCTTTTGCAGAACAATTTCTTTGCGCTACCCCTAAACACCTCCCCAAACAGGTAGCCGGCCTATTGATGGAGTTTTCTCTAGCAAAATGCTGAGGAGTGGTGTCTAAGGGAGACTGTAACATATTTTTCGAATGTGTCCCTCTGCCTAAAACATGATCGCGTCTCTTGGTAACCCGTGCGACGGACGATGCGCTATGAACATTCGTATTTACTAGATTTAATAATTATTTTTTTTATCCCACTATAATAAAAATGTATTTATATGAATGATTGCCGATGGGTTAATAAATTTCTGCATTTCGACTTATTGGAATTGTAAGGAAGATGGCAATGCGGTTTTGTGATCTGATATCGTTATATCAAATATTCTCTCATATTTGAGTTCATATTTGATACGTTTGATTAAATCGTATCTTAGTGATAGAAAAATACAGGTCAAGATTGATGGCATCAATTATACTCATCGCAAAATACTATCAGGATTTCCACAAGCCTTCTTATTGGTTCCGCTTTTATTCTCAATCAACATGTAAAATATCTCACAAACCCCTATGACGAACATCTCAGTTCCATATGCAGATACTCACAAAACAGTACCGTCATCATCACCAGGAGACTAGTATTTCGAAATTAGATATTCAGTTATTTAATACTAAAATCCCATGGCAACCAGAAACAAAATACCTAATTATACAATAAAATAAAGGATTATGATTCACTAGTCACGCCTTACTCATCTATACGAAAGTCTCCAAATCAATTGCTGAACCTTACCCTATGATTAACCGACGCAGCAAAACAAATAAACTATTACTTCAGAGAAATTGCACTTAATCTCAGTGCCCCCTTTGGATGCTTTGAGATTAAGTGCAATTCCTTAAAGCTCACAAACTACTCATAACAATATTACTTTCTACCCAGATAAAGGGGAATATGAAAAACTTACGCTTCTCCCATTTTATCACCAGTGTTGTTGTTGTCGTTGTTGTTGTGCTCTGGCAAGTGAATCTAAATATTATTCAGTCGGATTTCACATATTGAAATAGAAGCAGGAAAGATTTAGTTTGTTATTCATATTGTGTTATAAAAATTATATTTGGAATTACAACGAAAAGTTTTCATGCTTATTCTGATTGTATGGAGAGGTGATTGCAGCAATAAAATATCCGATGTGTTTTCTTATTTTGTATGAAGCACAAATATATTTATGGGAGATAACCTTTATTCATATATGAAGGGCTGACAATCAGTAGGAACTAGATAACCATAAATTTCCATAACACTTGTTAAATTCGCCATAAAGATGAAACATCATTCAGTACTGCATAACAGGAAGACAAACATCTGTGCTGCAGACTGCTTCATCTCGTATGTTCGGCATTTCTCCAATCAGGTTTGGAGTTACACTTTATGATGATACCAATACATTTGTTGTTTCCCGCAATTTCAAACTATATATATTCCATTTGATCATAATATTCCACAATTCATCTGTCCAAGCGATCTTATTCATAGGTAAGTGCTTGAGGTTCCAAAGTAACTTAGATTTTGCTGGGGGGGGGGGGGGGGGGGGAAGTTGATTGCAGAGTGTTCGAAATCTTTCATTTGTTTTCAAATTTCGGTAAACATCGGCAAGGAACGAAATTCAGTCTACTTAGATCGATTAGTAAATATCACTAGTAAACCTTATCCATAATATTTTGTTGATAGGGTTTACTGGAGTACGATAATCCAGTAATAGTACATGTACCAGTGCGGATTGGAGTTGAGAAAGGAAAGCTGGAAAGAGTGATGCAACACACCCTTAATACAGAACTCGCAGTTTTCGAATATTATATAAAGACATTAAGTGCTGTGTTTTTAACTTTGATCTCAATGCAGTCAGTCGAGAGACTTCATGCAGAAAATACCTTACATCTGGATTGATTTCAAATATTGCTTGCCAAAAATAATTATATACAATTTATATTGATGCATTTTTCAGAATGTAGCAATTTCCTTCTATCGTCTTCCAGTAAAAATGAAAGCAAAATGTGAATATGCAGTCCTAGAAATCATAAAGCATGCTGTAGAAGAGAAATACAAACTCGTATTGCTTTTCTTCCTAATTTGTATTTGTTTTCTTCCTAATAATATCAAAGCTAAAAATTCAGATTCATGGAGCTGCATCTATTTCATTTTACACATGCGCCACTTAATTTAAAAATTGCTTTTGGTAATATTTCTAGCCGATTAGATCAATGATTCTTGACGAATCCGAATTTTTAACCCATATATTATTGGCAAAAATCACTCCTCGTTCAATGTGTGTGTGTGTGTGTGTGTGTGTGTGTGTGTGTGTGTGTGTGTGTGTGTGTGTGTGTGTGTGTGTGTGTGTGTGTGTGTGTGTGTGTGTGTGAAAATTCTTTTCACAAAAAAAAATATTTCATCAGACAATCTAAGACTTTCTTTCCTTTTGTTAAAACTCACGAATGACCCTACTGCATGTGATCGGTGTTTGTCAAGTTCTGATAAACACTTAGAATAAAAATTATATTAAATCAACTGATATAACACAAGAAAGATAAAGAACAAATCATTACAATTTGATTGAACATGTGGGTTATAAGGTTTTCAGATGTTTTTTCTTGTGGTTATATCAGTTGGTTTAATATAATTTTCCTCCTATGTGTTTATCAGAAATTTTCAGCCTCCCCCCCTAGTACGAACCATTTGCAAAATAAACACATTATAATTCTGAAGAATGATGAATTAAAATATTGCGACAACTGTTCAACTTTGGTAGTAAGTAACACTGCAAAGTGTCCAGACTATTTTCGACTGACATAAGATCAGAGAATACAAGGATGTAAACAAGCATCATATAATTTCCTCAAAAACACTCCGAAATATATTCCATTAAACTATTAGTAATTAAAAATAATGATAATCATTTAAGAGGATGCTCTTTCTGAAATAAGATCGACTTATGTGGCCAGTTACCCTTTTTTGCGGGATGAAAAACCAGATTTCACGGGATGTAAAACCAATATCCACAATATATGGGTGAACTACAGAAACTTGCTCATTTATAAAAGATTTATTTTGATGACGTCTGCATAGCTTTGTATAAAATAAAACTTTAATTGCCTCCGTTAACCGTTTTCTAGCGCAGCTGTCTGGTTATTTATAATAATATAATGTAATGTAACACTAGAAATCCTCGGTTGACCCACATAAGACTCTAGTAAACCGTCGGTATGAATTACCTTTGGCTAGAAAAATCTGGGTTCGGTTTTATATATATCAGTCCAATAGGTCTCGCAGAATATTTAATCTGTTCGTAATTCCGAACGATAATTAAGCTCTCCTTATCGCAGTGAATGTAGTTCCCATGATTCCCCTCTGATGGAAAGACGATTTGAGTTATAATCCTCTCCAGATGAAAAAAAACAACAACTATATAATAATAGTCATCATCATAAAATTCCTGCCATGAACCGTCAAGCGGTGTACAGGATATGATACTACTACATGAAAAAATGACATCATTATTAACTTCCTATCAACAATTTTCCTTCAAATCATCGTGTTACTTTTCAAGACTCTAACATTATCAGATCTCATTTTCTATCGTCTAAGGCACTGTGTACCGTATCAATCCACCTATATCTTGGTCTTCCTCTGGGTTGTTTCCTGCAAACTTGGCAGAGAACACTCGTTTTGCTAATTTTCCTCGCCCATTCTGTTTAAGTGACCATACCACCTGAGATTAGCTCTGCTAACGCATTACTGGGTGCTGGCAATGTGAAGTTCTTTCCTAATATCCTCGTTTTTAATATGATATTACCATTGATGCCATCTGTTCATTCCTATAATCTTTCTCAGGACTCTCATATCTGTGGTCTCTAGTCTTTGGTAAAGTGTTTTACTTCTGACCCACCTCTCAGATCCATAAGCTAAAACTGGTTTAAAAACTGTCTTGTATATAGCTAACTTCGTGTTCCGAGTAATTTCTCTCTTATTCCATATGAATGTATTGGATTGAATTCCTACCATACCAACTTTGCTGATTCTGCTGTGTATTTCTATATTTAATTTACCATCTTCACTAAAAATCATGCCTAAGTAGCTGAAATGTTTTACTTGTTCCAGGTTCTCCATTCACAACACAGTTGACATTTTCAATGATTCTGCCTATTTTCATTGTTTTTGTAATTTTATTGTTGACCTTCATACCATATCTATTACAACAGATATTCAATTTAGTCAAAGAATCTCGCAGACTTGTAGCGAATTTATTTAGAAGTATAACATCGTCCGCATAAAGCAAAGAGCTGACATTAACATCTCCAATTTGATATCATGTTTAATACCACTTTCCTTTCTTCATAATGTGAGCCATATAGATAATGAATAACAGATGGGATAATGTACATCCTTGTCGCATACCAGATTTAACATTAAACCATTTTCCTGTTTGCATCCTTTAATTCTAACTGCCGACTTACAAATCAAATGCAGAATAAGCATTGTTTGATATAATGCCCCATTGACACCATATAACTGCAGCCTATTGAATGTCTTCTCGCTTGGCACCTTTTCATAGGCCTTTTCCAGATGAACAAAACTTAAATACAGATCTTTGTTTTATTCCCATGCTTTTTCTACCATTTGTCGTAAAGTGATGATCTGATCCTGACAGCCTCTATTTGGCCTGAATTCAGTTTGTACTTCACCAAGCTTTTCTTCCACAATTCTTTTCAACCGTTTCTCAAGTATACTTGCATAGATCTTACCAGGAACACTCAGTAGGGATATACTTCTGTAATTATCACATTCAGTTTTATTTCCCTTTTTATATATAGGTAACATGAGAGCTCTACTCAAATCATCGGGAATTCGACCCTCTGTCCAGGACTTCTGACGTATACAGTGCAGCCACTGTAAGACTTTTATACCTCCATACTTCAGCACTTCTGGTCGAATATTATCTACTCCTACTGCCTTTCCACATTTCAAGCCTTTGATGGCTTTTTCTACTTCAAGTGTGGATATGAATTCCTGACTGCATGCCTGGTCAGCGTTTTTTACCACTGTGCTCTCATCACTACTTGTTTCATTTAGTAATTTTTCAAAGTAATTACTCCATACTTCAACGATATCTTTTTCTCGTGTTTTCGTGTCACCTTTATCATCTCTAACTCCTTTTACAACACTCTTTCCCCCATTTCTGAGCTTCATCAATAACCTCCAGACTATTTTGCCACTTTCTTGATATTATTTTCTATTTTCTTGCCAAAGTCCTCCCATGAATTTTCTTTAGCTAGTTTTACACAGTGTTTAGCTTTCTTACATTTGTCTCTATATTCTCTAAGAGCACAAGCTGACTTATTTGCAATTTTGTGAAGTAATTCCTCTATACTTCAAGAATATCTTTTTCTCCAGGTTTCATGTCACCTTTATCATTTCTAATTCCTTTTTACAGCACTCTTTCCTCCATTTGTGAGCTCCAACAACCTCCAGAATATCTTGCCATCTTCATATTTATTTTCTATATTATTACCAGTCTTCCCATGACTGTTGTTTGACTAGTTTTACAGTATTTAGCTTTCTTACATTTCTCTCTGTATTCTCTAAGAGCACAAGCTGACTTATTTGCCAGAAACGTTTGATATTCTTTCTTCTTTTCCTTCACTTCCTCTTTAACTTCCTGTGTCCACCATAGAGTTCTAATTTTTCTATCCTTGCAGACAACGTCATCACATGCATCTAGCTGAATCAATCAGGGTTTTCTTCAAGTCTTGCCACTGAATCTCCAAGGTTTTGTTCCTGTTCTCAAACTCTTTCATTTTTTTTCAATAATCTTTGTGTATTTTAGTCTACTGTTCACATCTGAGAGCGGCTCAACTTTTATTCGCTTTAAAACTTTCTTACATATTATTCTTTTCAATATGACATTCAATTTTATCCTTCTCAAGACTTTTCTTATTCCTTAACTCTTCTCGCCATGTGAATTTGTGCACATTTTATGTTGGAACATGGTGTTATTAATAACCAGTCCATGTCCTGAACAGAAATCCAAAAGATATTTGCCATTATTATTAGCTTTGCTCTTTTCTCCAAATTTTCCCAAAATGTTTTTGTATGTCTCACAATCATTTCCTACTGTGCTATTTAGATCCCCAACAAGGACCAACTTATCCTTTTTCATTGTGTCGGTTACTTTCTCTAAAGCCTCAAATATTTCCTCCACTTCTACCTTTGTAGACCTCTTTGGGGCCATAGGCACAAATAAGTCTCATTTTCCAGTTCCCCGTTCTGATATTTGCGCTCATTACTCTTCTTGAGACGTTTTGCCATTCTAACATATTAGCCTTATTTTCTGTTGAAAACTATATAAGGGGCTTTCATCTCGTTGTGCATGATGTGATCTCATAATGCACAAATCAGATCTCATTTGGTAGCAAAGATTTTATTCTTTGAAACAACGAGTATTTTTTTCTTATCCCAGAAGACTAACAAAACATGTGTAGAAACGCGAAATCCCAACATAATTATATTGAGATCTGACGACATGTTTAATACAGAGTCAGATAACTTTTCCGTCATAAGTAATTGAGACTGGTACTAAATTTAAGAAGATGCTTATAATGGTTCATTGAAAATTTGGGTTGAAGTTGAAAGAAGAAAGCTGGTAAGATTGATAGAACTCACTTAATAGAGAATTAGCAGAATTCGAAAAGTAGATAAAGACAATCAGTGCTGAGTTTTATCTTTGTGCTCAATGAGAGGAGATCTTTCTTGCAGAAAAAAGCTTATATCTGGATTGATTACTAATATTACTTGCCGACAATAATGATATGCAATTTATTTTGATGTATGTTTTAGAATTATTAACAAGAAGAATTGTTATCAGGCAAACAGAATTTTTAGTGTTAAGTAGAACGATTCTTAAATAATTTTCATTTACATTTCAGACCAGTGAGATCTTTTCTGTAGAGAATCATGAAAGCAGTGATCGTTTTCATTCTGGCTGCGTGCTTGCTGGGTAAGTACATCAAATAATCGCGTGCAAGAATTCTCTCCTTCCATACTATTCAAGCTGAAGGCATAACAGTTAAATATATTAATGAGTATTTCTATTAACCAAATCTAAGAAGGGAGAATTAAAGTGCAATGTAAAATTCAAAACTAATTCGATACGCTGAATCAACTTATTGCTGTTTCTCATACATTTTACCAGTAGAGTAGAGTTGTACAAAAAAATTCGCTACACTTTTTAGTATTTTTTTCTTTGATGTACCGTTTTTGTGTTCAGCCCAATTTTTATGGGGTAATCCCATCCATAAAAGTTTATTAGTACGACTATAATACATCTGTTCCGTGAGTGGGATAAGGATGTTTTCTCATATTTATCACTTTCGTATATTTTTATTACTTATGTATTACATAGTACGGAAATCCTAGCGCAGAGACCAAACATGAAACTTTTTAAGCCACTTCAGGTCCGCAATAAGCAGGATCTTGCACTAAGCGATGAAATTCTTTCGCAATGAAAACACTCACAGACGTACATGCTCACGACGGATTTTGATCCTGCAACCCTTCGGTTGAAGACCGGGTATGTCAACTACTCGGCCAATCAGGCCTGCGAATTAAGGAATAAACTCAAATTGTAAATAAAATATTTTAATCATATTCTAGATTAGTAAACCAGATATAAAACAAATTTTAATGAACTGCATAGAGTATTACAATTTTCATGAAAATTCATTCTCAAAATTAAACATTACTAAAACTTAAATTCAACCAAGTGTTCTACTGATGTGTGATTAACAACTTAACTGTTCTCTTAAATTAACCGAAGATGGATGTATTTTTTACACCGAAGCTAACTTTGTTTGACAATCTCTCGTTAATCCAACAATTCACCATAAAAAAGGGTATTTATCAAAGTATTTTAAACATTTTAATTTCACAGTGTTTGTTCATTTAATACATACGCTTTAAGTTAACGGGGTGATTAAGGGTCACAGTTGTATAACTGAGAGGAGAATACCTCCACGTAGCCTTTAAACGAATGCGGAGAAAGGACCAAGGCTTCTGACGTAATGTCCAGTCCTCACCTTCTCGTGATGTACCCTGTTATGTGTCTACACGGATACTGAACGACCGAGGATGAGCTGACATTTTGGGATTTAACCAACGAAATGGTATTCTTATTGTCTTAAACCTTAAGTCTTAAACATGACAGAATTTCATGCCGGCTGGGGCGTCGCCCATTTAAGAAAGGCTCCGCTTTGTTTTCACAAGGGTGAACAGCAAAAAGTCAGCTACTGGAACAAATCGTAAAACACACCTCAACTGAAAGCCACCAGGATCCAACATGGGTACTATCAGCATAAGAAGCTTGATTGGCAAAGAAATGGAGCGAGCTGAGAAATTGGATAAGAACCAGATCGACATAAAAGGGTTGATTGAAACGAAAAAGAATCAGATCTTTCTGAACAATAAATGCGAAATGTTTTATTCAGGCAATGATAATCAAGGAAGAGAAGGAGTAGCCATAGTATTCAACACTAAATACGAGGCTAAGCTTCTTCAATCACAGGTCGTCTCAAGTAGAGTGATGTGGACAAATATCAGAACGGGGAACTTGGCAATGAGACTTATTTGTGCCTATGGTCCCACATAGGCACAAATAAGTCTCATTGCCAAGTTCCCCTAAGGTAGAAGTGGAAGAATTTTTTGAGGCTTTAGAGAAACCAACTGACACAACGAAAAAGAAAAAAGGTGGCCCTTGTTGGAGTCTAAAGAGAATAATTGGAAATTATTGTCAGACATACAAAAATATTTGGGGAAAATTTGGAGAAAAGAGCAAAGCTAATATTAATGGCAAATTCATATTAGCCATTAATTACTAACTCATTGTTCCAACATAAAAATTGAATAATTGGGATGTGATCACAATTTAATATTCAGCAGGATAAAATCAAAACTCATATTGAAAAGAAAAAGATACAAGAAAAATTTAAAGCAAATAAAAGTTGAGCATCTCTCAAATATGAACAGTATACAAAAATACACAACACTTATTGAAGAAAAATGAAAGCGTTTGTAAATATGAACCACACCTTGGGGATTCACTGGATACCCTGAAGAAAATATTGATTGATTCAGCTACAGAGGCATGTGTGAGGTTGTCTGCAAGAAAAGAAAAATCAGAACTCCATGAAGAACACAGAAAGTTAAAGAGGCAGTAAAGAAAAAGAAAAAAGCCTATCAAAAGTTCCTAGTTGATAAGACAGCTTGTGCACTTACAGAATATAGAGACAAATGTAAGAAAGCGAAGCACTGTGTAAATCTAGCTAAACAAAATTCATGGGAAGACTTTGCAAGGATATAGGAAATAAATATCAGGAACGTGGCAAAATATTTTGGAAGTTGTTGAAAAAAAGCTCAGAAATGGAGGAAAGAGTGCTGTAAAAGGAATTAGAGATGATAAACGTGCCATCAAAACTGAAGAAGATATCCTTGATCTATGGAGTAATTACTTAGAAAAATTGCTAAATGAAACAAGCAGTGACAGCACAGCGGTAAAAAAAGTAGAAAAAGTAGAAAAATCCTGAAATGTAGAAAGCTAGAGTAGATGATATTCGACCAGAGTAGATGTAGATGATATTCGACCAGAAATGCTCACGTATGAGGTATAAACGTCCTACAGTGGCTGCACTGCATATTTCAGAAGACCTGGACAAAGGGACGAATTCCAGATGACTGCAGTTGAGCTATCATTAGTACCCATACGTAAAAAGTGAAATAAAACTGAATGTTAGAGTTATAGAGGTATTTATCTACTGAGTGTTCCTGGTACTATTTACGCAAGTATACTGGAGAAAGGGATGAGAATGATTGTGGATGAAAAGTTTGGTGAAGAACAAGCTGCATTCAGGCTAAATACAGGCTGTGAGGATCAGCTTTTCACTTTATTACAAGTTGTTGACAAATCATGGAAATATAACAAAGATCTGCATTTAGATTTTGTAGATCTAGAAAAGGCATGTGACAAGGGTGCCAAGAGAGAGAGAGAGAGAGAGAGATAGAGAAAGAGAAACTATTCAAAACGCAAGAGTTGTATGGTGTTAATGAAGCATTATATCAAGCAATATTTAGTGTTTCTTTGAGTTGTAAGTCACCAGTTAGAATTGGAGAAAGTACAGGAAGATGGTGTAATGTTGAATCTGGTGTCAGACAAGGATGTACATTATATCGTGAGTTATTCATTATCTACATGGATCGCATTATGAAGAAAACTGGTATTAAATCTGATATCACAATTGGAGATGTTAATGTCAGCTCTTTGCTTTATGCGGATGATGTCATACTTCTAAATAAACCCGCTAGAAGCCTGCTAGATTCCCTGATTAAATTGAATAACTGTTGTAATAGATATGGTATGAAGGTCGCAAATTACAAGACAAAGACAATGAAAATAAGTAGAAGCATTGAAAATATCAGCTGCATTGTGAATGGAGAACCTATAGAACAAGTAACATACTTCGTTCGGCACGATTTGTAGTGAAGATGGTAAATTATATATGAGAATAGACAACAGAATGAACAAAATTGGTATGGTAGGAAGTCAACTGAATGAACGTATATGGAATAAGAGAGAAATTAGTCACAACACTAATGTACCTGTATACAAGGCAGTGTTCAAACCAATCTGAACTTGTGGATCTGTGAGCTGGGTTAGAAATAAAACACTTCACCTAAGACTAGAGATCGCAGGTATGAGAGTCCTGAGAAAGATTAGTGGGGTGAATAGATGATAGGAATAGCAATAATATATTAAAAACGAGGATATTAGGAAAGCACTTAACATTGTTAACATCTAGGTAGATGTTAGCAGAGCTAATTTTAGTTGGTATAGTTATGATCACTTAAACAGGATGGGGGAGGAAATATTATGAAGACAAGTGATCTCTGCCGGGTTGGCAGAAAAACCACACAGAGGAATACCAAGATATAGGTGGATTGATACGGTAAAATTTGTCTTAGAAGACACGAATATAAGATCTGAAAACGCCTACAGGTAGCAAATTAATTTGGAGGAAACTTGTAGATAAGAAATTAGTAATGATGTAAATCTTTCATGTAGTACTCTCATTATATCCTTGCCACACCCCTTTGAGAGTACATGTCAGGAATTTGATGGGGATGCATTAAGTTAACATCAAGAAATACAAAACATAAGAAAAGGGATGCATTTTAGTGTCAGACAGCAAATTTAAATATCTTGATAGGTTCCAAATTGGTGAACACGTCCAGAATACCAGGTTTTTAGACGGGCAGTGTGGTTGTGAGTGCTGATTTATCCGTTGTCTCTTTGAAATTCACTTAATAAAATGTTCTACTTGTTAAATATTTATCTAGCATAAACGGATACAGAAAAACCGAGAATTATAACATTGAGGCTGTTAAAAAACTGCTGGCGAATATTCGAATGAATTACCGTTCAAATATTGTTGCTATGGGCAACAGTCTCATCCTTCTGAGTTCTTATATTTATTACGCAGTCTGTACCATTTGGATTCAAGAAATGAATCTACAACTGCAATGTTCATGATTATATTCTTGTTAGTTCTTGATAAGAGGATGCATAAACCACAAAAAAAACCAAATTATATGTTTTTAAAAGAACATGTTTTTCGCAAAGCTATTTCATCCTTTCAGTATGTCTTGTGGGGGAAATGACAAAAGCAGTACACTTTACAAACACATATACCTCAATAGGATGTACTGTGCTTGCATGCTATTAACATAAATAAAAAAACTTTTAATTTTTGGCACATCTGAAATTTTCACAGAAGATTATGGTCAGAAAGAATTGCGTGCTTCGTTCTGATAAGTAGATACCACAATCATAACGCAAATAAATGTGTTGAACAGATGTAACATCCTTCTCGGAGAACCATGGTCCTATTTGTGTAATGTGTTGAAAATGTTTTTGTTTAATTTCAGTTGCTGTTGTTGATGCTGATTATGGATGTCCTTGCGACCAAAACGAATGCGAGAAACATTGCCAGAAAGAAGATAAGCATGGCACTTGCAAAGAAGTTGACAATTCTGAAAAATGTGTTTGCAGTTCAGATCATCATTAACTGGTATATGAAGACAATTAAAAGCTTCTGGAGTCTGCAAAATTGGACTCAATTTTATGGTGAAGGTATTGTTCAGTTGTTAAATGATGCAGTTACTTTGACCTGAATAAAGAATGCAATATTAGAATATTTGTCTCATTTAAAAAAAAAAACAAAACATAATAAATAAATAAACAGAAGAAATTTCACTCTTCCATACTTTGACCGGATTTATTAGAAGGACGGCAGTACTCAGTTGATTTTTTTGCTTTGAAGAATTTGGAACTTTTCTATCAAAAGCCATTTTGCATTTTTTTTTTTTAATTGTGAATTTACACATCATGGAAAGATACTGTTATATGAATGCCATAATGATCAGAATATGGCAGATTGTTTTACTCAAAACTACTCAAAACAGACCTTGCGCAGCCGTAGAAACAAACGTAAGCGTATTTCAGGGGTTTACGGGAAAGTGGCCCCTCGCATTTCCCCCAGCACGTTTTGCCCCCTGTAGATAATGATTAGGTGACAAAAATGTAAATACAGTCAACTCTCGATAACTCGAATTTTTATGGAAGTCCAAACTCCTTTAAAGGAGATTCAATGTTAAACTCTCTCGTTTACTCAAATTAACTTCCGACAACTCTAACTTTTCGAACTAATTTTCGAAATTACAATCGTCTACAAATTGTTACATAGCTTTTAAACTAATTTCTTCCCTTTTGTATGTCTTCAAGGTTCTCTTTCCATTGTGAAAGTCTGGAAACTCGAGCTGTTTATCCTTTCACAATGTAAAAAAATGCATACCCGACCACGAGGGCGATAGTCACGTGGCTAGTGACGGACATGGGGGGGGGGGGAACAGTGAACAGTGAGTAATCTTATAGGATTCTTTGCAGTAACAATTGAATATTGTTCTAATTTGTCTAAATTCAAACAATACAAGTTCCTGCATCTGGCTCTCTCAGATTTCCTGGAGCAGTGGACAGCGCGCGTTTGCTGTTTTCGCCGCCTCATTATCGGCGGTGCATCACGTGAACAAGTTAAGCATCGCAG